>NC_072778.1:5826919-6194959 GCF_022539595.1 Amphiprion ocellaris | reverse complement strand
TCAGTATCAGAAGTGGTTTTCAACTTTCTTTGTTAACTTTCTGCTTCAACTTTAAACTAAATTTCCTTCACTAACCCAGCCCTCTGGACTTCCAGTAAGCTGTGTTCCTATTGGCTGTCCAGGTGGCTGCTTGGTGTTATCAGGAACACCTGAGCAGCTCAGTGTCTTCCTGCTTTATTTAGCTGCAGACAAACATTTCCTCTGCTTCTCACCACTGAACCGGGTTTGGCTCCGTTGCTTTAGTTGTTTCTTTAGGCGTTGGCTTGCAGCTTCCAGCAGTAAAATCGTCTTTAATGTGTTTCTTGGTGTGTTTTAGGGCTTTGTACTGGATAGTTGTCTTGGTAAATGTGGTTCTTTAGCCACAGTTAGCACATGGTGCTAATGTGTGCAGTGATTAGTGGATTTGGTGCAGCTGAGTTGTGTCTTTATCTTGGCTGTAGTGAGTCTTTAGAGGTTTTTGGTCAGACACATTCTGTATTCTTGTGTTGTCCAGAAGGTAAGAGTTCCTGTCCTGATTCTCTGTTCTCAGAGGTTCTCTGGTAGGCTGCAGGAGACTTTAGCGTTTGGGTTGTGCTAGTTTGGTTTTTGTATGGTTTCATTTGGACGACTATCTTGAGGCCCCTCCATGTGGTTTAGTGAGGTTTTCTGGAACAGTTCTACAAAGCAACCTGCAGCAGAAGAGACTTTGAGAGTTTTTAGGAAGTTCTGGAGACCAGACTTTAGAGCAGCAGAAACATTTGTCAGCAGTTTGAGCAGGAGAAGGTGATCTTCAGAGTAGAAATGAGACGGAAACCTTCTTGACCCGTGTGGTGAGGTCCTGTACCAAGAGTTTGAGCAGGTTGTGAAGAGTCTGTAGTTCTTTGGTCTGAAAGCACAAGAAGAGTCGACTCATTAAAGGAAAAAACAGGAGATATTGTTGCTTCTTCTGTCACTCTGCAGTTTTCTTAGACTGAATATCAAGTTTAGATTTTAAATGATTTACCATGTGAGCCCAAGAAGACTTCAATAAACTCCCTCCATCCCCTGGCCACAACACATTTTATTGTGATGTTAATTTTTTTTTTTTTAAATATGTTTTTGAGTTTTAATCATAGTTTCAGCATAGTTTTTTGTCTTTGCTTGTTTAGTTTTGTCATCTGTGTGAAAGGTGCTAAATAAATAAAGTTGAATTGATAAACTGAATAATTGACTAACTCATGATTGTGACAACAGAAGTATTGTCATTGTGATTTAAGGGTTTGTTTCATTTTTAAGGTTGGGGTTAAAATCTTGACAGAAAAAAAAGATTAAAGAAATAAACTACATTTAAAAAAAACAATGAAATCAAAGGAAAACCATTTAATACAATAAAACCTTTAAAAAGAAAGTTAAACATTAAATACAATTAAATTATATTAAACAGACAAAATATTTAATTAGATAATTAAACAGAAGATACAAAACATGCAATTATGAAATTAAACATTTTTTAAATTGAACATTAAAGATGAAATATTATAGAAAATTAAATGTTTAAAATATACAATTAAAGAATATTAAACATTTAAAAAAATACAAAACACTAGATTATTAAACCTTTAAAAAGACAAAACATTTCATTAAAAAAATAAATGTTTAATTAAAAAATTAAATCTTAAAGACAATAAAACTTTAAATAGGAATTAAACAGAAAATACAATGAAGCATTTAAAAAGAAAATTAAACATTAAAAGATGGTAAAACATTTAAAAAGAAAAACCTTAAAGATTTAATCAAAAAATTAAACATTGGGAAAGAAAAGGAAATTTTTCAAACAAGCCGATTAAACATTTGAAAAAAACAACAAACATTAAAAAGACAAAACATTTCGAAATCAAATCAGACGTTAGAAAAGAATAAAAGGTGAGAAAAGAGCAAAACTAAACATTTAAGAAGAATCAAACTAAAGACAAAACATTTGAAAAGACACCAGTTAGACTTTAGAAGGTCAAATTAAACAAAAGAGACAAAACGATGAAAAAGAGCAAAAACAGATAAAGATCTTATAGTGTTTTCTCGTCTGAAATGAAAACATCAAGTTGTTTCTTCAAACATTTCCTCTTTCTATGTTCTTGGTTTGATTTTAGACAGATTTACTAAGAACTCATTTCAGAAAACTGCTTTCCAGATAAAGTCTACTGGTAGTTGAAGCCATCGATCAAACTAATGTTACCTTCTGATCTCCATAAACTTTACTGTTCAGTGAAGAGAATCAAAGTTGAGGATTTCTAAAAAACCCACAGGTGAAGGTCTGAGAAGAACTCAGATGGATGGTCAAAATGTGACATCAAGACTCATGGTCACAAGTTTTAAGGCTTCTGTTAACCATAAAGTTCAAACTAACAGAGAAGTACTGAGAAACTTTTAAAATTTCATTCCTCAGACTGTCTGAAGGTTCAAGCTAACAGAGAACTACTCAAGAACTTTTAGGTTTTCAGTCCTCAGACTGTCGAAAGGTTCAAACTAACAGAGAAGTACTGAGAAACTTTTAAAACTTCAGTCCTCAGACTGTCTGAAGGTTCAAACTAACAGAGAACTACTCAGGAACTTAGAAGATTTCAGTCCTTGGACTGTCTGAAGGTTCAAACTAACAGAGAACTACTGTGGGACTTCAAAAATTTCAGTCCTCAGACTGTCTGAAGGTTCAAACTAACAGAGAACTACTGTGGGACTTAGAAAATTTCAGTCCTCAGACTGTGTGAAAGCTCAGGTCCTGAGGACTCGGGAGGTGTGGAGGCTTGGAAAGTCTTGGAACTGAGGGTTCCACCCTCCAGCACAAAGGCTGAAGTCCAACCTCCTGAGAAAAACGGTCGAGTCGAGACCCGAGTAAAAAAAAAACTCGAAAACGACAAAAAATAGATGATAAATGCGCAAAAAAAAGAAGAATTAGTATCTGAGCAAGTAGCTCAGGGGGATAAGAGGAGAGACTACAGAGTGGAAGGTCGCAGGTTCAAGACCCGCCACTGGCAGTTTTCTTTGTTCGTCTTTGTCAGGATTTTCAAAAACTTTAAGAAGGGTCTGGTCTTGAACCAGCGACCTGCAGCTCCACAGGCAAATCCTTAACTCACTGAGCTACAGATCAGATAAAAAGAAATAAATTCGTCGTCCCTTTGGCATCGTAGTTCCTGAAGTGACCACATGGGCGGAGCCAAGGCGGAGTCTGGGTGGAGCCAGGGCGGAGAGTAGGTGGGGAGGTGGGTGGCGGCCTCCCCCCTCTACTCCCCCACCTCCTCCCCACCACCCACCACACCTTCCCCCGCCCCACGAGTTCTTCGAGTCTCCACGAGTTCTTCGAGTTTCCACAGGTTTTCCCGAGTTTCTGGAGTTTCCACCAGGTCAGAGGCAGAACAACTTGTCATGAAGAGGTGTTGAAGTCGGCCAGAATGGACTGACTTTTTACAGCAACTAGAAGGAAGACCACTAGAAGAGCAGGTCTTTAACCACCATCCATAAAATCCATGTAGTCGGCTCCAGAGAAATGAACTTTTATCGACTTCCATCCACGTTCAACTTCATATCTTTACTCTGACATTTTTAGCACCACAAACCTTTAGTATCACACTTTATTATCATTTATCAGGACTTTAATGGAATCCAGCAGCAGATTTAGTTTTTGTCGACAAACTTTATTCTTGTCGTCGTGGGACTGCAGTATTTAAAACTGTTCCATTTGACCTCATGTTTATTAGTTTTACTGGAGAAACTTATTTTAGTTGTCCATTAGTCTCTTAAAAAACAAATAATAAATTGGATTAGTCAAGAGCTTTAAATTTCTTACTTTGTCATATTTTTAAAAAATACAAAAAATATAAAAATAAAGCGTCTTGAGACAATTTGACCTGTTATATGAATAAAATTGAATTCAAATTGTATGTATCTTGTAATGTTGGAGTACTTCAGCCATATATGTTGGAAAACACATTTTCTTTGTCCATTAATCTGTTGATTGTTTTCTCCACTAATTAATTTCTTGTTTTGGTTTATAAAATGTCAAACCCAAACATATTCACTTTAAGTCATAAAAAACAAAAAGATTTGCATTCACGATGCAGGAATCAGGCAGTTTTTCACTTTTTATCTTAGTTTATTCAGAAAGATAGTTGATAATGTGTGAATTGTTGCAGCTTGTGAGCCGTAAAGTTTTAATCTTTGGGGCCGAGTGTCAGAAAACATTTAGAAACCAACATCAACAAAACACTCAACAAAGATTTGAACATCATTAAAGGGAAATCCAACTTTTGCATGATAATGTCTAATGAAAGGGCATTTATTTCCAACGTAAATGTGTGATATTCATCCTCTGGAGCTTTCTCTTCACATCGTCTTCCACCTGGACTGCTTTGGTCGGGAGCATGTGCAACAAACATTTGAAAAACTGCACTTTAACATCAATGAATGACACTGAAGTTTAATCTCTACATAAATGAGACTGAGTCTGGATGTGCTGCTCTTTCATTAAGTCCTAAGTTTAGGGAAAGTTCAAACAAAAGAGGACAGTTCAGGTAAGACTTGAGAATGAGCTTATTTTGAACAAACATCTCAGACTTTCTGAGCTTCAGCACCTCTAGCAAGATATTTTAACAACAAGCAACTCAAGAGATCCAGAAGTTGGAGAGAGTTAGCTTTAGCTGAACCAAAGAACATGTGGGACGCTAACCTAGCAAACATTTCAGACTTTCCTCTGTGAATTCTGGGAAATAATTTCCTATTTAATGACAGAGCTACACATCTTAACTCAGTCTCATTAAAACAGACTCTAATTCAGTGTCATTCATCCATATTAAAGTGCACTTACCCAAAATGTTTGTTGCATGAGCTCCAACAAAACCTGTCCAGGTAGAAGGCCACTTTGACAAACAGGAAGTGGAAGATTCCAAGCAGATTTATAGAAGGGGGAACGGGACTATACTAAGTGTGGTCGAGTATAGAGGGGTGTTTTGTGGGTTTTTAAGGCTGATAATGATTATTAGTGAGACATTTGGAGTATATTCATTTGCAGTAAATGAAAGTATTTAAAATCTTGGAGTTAAACTCAGAAGAGCACAAATTCTAACAGAAAACTTTGTTGATACGTTTTTGTTTTGTTTACCCTCACATGTGTTGTTGTAAACTTACTCTTCAAATAAATACTCGTCTCACCCTCTGGAAACTAGTGTTTGGACTGTTTTTGTGTTGCTCCTCACCTACTTCAGACAGCCGGGATAAAACAACGTTTTGTGGACTAAAGGCTTTTCTATGACATTTTTAGAGCGACATGCTAAATTATGACGTTTATGTGATACTTTAGACAACATACTAAACTATGACATTTTTGTGATATTTTGGACGACATACTAAACTATGACATTTTTGTCACATTTTGGACGACATCCGATGGCGATTTTTTGGGTCCTTTTGTTGATTTTATTCAACAGGTAAGTGAAGAGGAAGAAAGGGAAGCCTGCCTTGAAGAGCCATGACCTGGAATTGAACCTGCGTCTCTGACACGGTCCCGTTTATGAGTCACCCTCTCAACCAGTTGAGCTACCTAGGCACCTTTTTTGACGTGTTGGACGAAATACTAAACTATGACGTTTTTGTCACATTTTGGACAACATACTAAACTATGACGTTTTTGTGATATTTTGAATGACATACTAAACTATGATGTTTTTGTCACATTTAGGACGACATCCTATGGCATTTTTTTTGGGTCCTTTTCTTGGTTTCAATCAATAAATAATTGAAAAGGAGGTCAGGAAAGCCTCCAGTAAAGGGCCCTGAGCTGGAATTAAATCGGTGTCTCTGATGCAGTCCTGTTCATGAATTCCCCTCTCAACCAGTTGAGCTACCTAGGCAACTTTTTTCCACAACAACATACTAAACTCTGACTTTTTTTAAAATAATTTTTGGACAACATACTAGACTATGACATTTTGGTCGGCATACTAAACTATGATGTTTTGGTCACATTTTGGACGACATACTAAACAATGACATTTTGGTCACATTTAGGACAACATCCTATGGTGTTTTTTTGGGTCCTGTTGTTGGTTTTATTCAATAGGTAATTGAAGAGGAAGACAGGAAAGCTTGCAGTAAAGGGCCATGACTTGGAATTGAACCTGCATCTCTGACACAGTCGTGTTTATGAGTCCCCCTCTCAACTAGTTGAGCTACCTGGGCACCTTCTTTTCCACGTGTTAGACAACATACTAAACTCTGACTTTTTTTTATACATTTTGGACAACATACTAAACTATGACATTTCGGTCAAATTTTGGACGACATACTAAATTACTTGAAAAGCACTCAGAGAGCGCAGTACTCCTCCAAGGCTACTCAGTTGACCTATCATTTTTGACGGATGAAATATTTAATTAAAAATACCTTGTGCTGAGAACAGGCATGTGTTATACATGTGCATGTTATGTATGGATACCGAATTGCGTGTAAATTACTCTTATAAGGGTCTGTTGATCAGTTCATCACTTTTGGCAAGCCTTTGCTAGTGTTAAAATCACCGTTCACTCCATGCTTTGTTTTGAAGGCATAGTTTTAATGTTACAGGCTTTTATTTTGTCATCATTCCAGCGGCACAGGAAGTCTTTATCTAAGAAGCGGTTTCTTGACATGACGAAGACGCTGCCGAAAGTCCGAAGATTCACATAAAGATGAAAGAAAACGTTTCCACGATGTTGCTGTCTCCAAAAGGATGTGTCTAAACTTAGAAGCAGCTAGCTGGAATGGAGACAAGGTCTTACGGTGTTTCCAGAAAGGAGTGAAGGACAGAAAGGTGAATTTGTGTTCAAAATAAGGCTGACAAACATAAATAAAGGCTTTGTGAAACATCAGGAGCTTCACCATTGTCTGGCTGGGGTTTGCTACATCACGTGACCTAAATATGTAGCAGGCGGCGGGAATTGATGGGACTCAGAAACACCCCACAGTTTAATCAATGATTCCTTGTATGATTTCCAACTGATAAATCACAGTCAATTTGTAGTAGGATCGCAATCATGTGATCGTCAGCAGGTAACTGACACAGTGTTCACTTGTCATGGTAACAGCAAAGCCGTGCAGGCAGCTATATCTCGCAATGGGAAATCCTTAACAAAGCCGTGGATCCAGACTACAAGCCGCATCACTGCGAAAATTTAATGAGGTGGTCCTTGTGTCATTTCTGACTTCCCCTGAAAATTTCATCCAAATCCGTTGGTCCATTTTTGAGTAATGTTGCACACGGCAGATGGACAGACAGACAGATGGATTCACAGACAAACGTATGCCGATCGTCACATAACTCCACCACGTTCCTTGGCAGAGTAAAGATAACACATTCACATGGTTAAAATGTCATTGAAAGGACTGTCAGTGCAGACAGGCTTGGTCTTAAGGTTGAGATAAGATAATGAGTCTCAAACAAAAGTGAGTCACCAGTAAAATCTTACCAAGGTCTGGCACAGCATGGGCTCTTAAACATGTTTACTACATTCTTACTTTAAAAAACAAAAAAGAAAGTGTGATTTTGAGTGTTTTGGTTGGATAACACCAAGGTTTTTCATATATTTGTACGTCGAGTCAAGGATACTGTTGTTTGTCTCTTTCACTCAGGTAAACAAGCTTTTACAGGAGCCACCAAAAAGCACCTCACATGTACTTAGAGTTTACTGTCAGCACTTAACCAAATCTTCATCTCTGTTTCCTCTCTCAGCTGAGGAACGGCAACGTCCACTACATCTCAGATGCCGGCGTCGGGGGGAAGGTGGAGCGGACCGTGGGAGACTCAGTGCTGTCGGACGGCCAGTGGCACACTCTCCACATGGTCAAGAATGGCTCGGCCACTGTGGTCCAAGTGGACAGCAGCCACCCCAGAGTCATCCAACACCCCACCCAGGACTTTGGAGGTCTCAGTGTTGTAACCTTCTCCCTGGGAGGGATCCCGCCTGGCCCTGCTCAGCAGAAAACTGGAGCAGGTGAGGCTCAACGGTGCATTTATGGTGTTTGGATTGGGGAGGAACAAGACCGCAGGTTATCAAGTCAAGTAATTTCTGTATATTAACCTAATCTTCTGAGACTGGAAGATTGTCAGTTTGACCAGAATAAAACTGGATGGGAAAAATAAAAGAGCAGAGCCGCCCCTTCTTCATTTCCAGCATTTAAGAGGAGAAGTTCTTTCAGTGTCTCAAAAAATTGTATATTTTGTGGACATTGTGCACATAATGCCATTTTTCAATGCAGTTTCTATTCAGAGTTCCTAATGTATGTGGTGGGACCAGGACTTGCTTACTGCTAGTCTGCCATAAAGAATATCATTACTATAAGTTTCATCAGACAGTTTTAGCATCTCATGATGATCTAAATGCTGTCTCAGAGGCTTTTCTACCCTTTTAAGATATTTCTTAAGGAAACACTGGATTTTAGTCAGGTTTTGACAAGAAATTTTTCATATTTACAGTCAAAAGTCTCATTTTAGATATTTCCTCTTACAAAACTAACTCTGACAGTGAAAGCCTTGGTGAAAGTGCACTATATTTACATATACGCCTGTTAAAGTACATGCGTATTTATGTGCTGTGTCAAACACACACACACTCACACTCACCCACTCTTTGCCCACTGTAAATTACTAATACAGCAGTATTATGGAAACCTCTTCTGCATACTAAAAATGTGTGCACATACAGTAGATGTATGTGACACAGCACTCATGAGCTTGTGAGCCCTTATAAATCCACTACAGACTTTTTTTTCCCCCTGAAATGAATTAATAGTCTGCTGCTTGAACTGCTGACCATATTTGGTGGCCGTCCAAGACGACTCAGAGGAACTGGCCTGAAATCTGTCTCTGTCTGACACTGCTGAGATTTACCTGCTATGAATTTACAGTAGTTGAATAAATATTTCTTTATCAGAGTATCATTTATGGACAAAAGTAACTAATATTAATTTAATTTGACTTTGTCTTGGAGCACCTGGAGACTTTCATCTTATTTCCATTGACTAGATTCTTAGATTTAAATCACAGATCAGATGTCCTTGAGCGTGAGCTGACAACAGTTTGGAAAAGGTGAAAGGGAGGGATTTCAAAAGGACGTGGTGCAACACAGTAAATTTCAGAATTTCAGGGGAGGGAAAAACTAACCTAATACTATGTACTAATATGGTAAAAATGAGCAATTTGAATGATTTGTTGACCTCTTTTACACAGGGACTGGGGCATATTTCAAAACAAACATATCCTCAGCACGCAGATCTGTGGCAGACTGCCTGCTAACCAGCCCTTACCTCAGTGTGTGTCTGAACATTCGTGTTCTGTTGTGTACTCACTTTTCAAGAGCTAATGAAAAGACACAAATGGATTTAATCTGCACTGGGATAAATTCAATAAAAACCTATTTACATCGGTGAGGCAGTGCTGTTAGGCAATACACAAAGCAACAGACTGAATTAGACACAGAGACGTTCATCCAACCCAGATGCATGTCTTGAAGCTATAATGGCTCTGACGATGGATTCTCTTAGAAAATATTTCATATTTCTTCTCTGAAATTGGCCAGTGATTGATTCAGCCCATTTTTCAAGTATGTTTTTTTTAGGAGGAGCTTTGCACAAGTAAAATTCACTTTTTTGTGTGTCCTAAGCTTGAACCAATTACCCATCTAAACAAAATTCCTTTAGCTCTAATTATAGCTCCCAGTTCCTGCTATTTATGAGGAAACGATCCAGCATCAGCAGACATTTTGAAAAAACATTAACCTGGTGGCAATTGGAAATGATTCCCCTCCAGGCCACTGTTATGTCCTTGTTAGCTGCTGTTGGCTGTTTCTTGTTATCTGAACCAGCTTTCTCTTCCATTTATCGGCAGGTTTCGATGGCTGCTTGGCGTACGTGAAGTACAACGGGGAGAGCCTGCCATTCACTGGAGAGCACAGCCTCGTCACCTTAACTAAAACCAGCTCATCTGTGAAAATTGGCTGCAGAGGTCCCAACCTGTGTGAGAGCAATCCATGCTGGGATGGCCTGATGTGTGTCAACCAGTGGTATACATACCAGTGTGTCCCGCCAGGCGACTGTGCTTCTAATCCCTGCCAGAACCATGGCAGCTGTGTGCCGGACCCCCGTTCGGGTTTCACTTGTGTGTGCTCTGAGTTCTACACAGGCAATACTTGTGAGACTTTAGTGGCCTGTCTGGGCGTCCAGTGTCCTCAGGGTACTGTCTGCAACACAGCCAATAATGGAGGATTTGTCTGCAGCCCAAGCCCTACAACAGAGACAATGGTCCTCCCCATCTGGGCTGTGCCGGCTATTGTCGGCAGCTGTGCCACCGTCCTCGCCCTGGTGGTGCTCAGCCTGATCCTGTGCAACCATTGCAAGGACCGCAACAAGACCAAAGTGCCAAAGGAACCCAAGGAAAAGAAACCCAAGGAGAAGAAGAGGAAGAAAAAGAAGAAGGGCAGCGAGAACGTAGCGTTTGACGACCCGGATAACATCCCTCCATATGGAGATGACATGACGGTACGGAAACAACCAGAGGGGAACCCCAAACCAGACATCATTGAGAGGGAGAACCCTTATCTGATCTATGATGAAACAGACATTCCCCACAACAATGAGACCGTCCCCAGTGCTCCCTGCGCCCCCTGCAATGGTCCAGAGGCAGATATTGAACATTATGATATAGATAATGCCAGCAGTATCGCTCCTTCAGATGCGGACATCATCCAGCACTACAAGCAGTTCCGCAGCCACACTCCCAAGTTCTCCATCCAGAGACACAGCCCGCTGGGCTTCGCCAGACAGTCCCCTTTACCCCTTGGAGCAACAAGCTACACCTACCAGCCTCAGTATACCCAGGCACTGAGGTCCACTCCGCTGAGCCACTCCCACTCAGCCTGCCCCACCCCAAACCCTCTCTCCAGACACTCCCCAGCCCCGTTCACCAAGCCCTCCTCCTTTTACCGAAACACTCCCACCAGAGAGCTCAACTTGGCTCGTCGGGAGGGCAGCCCACTGGACCTGCACAATGATATGTGCCAACCACCACCTATGTTCAACTACGCCACCCGGCTGGGGAGGCGCAGCAAGAGTCCACAGACCATGGCCAGCCACGGCCACACCTCCAGGCCCGGTAGTCGGCTGAAGCAGCCGATTGAGCAGATCCCCCTGGAGACGGGGCCTCCTGTGGGGCTGTCCATTGAGGAGGTGGAGCGGCTGAACACTCCACGTCCACGCAACCCCAGCATCTGCAGCGCCGACCACGGGCGCTCCAGCTCAGAAGAGGACTGCCGCAGGCCACTGTCGAGGGTCCGTAACCCCGCTGATGGCATCCCTGCTCCAGAGTCTTCTTCAGAAAGTGACTCACATGACTCCTTCACCTGCTCGGAGATGGAGTACGACCGGGAGAAGCCCGTGTCTTACAGCTCCCGGGTTCCGAAGCTCTCACAAGTCAACGAGTCAGATGCTGATGATGAGGACTATGGAGGGAGGCTCAAGCAGAGGCGGTACTCAAGTCGGAGGGCAGAAGGAGGGCCTGGCATTGCCCAGATGCCCCCTACTGAGCAGCACTACACCCTACCCCACAAACTGGGCCAGCAAGCCGGGGGCTTCAACTGGGACAATCTGTTGAACTGGGGCCCCGGCTTCGGACATTATGTAGATGTGTTCAAGGACTTAGCCTTGCTTCCCGAGAACGCGGCAGCAAAAGACATTGAGATGAACAGTGGGGATGGCTCAGTGACCATTCTAAATGAAGGAGAAGCTGAGCAATATGTATGAGACTATTTATTACAATGATGTACAATATGGTGATGTTCTCTGTTTAAAAAAAAAGAAGGAAGACTGTATATTTCAAGAGAAGATTGGAATTCATGTTTTTTACATTACTCAAAATAATAAGACGACTTTTAAATGCAGTAAGGCAGAAAACTGGCACCTGTAACGTGACATATTTTGTCATGAGTCACCTTGGAATAGTTTACCAGTCTTTTCTAGGTTCAAACTGTACAATCGTGCATTCATCTCTCTGAGGCCTCATTACAGCGTATCCATTGACACTCAAAAAAAGGAATCCATGTCTGAATTCAATTTAGTGACTGCAAAGCTCCGTTCATATTATCTTGATCAAACATTTCTGTTCTCTATTACCAATATTGCCTCTCCTTTCCAAAAACTTCTGTCACATTCACAGCTGAGAGATAAGAGGGTAGATAGTATTAACACTCACAGGAAGAGAATTCCAGCAGGCCACAGAGTAAAAGAAAACTCCCGGTCTCTGTCTTTTTAGGGGTCAATTTTTAATTTAGTTAAAAGGAAGCATGTGTGTTTGATCAGACTGCACCTGTAGGTGACGGGACACGGCCCTCAGTGTGAAAGTAAGTGCACCGTTTAGCTCACACGGTATTGCAGACCCCACCAATATTCTGATCCCTTTCTGTCTGCGTGTTTTCTCACAGAAGACTGGCTAAACGCTCCAAGAGTGAGATTTAATCAAGTCCCCCTGCCTTACAGACATTTGAGGATTTCAGTACAGGAGAAAAACTTTTCCTCTTCTGCTTCTCTGGCCTGAGTTCAGGAGAAGAGGAGGTTTTTTTGGGGGCGGATAGTTGTTTGTCACAAAACCACGTTCTCTGACCAGCCAAGTGTTTTCCGGGCAACGATGATGATGATGTTTGGATCCTGTAAACATGACCCCAACTAAAACACTATGAACTTGTGTACATTTTTTTAATCCGTGAGAAATCATGGAGTCATTTGTCACATTGTTGGTGTCTTTGTTCATTATTTTGACATGTATAGTTTCTACATTTTGTACTGTTTATTAACTTAAATTACTTAAGCTGTGTTTTTATGGATATTTTCATATGCTGAAATGTATGTTCTTACTTTCGGGGAAAGTAAGATTGAAGACTTATTTTTTACATTTGTTACATATGTAACATCAGTATTTTCCACTTTTGATAAAACTATAACATGCTGTATGCTTTGTACCTGTAAAAAGCCAATAACAGAATAAAAAAAAGTATTTATTTAAAAGTGCTTCTTCTTTGTTTCTTTCTTTCTTTCCTGCGGGGATAAGCAGCTCATTTAGATGTATGTAAGCGTTGGCAGTTTTTAAAAATAGTCGCCTTCAAGCTCCAATTCCATCCTTTCCCAGATCATTTGGGTGGTAAGTTATTCTGTGTTTAGGCCTCACTTTGTGCAGTCTTTAAATAATACCAAGTCTCAACAAAACGTTTAAAAAGGCATCTCAGGACCCGAATGAAACCGAGCCACCTCGCTCACGGCCAAACAAAACATCAAGCGGACTCCGCGACGCAGGGCCCTATATTGTTTTCAACAATTATTTACATCTGGCTTATTGAGCAGAACCACTTTTTTCAGTCACAGCTCAGTGATTCAGCTTGCAACATGCTTATCTTCTCCATCATCGAGGGGAGAGAGGCCACAAGAGAAAACGCGGGGAGCCGTGAACCGAGCGAAGAGTGACAGCCTGAGTCTGGGTAAATTACTATGAGGGGCTGGGTCCTGCGGAGAGCTCTGTTGACCGAAGCCTCTTTGGGAAGGCTGCACCACTCTGATGCTGAGACAATAATAACACTCACAATGATAATGAGAGCCTGGGTGGGTGGCACGGCAAGTAAATAGGAGATGAATTCAAATAAACCTCACAGCGTCCTCTCTGGTCTGAAAGATATCAAGCAGCTTCAGGAGCGAAGCCCCCTCCTCTGCTCTATAGGTGAGCTTGTATACACAAAGGGCACATTGTTCGACAGTGTGGTAGGATGTAAAACACTCATGAGGACTGACATGAATCTGTCTTCCTGATTTTCTTGGGGGCAGGGTGATGGTGGGGGTAGTTTGGGGGGTATTCCCTTTTTTTGTTTCCACAAGTGCTGTTCTTGGATATTTTCCAGATGGCTGCTTGACTCAACCGAATGGCAGAGGAGCTTATGATGTGTTTAAGGATTAATTGCAGCATATATCCTACGTGCGAACATTGCATGTTACCTTATAGGACATGGCTCTTAAGAAAATACAGCATATGTTATTCCTGTCAACTGAAAGTCTGTTATTTCAGTAAGCAATAATGAGCTATTTGTGTTCATAATGACACAATAATACAACAAGGACCATGGTTACAGTGTTGGAAAGCAATATAGCAAAATTATCCTGTGAATATATATATATGTGAAGTTCGGATTGAAACAAAGTGATTTCCAAGAGTGCGTTGCCAACAAGTCAGCAGTAATGTGTTTAGCAGGTCTCCATATTAGCTTATTCATCTTGAATGAAGGTGCGAAAGAGGCAGCGCTGGATTTCCCATGGAGGAGTGCTGACTCTTTTTTTCTTCTTCTCTGAATTCACAAATGTCATCAAAACATAATTCACATTAAGATGATTTCCATGTTGACTTAAGAGTTTCCCCAGTATTTATAAAAGGCCGTGGCACCGAGCTGCGAGCGACGCTCTTGAAGCGGGGGAGTTCCTCTGCCAAAAAGCCTTGTTTATAAAGATTGATTATTCTGAGCCTCGGTGTCCTCGTATGGCTACAGCGTCTCCCCGTGTTTGTCCTAAATGGCTCATAATTCGAAGCACATTCACTGCTGGATCGAAACAAACACATTCCGCTCCTCCTCTCATTGGTTGGTGCAAATGGATGTTTGGTTTGCCTGTAAACGTGCATGCATGCTCAGCAGATAAGAAGGGAGAACATCATCGCAACATCAAAACAAGCTTCAGATAATATATACTAGAATCTGCTGCAAAATATCCATATTGAGTGAATTATCAAAACATGTTCTGGCTGCAGTCCAACACACCATTCATGTAATCACCAGTTTGACTCCTGTCATTTATTTCTCCCCTCATTTCCTCCTGTCTGCCGTTAAAATCAAGACAAATCTTTAAAAACTTTACCATGTCAGGCGTGTTTATTAGTGAAAAATACTGTCTGCAAAAGAGTGTTCATTGCAGGACACAGTTCTCAACCACTAATGATGTTTTCCTTTCATAGTTCCTGTTACCTGCTGAGTTCATTTAAAAATAGTGTCTGACTAACAGAGCAAATACTCTCAACTGTAATAACAGAGGAAAGAAGCAAAACTTCCCCTTACAAAAAGCTAGAATCACTAAGTGTATGACATTCCTGCTCCATAAATCACTTCAGTTAATAACTGACAGTTTAGTTTTCACTCCAGGAAACGTCTGTTGACAAACCATCTCAACTCAAATTCCACTTTGTCTCTTGTTCTGCAGTTTTTGACTGAATCACTCAGCAGCAGATTGAGTTTGCACAGTTGTCTGGCCTGTAGACAATGAGACTTCCCCTGACCCCGAGCAGATCTGGGGCTCGTCATCCATATCAGTTTAAGGGTTTTGTTGTTGTACATATGTGGACCATGGGATGAGACTGTGTCTGATTGTAGTTGTTGTGTCAGAGTTTAATTATGGGCAACAGGATCCTCCCCCTGACCAGATACCCTCAGCAGGTTCGAATCCCGAACTGTGAAGTTCTCCTCCACGCAAAGATGGAGAGCCTAGAAACCATCATGACTCACCACCGACTTCGATGGCAGACACCTTGCTCGAATGCCAGACACCTGCCAAATCAAAAAAATCCTCTTCTCGGAGCTCACATCTGGCAAGAAACCACGGGAGGCCCCACGTCTGTGATTCAAAGATCAGCTCAAAAACACCTTGCTGAGGACTGAACTTTGTCCAACTAACAAACGCTTGATAATAATAGATAAAACTGCATAAATTGTAAAATGTGTATCAGTCTGTTAGTAATTAAATAACTAGGCAATAAAAAGCTGAAAACTTCACAGCTGCAAACTATAATCAAGAACAGTTTTTAAAAATGGTATATAAAAAAAACTGGAAAAGTGCTTCATAAAAGACAACACTAGATAGGTGAAACACAAATACCATCAAGCATGGTGGTGACAGTATTATATTCTGGGGCTGTTTTGCTGCCAGCAAGTTAATAGACTAATTTTTCAGCTTCAGTGCTTATTTTATTTACTCTAATTTTGAAAGAAAACAACAGAAACTCTTAAATTGGTAAAAATCTGACTGATGCTTCACAGTGTTGATAACAGCCACTTTCAGAGTAAAGGAGTAAATACAAACCAACGCTCATATTCAATGACAGAATCCAACAGTTTTAAGGTTTCTGTGCAACTTTTCAACTTGGCTTTTTAAAGATTGGTATTTCAAGAACGCTTTGCACAATAACTGTACTTTATATTACACATTTACACAGTACTGCCAACGTGACAAACTGTCTCTGGTACATTCAAATGTAGAAAATAGTGTCATGAAGTGAAGTTCTTGAGTGTCAATAAGTACAAAGTCAAAGAATAACAAGAAAAGAACTCAGAGTGCAGTACTCCGCCAAGGCTGCTCAGTCATTGTATAATTTCCGACGGATAAGTCCCGATAAGTCGGCAGCGGTCGATTTGTAGTAGGATCGCAATCATGTGATCAGCAGCAGACCACACTACAGTGTTCACTTGCTGTCATAGTTACAGTGACACTGTGCCGTTATCTGGCAATGATACAGAAATCTTTAACAAATCCATGGATCCAGACCATAAGCCGCATCACTGCTAAAATCTAATCACGTGGTCCTTGTTGCATTTCTGACCTTTCCTGAAAATTTCATCCAAATCTGTTAGTCAGTTTTTGAGTAATGTTGTGCACAGACAGACAAACACACCGACAAACCAACGTCGATCGTCACATAACTCAGCCGTGTTCCTTGACGGAGTGAAAATGGTTAAAGAACCCTTCGGGACATTCAAGTTCCAGGTTTCCAGTTCAGCGCCATAGATTAAAAACATAAAACCATCACACAACAACCAATAAAACACTGTTAAAGTCGCTTTTAAAGTCGTCAGGTGTTGCAGTATTGTACAGTAAACTATGTACACCCGCATCTTCAGCATCCTTAGTTTGTTTTTGTATGTTTTTGCAGCCTGATGGACAGATCATCGGCCCACATTTGGAACAGCATTGCTCCACATATCGATCTTAGGGTCTCTCTCCATTTCACATCTGCATCAAAGCTGCGAGTCTCGCCTTCGATAAGTGTTCTTTAATGCTGTGTGTAGTGCAGCCAGCGATGCCTTTCAACACACATGAAAGCTTCAGCGAGGAGCCGGAGCAGTTGGGAAATGAAAGGGAAAGATAGATAGCTTTGTGCGTGTGGTTGTGTGAGGAAGACGATGACTGTCCCATCTCTGGAAAAGCTCCTTTCCTTTGCTCAGTAAAACTCTGCGGTTTTACTCCAGCTCTGAGGGGCTGGGATTAAACGAGGCTCTGGTTGCCACCAGCTTGGGAACATTTATAGAAGTGTATGATGGATGCTAAACAGACAACATCGTCATCCTGAGACCCCTGGCTCGAGTGTCACTGCGCTGTCAGAGAGCTGCTCTGTCAGGCTCCGCAGAGGCAACACATCTGTTTCTGATCCGTGTGTCACATTCTGCTGCTTCAGCAATTTCTGAGTTTTGTTTTGTTTTCTAATTCATGAGATGCTGCTGACTTAAGTGCTGGTTAACTCACTTGTGTCTTTGGCAACCGGCAGAGCTGTTGGTCTCCATGCGCTCTTTGGATCCTCTCAGCTGCTCCAGTTTCTTTGACAAAGCACATGTTGATATTTTATACATTGACTTGAGTTAAAATCCAAAACAGGGGGGATAAATGCGGTGACCAACACAAAGGGTTAGCAGAACACGACTCTGTTGGTGGTTTGCGCCAGGCAGAAACAAAGTTATGTTTTCCACCGTATCGTGAATTACGTCAGTCGCTATGAAAATGCGCTTGTTGAAACTGTCAGAAAGTGAGGAAAGTTAAAACGCAAATGAAGATGAAAACCTTAAAATGGAAAACATCATCTGAGCAAAGTCAGCGCACTAATGAAGACCATGTGACGGAGTCGAAAGCTGCAGAATAAGCAAGCAAGTGGACTTAAAGTTCAGATGACAAAGTGGCTTCTTTTGAGTTTGATGTGCTACAGTTCTGAATATATATAAATCTAGAAGTAAAATAAGCCGAGTTTGATTGAAGCACCAACCCTGAAATGGACCTTTTGGACAGAAATCACAAATTTTGGTCTTAAGAATCCTGTGATGGTTGAACTAATGTTCCAAACCTTTTTCAGATCTGTCAGATGGACTCACCAACACCACCTCTCACGTCCAAATAAGTCCATTTAATCCCATTTAACACAGTTTATATTGTGACATCTATCCATTACTTTTAGCTAATAATGAACCTATTTATTATCAATGGTAGCTAGCCATTTTAACTGTTTATTCATTTTGTTGAGCTTTATGCTAATTGTTCATCCATAGTGTTAGCTAGCAGCTTTATCTTAGCCATACTTTGAGGTAGCTAATTCCACCATTTACGTATCTATTTCAATAATTTACGCAATCCCTTTGGCTATTTGTACTCAAGCCTCCTTGGGTTTATTCAATCCTTTACAGTCTTTTGAGTTGAGCTTTTAAATCATTTTCACATACCCCCTGGGTTGCCTGTACCCTCAGTTAGAAATCACTGGTTTAAAATTAGTAATGCTGCTCCTTCGTTAAATTTGCCTGAACAAATTTTAACTAAATGGAGGATGGGCGTTAACATTGACCAGTTGCAGTGCCTTTTTTGGCTGCTAGAAGGAGTAAAACCAGCCAACCATTCAGAATTCCAGTTAGGAAAATCGGAATATCATGCCTGGAAGATGGGGATGATATTCCAAACACTGTGGGGTTGGAACAAATCTGCTTACACTGTGGAAAAGGACACAAGTTTTAGGGCGCAAAGGGGATATACTATAATATCTTGTATATTCTACTGGCAGCAGCAGTCTGTTGTGTGTTGTCATGATTATTCCTTATCCTCTTACTCCAGCACAGCAAAGACCATTTTATTCCAAACCCTGCTATACCTCACCTGGCCACCAGTGGTCCCCAGAGTGCCTACTGAGATTCTTACCTGACCACTCACTTATCTGCACTCCTGCTCCCCATCACTCTGATATATTTACTCCCCCGCCAGCATTCACACCTTTTTCACTTTATCTGCTGGTTATCATCACTTTCCATCTTCTGCCTGAGAAGTCAGCGTTTGCGTCTCAACTCCTCAACAAACAATTTTCCACTTTTGTTTCCCCTTAAGTCCGTTTAATCCAAAATAAAACCATCACTCAATCAACTCGCTACTCGCTATCTAACAGTGTCTGCTTGTTTCAGCTCTTCATTAAATATGAAGTACCGCTTTTTCCCCTTTGATTTATATTTTATAGCTAGAACTTTATTGGACAGAACAACATCGAAATAGAAATCTTCTTCATGTTTCATGCAGTAATTTATACATATTTTCCTAAAATTCAGCTTGACAAATCAGAGTTTCTGCACAATAATTTTGAATATTTTCTCATTTTAGTTTTGTGGTTTTGGTTTGTAATGACTGACTGTACAACATTTAGAGGATTTAAACTTTATTATTAGTGTTTTGGTTGTTGCTTCTGTTTAAGCAGTGAAGCTTGATGTTGCCAAGTAACTGCTCGTGTGAATTCCATGATTCAAAAACTGTTTGGAAAAATACTCTGGGATGCTTTACGGGGTCACGACTTTAATATTTGTCATATTGTCCTAATCATTTCTGCTATTTATTCGTTCTGGCATGTGGTTTCTGTCTGTTCTTCTGCAGAACACTGCGTGCTTTTGTTTTGTAAAAATAAAGGTTATTATTATTATTATTATATCCATGGAAACGATGGAGTTCTCATGCCATGTCTCATTCGGCAGTGCTCCTCTTACAGCGTTGCAGATTTGACGTGAGGATTTGACACGCCACTGTACATATGGCCAGGTCCGTGAGGGTGAACATTTTGATTTAGGCTCTATCAGAGTCTCAAACTCTGTGGCTTCAGTTCTTTAATCATACTCAGTTCAGCTGGACCACTACTCCAGCTCACAATCGGTGTGAAGGGTCTGCTACGAATCAGTCATGTTCTGCGGCTTACGCTTTATGACATCGCATAAATGATGGTCAACAAGCAAATCGCACAGGCAGGGCCAAAACCTCAGGACCAGTATATAACATAACACAAACACAAACAGAAGTCTCCATGTGGCCAAGTATGCCTGGTGTGGGTGGACCGGCTATCTAAATGTTTACTGCTCCTTTAGCCACCGCTCACAGCCACTTAGAATGCCTCGGCTGCAGTTTACTGGAGACAGTAAAAGAGTGAAATAACTTTTTTAACAACGTCTAAAAGTTCATTTGAGAGCCTGATTACAATGCAGCTTATCCTAATTATAATTGTTGAAGATTGCTTTTTAATTGAGGAAGTGGAATATTTAATTGCATCTCTGCAGCTTAAACCAACATGTCGTCACTGACTGCTTCAATATTGCAAACTTGTACATTCTGCTGACAGTAAAAAACATAAGTGGCATTTGATTATTAACTGTGCGGCTCTGCATTTAGAGGAACGTGTGGATTTTTGCTGCTTACTGTGGAGCGGGGCCACAGATTCAGTAGTGTTTCTTTTATTGTGCTGAGTTCAGGAAAACTGCTGAGAACCGAAAACAATGCCGGTTCTGCCGCCAAGATCTTAATTCAGCAAAACAAACATCCGTGATGAACTGAGGGAGGATTCTGTTGCTCTGTCCAAACCACAATCACAAAACCATCAGCAGAAGAGCAGAAAAAAAGTTTATTTTTTGTAGCAATGTAGGACAGGGATACCTTACCTCAGATTTACATTATGAGAAAACAATTCAACTGCCATGTCATGCACACTGTAAATAAAACATGTAGCCCTCCAGACTTTATTTTCCCTCCCTCATATTTGTCGGGAATTGTATTTTCATGCCCACTTGTTTAATTTGTCTATTACAATGTATGAAGAAGAATACTGTTAATACATTTATATGTGAACTCTGCTTTATGGATGATGAACACGAGGATTTATGACTCCGGAGTCTTGCGCTATGCCTTGTGTATTTGTGTTCTATGCTTTTATGCGTCTGGCTACAAGGAGAATTCCCCCGCAGGGACAATAAAGATGAATTGAAATCGAGAGGATCAGAGCGCAGAAACGAGCAGCAGCAGCGGTGAGCTGGGATTCGGCTCCTTGTTAAAGGTACCCGGAGGAGTTTTCTTTGTAAACAAACAATGTTCTGGGAGTGCATCCTCCAGGGGGAATAAACACGCTGAATTTATTTCCTACCTGAAGAAACACTGAGGCAGTTTAATGATGATGAGTCATAAATCTCTTCTTCATTTTGTATGCTGGAACATCATGGTCATATTGCCACCTCTAAATATTGATATGTCCCTGTGGCCTGCTGTTTGCAGGGAAGACCTGAACATCTAAATATCATTAGAAGTAATATATGTGTGTTTTACAGTCATGCAACGTGTCAAAAAGCCTGGAGTTGGTGGGAATATCGGGGAAAATACACGCAAGATTTACTATCTAAACATTCTGGGTATGAATGAAAAGCTATTGCTCTGGTGTTTTGTGTAATTTATTTTTTTATTAACTTCATTCACTATATTTATAGACTTAAGTAAGTTTGAAAAGTGTTTAATTTGTTGTATGTCTTGTACATGGTTTTATAGCTGGAATTTATAATTTTTTTCTGTAAAATGCAGCCTTATTCCACTGTATGTGGATGTTGTTTCCGGTCATGTGATTAGGTTTGCAGAACAGTGTAATCCCATACCCATGTTAACATACTATTTAGTATGAAAGGAAAGGTCCCAAGACATAGTATGTCAAATGCAGTATAACAAAAATATTTACATGTCCTTCTGCATTTTGCATTCCAGCGTGTTTTTTTGGTCATTTTTACCCACAATCCTCTGCACAGCTGAAGATATGTCACGGTGTTCCAGACGAGTGTAAACAAATTTGAGCGTACAGACAGATGACAGCTTGTTTCATGCTACAGACTGTAACGGATCTGTTAGTGAGACAGTTACAGATTAATATTATGATAAAGTAGCATATCCCAGTTGTATGCACACTATATGCAACAGTACGTACTTTGAAAGAGCAGCTGCAGTCTGTACTGACAGTAAAAGGAAAACAGGGTTAGGGTAGCAATGCTCGGACCTGATGTGTAAATCAAGAACCTCTGAAGATAGCAGAAATTTGCATTGTACATGTATTTGCAGAGCTTGATATAGTATGGGAGTCATAGTGTATGTTGTTGCCAATTCCCACCTCACATGTGCTATAAAACAAGAACTCTCTGGCAGCTTATTGTATTTTAGGACACATCAAACTGCAAACAAGGTCAGTTTTTACTCGTTGTGGCATCTTTGGTTAAGGACTACATGCAAAACTACTTCTATATTTAGTGATTAATTAAATGTGCAAAATAAAGACAACCAACACTGTTAGCTTTGTCATAGTGAGCATGCTATAAAGTTAATGCTAACTTTAGCTCAAACCCGACTCTTAAGCCTTGATTATACTCCTTTGTGGACACGCACATGGACAGCTGTGGACACATGGGATCATATATGTGCACATATTCTGTACATTCACACCCCCACACACGCACTACTGCCCTTGTAGCACAGAGGCCACATTGAACCACACAGAGGTCTGCAGACTTGTGCATGACAACATTTATGTCACATGCTCCATATTGGACCCTTGACATAGAAACTATAACGCTGACCCCTGTCTTATCAAAGCAGTACTATTCCATATTACCTCTGAACTGAGCAAGCAAAGTAGGAACAAAATTCTGCTGCACAACATTCCAGACTTTTCAGTCTTTCCCATCATCTTTGCCTTGAAAACACAGTATATTTGAACCCATTTACCCCTTTTAAACCTTTTCCCTGAGAAGGAAAGCAACACTCTGAACATCTGGTAAACGTGCATCCTGTGATGAGAGTTCTCAAGACAACATTTAGACGACTTCAAGTATCAAATGAAGAAAATTTTAAATGCTCTTAATAACATGATGATAATTGGCACCTGTCAGCATGAACTTAAAGTCAGATCAACCCAAATACTTTGCCCTTTATTTTCTATTTTAATCAGAGGAAGATTATAAATAAGCGACTGACAAACCAGACTGAGCAACTCGTGCTATTTTTGCTGCGTTACTTTGTCTCTACAACAGCCCACACTAATGTGACACTGGAGTCTTTTCTCAGCGACGGCGCGTTATGAACCACGGAAACAGCTGCTCTGCACTGTATGTAATTACCACATTTTCTCTGCAGCCCACTGGTGTGATGTTTGTGAAACCCGAGTGTTTGTGCGTGCGTGCCGGTGTGGGAGTGTGAATGTGTGTCGAGCACGTCCCTAAACCCTCTCACACACACACAGGTGTATAAATGCACATACAGTAAACAGCTCACATGCTGTATACACAAAAACAGCTGTAAGTGCTCATTTTGACCTTTCTGTTGCTTCTCCCGTGCTGGCTTTAGTTCCATAACGCTGGATGATTATTACTCATGATGTCTGTAGGAAATGGCAAAGGCTAAATGTCACAATCCACAACACCGGCGTGGATAATCTGTTTCCTAAATTTAAAATTGGCTGAGCTGGGCCGCTTGGGAGTTGGCAGCATTTAGATGGAGCGGTGCCCGTTATTATACCACAGAACTATACAGATCGAATTTATCTGCCCCGCCAGACTGGAATTCCAGAGAGAAAATACAGCAACATGTGAAAGGACGGCTCATTAAAACCATTAGCACAATATGGGCTTCTCATTGGCACATGACAGCCATTTAGCCGCAATCCAATAACAGATCCCCAGTTCTGCTAGCACCTGGTGGAATTTTGTAGTTGAATAGTTTGCAATAGCCTCCACTTCGCCTGTCTTTCAGCCTCCTGACAGGCTCACGTGTATATGCAGAGGGAAACAAAAGTCACGTACAAACAAATGGCACTTTTTAGGTATGGAGGAATGTGCACACACTTGGCAGCTGATAGGAGCACATAAATTTTCACAAAAAAGGAAAAAAATGCTCATTGCCTCATTGTCCCTCCTTTGCTCGCTGGCTACTTCAGCCGCCCGGTTCCCTTTGGATTTTCCCATGCCCTGCTATCTTTTCTCAAGTCTTAATCTTTTCATTCTGTCAGGCCCGCTCTCGGCAGCCTCCGCGCTTTTTCCAAAGGTCTGGGCTTCATGCTAATTGTGTCTCAATGGCATGGTTACCTCCCACCTACATAATGCACCTTGTTTCCTCCACTCAGTCTGGGCTGCACCATTCCTGCTCATTCAAATTCAGGAGGGAGAGGGACTGTAAAAGCGATGCCTCGGGCTGCGGCGAAGCTACGCAAAGCAACTACACACACACACACACAAAAAAAAAAAATTGATTTGCTTCCCTGTTTTTAGAGGAAAGTTTCCGTGGGTGGGCTAACCAGTGGGACATTTTGAAGGATGAGTTGCATGCGATTGCTGTTGTGTTAGACAAAGCGTAGTTTCTCAACCACAAGTTTTTGCATGCCAGCATTTATCACACAGTTCATCATGTTGTGCAGCAGCAGCAGCGCTACCGAATCATACGCGTTATTTCTGAATTAGCTTCACTTTCAATTCACGTGCTGCATCTGCCAGCGGTTTGATCTACGGCACTCAGATGCAGCGAAAAGGCAAAAGGGAGGTAAAGGTTCTGAAAATCATAGTTACGACATGAATGCTGAGCCTCTCTTGTGGGTTAAACGGGAGTGCTGTCGTGAAAGGCACACATAAATTGTGCTAATTGTGTCCACGTAGACCCAAATTGGCTGTTTTTCTTTCACTGGAGAGATCTCAACCACTCAGGACTAAGATGACAGCCATGCACCATTAACATCTATTCAAGTGCTCGTGCTTTGATCTTCTCTCAGAAGGAGAGCAATGGGGGAACACAGGGGGCGAAAAATAGGGAGAAAAAACATCATCAACAATTCAAATGCGCCCAATTATTGGACCATAAATAAAAAGCCTAATTAGCATAAATTGCTTCCACATTGTTGCTATTTTTACATCATTTCTTCTTCCAATTTTCTGGCGTTTTTTTTTTTCATGTATTGTGTGCACAGGCTTCTGCATCACAGTGCCTGAGTTATGATGGAGATGCTTAATTTCATAGAGAAATTGCAGCTGTAATTAAAACGGGTGGATAAATATTTGCTTTCTGCACAGAATTCACATGTGTTTTTATTTGGAAACACACACAAAAAAAGTCAATCCTGATTATCATTGCGGCATCATTTTGATCTATATCACAATGGAGTATCCGAGAAGTCTCAAACGAAACAACTTCAGTTGACCTCTGATATCACGATCATCAGCATCAGCAGTTACTTAGCCATGAAAGGCATCCAATTGCCAATTAAATTAGTGCTCAATTGTTATTGATTTCTCTAAAATTAGGAGCAGAGCGAGGGAACGTGGTGTAACGCCGCAGCCAGATTTAGATTCACACGTCGCTCTGAGAGGTTTTTGTTTTCGAGCCGTCCTGACTGCTGGTGCTCATAAAGGGCAGCCCGTCTGCTCTGTCTGGTTTGGGTTATGAAGTCACTTTTCAATACAGAAACAAGACGGCGAGGATCAGGTTGGATAACGGTTCTTTCCCAGCGTCTTTCTGAAACATTGTTTTTGATCAAACAAACCAGGATCTCCAAAAATGGAAACACTATCCCAGCACTCCTCTCTCCCCCTTTTAACCCTTAAGGGATATTTAAACAGAATCTGTGTCTCTGTACGTCTACAAATTTGGACTATTGCCTTCTGGGAATCAAACCTGCGCAGACTGGTGACAGTTAGGTCTCTTGGACCAGTAGGCAGGGAATATAATGAGGTTTAAAGATGGCATTCACACGCAGCATGAAAACTAGCTCTCCTCCTTCGCCGCCTCGGGGTTAAAAACCTCAACACCCAGCGATACTCCACTGTCTTCTCCCACACACTTTCAACACATCTGGCCAGAGGTTCGGCCTGCCATTTGACTTTAAGACATCTTTTGTTCTCTTGTGGTTTTTAGTTTAGTTTTTATTACACACTCCAATTCATCTAATTCCAATTTATAATTTCCAGTCTAGGCGTAGAAGGTTAAAATAATAAGCCATAACTTCTCTCGACTTTGAATGTTTTCCTTGGTCACTGTTGATGTCATTGGGCCATTAAAATGCCAAAAAATGACTTAATTGTAATCTCCATCCAAGTTGCGGATGGAAAGCACGCTGATTTCCAATAAGTGTCCCTATAGATTAGTGTATGGGGTTGTTTTGGGTGGCGTAGGTTATGTGGTTAATAAAGAAATGAAAGGGTAACAAGAAAGAAGACTCTTTTTCCAGCTGGTTTAGTCTTGTTTAGAAATAGCGTCTTGACAACATTTTTTTTAGCAAGAGAGGACATAAAGTAAAGAAACTATGATTTTTTCTAACGTCAATTTGTCTCTAAATGTATGCTAATCTAATACCACACGTATATTTTTATAGGTGTAGTTTTTTTGTTTTGTTGTTTGCATCTGTTTTTCAGATAAAATAACTCAGTAATGCAGAAAAGGTGTATATCAAATATGCACTTTTGTTGAGTTATATTAATGAAAATGCAGAGTTACAACAGTCCTTTTAAAGCAATAAAAATGAGCATAAAACTACAAGCAGAAAAACAAGCACAAAAAGTAACTGCTGGTCATTTTTGCTATCCTCTTATACAGCACAACATGGTAACATAGCTGAATAAAATTAATATTGATAATAACTGATCATTTTCAATGACCTAGTTTTAGTAAAGACCAGGAGAAAGAGAAATGTTACTTTAAATTTAAGTGCTTTTGGTATTTTCATATTAATTAAGGCACACAAATAGTAATTTCAACATTAATACGACAATGAAAAGTACATTTACACACATAAAAAAGAATAAAGGACTGATCTCACCTTGATAACCATTTGATAAAGAAAGTAAAATCTGTTGAATTTTGGAATTCAAATTTCTGCAGTTTGAAAGTATTTTGCAAATATTGGGACATTTCAACCAGAACAAAGCTGCTGCACAGGGTTTGTCTCTTCATGCTACTGAACTTTGCATTGCCATTAAGTGCTTTAAGGGAAGTTTGCATTTAAGTGATGATTATGCCAAATGACCAAGGTGTTTTATCAGGCCATAACATTAGACTTGTGGGTTCTTTAGCTTGTTTGTACACAACATATATTGGATTTTCTTTGTGCCTGGTATTTCTCTTTAGACTGCTGCAAACTGATGTGATGCTAGATACTATTTATTCCATTTCAGACTTGGGAGTGATACAACATAAAACAAAATGAAGATAAATTAAAGGTGTTCCGTCTGGAGGAGAAGCGTTTTAGCAGCAGTTTAAGCCAAAACACAACATATTCTCTTTTGGGAACCGTCCTCCTCTTGATGAAAAAAGATGGCAGACGGTCGTCTTCGCCTCCCTTCGCAGTGGGAGTTTGTGTGCAGGTCCAATTTGTGTGCGTCGCTGGTCTGGACGCTGACTCCAGACCAGCTCTCTTCGTCGATCAATCAAAGCAAAGCAAACATTGCGTTCCCTTCACATCAGACACTATGAAATCATGCATAAAGAGGGAAAGATTGTCCGCTCTCGACAGATGCTGAGGTTTAGCCTTCTTTCCAAGAGCTCCTGTCATGGCTGACCCGCCACTGAACCTCTTGGCTCCGTCTCATAGTCACTGCCAATGTAAGCAGATGCCTCCTCGGGGTTCGCTTTCACTCTCTTATTTATGCATGGGATGATAATGCTATCCTGCATGTGATACTTCAAGAGAGGGAAGAGTCAATAACTAATGGAATTCATGCTAAACCAGCACTCCTCTTCCCTCTCAGAGAACCACCCAGGTTTTCCGCTGATACGCTCACCTCTGCTGAGCATCGCCGTCGAGCCCACACAGTTTGCCACAACAGATTTAGCTCAATTACTGCTGGTCCTGTTGGATTGAGCCCTTTATATCTCCAGCTGGGAAAGCTCACTCCTCTAAACTCCAAGAGCGGGGAAGCTTTTTGGAAAGATCTATAAAATGACATCCAGAATAAAAGCCTCCCTCCCTGCCTCTCCCTCTCTCCATGCGGCTCCATGATA
Source organism: Amphiprion ocellaris (assembly GCF_022539595.1). Classification (NCBI taxonomy): domain Eukaryota; kingdom Metazoa; phylum Chordata; class Actinopteri; family Pomacentridae; genus Amphiprion; species Amphiprion ocellaris. The sequence goes on along the minus strand of NC_072778.1, from coordinate 6,166,852 downwards.
CAAGGTTTTACAGTTGGAAAGAAGCTATCAGGCTCTGCAAAGTCCTGCAACTGGACACTTTTCGACAACTAAAGTTCTGCAAACCTTAAATCAAAACTTCTGAGTAATGTTAACATTAAAGTGGACATACAGAAGTGCAGCAGAATCAGCAGTCATTCAGATGAATTGTAAACAAAATCAAGATTCATGAGACTGTTCCGTGTGAGTGAATTCATTCATTGGGGTATGTTGAACCTAAAGTTACAAAGGTGACTCTTCTCAACCTAAAGTTGCCGGTTTCACAAAGGTGACTCTGACTAGTTGAATGCTAGCAGAGTAACCTACTTATGCATAGGTAGTCTGCTCTGCAGGAGGTTCAGTTCAGAGTTTTGCATTGAAATCTGCCGCAAATATGTCTTTCTCTACAAATGACAAATGTTATTCTCTACAAATGACAAAGGAATATGGTATATTTGCAAAGCCATTATGCTGTATGTTGGTAATAGCACAGTAGCCAAACTACAGGTTACAATAGGAAGCTACATGCATTATATTGGTGATGCAGAAAATGCATAAATATGTTTTTATGCTTGGTCCTGACATGTTAATTAGAAAATTGGTATTATATTCACTCAGTAATATTGATTTCACCTTGATTTGGATAAAATAACGTCTGCCTATCCTATATTATGGGACAGTCTCAGATCTTAATGCACCTGTTAACTAATATATTTAAAAATTTGTAGCTGTCATGTCAGAAATACATTGTTGCATCGATAGCGGTAAAATTAAGATATTAACTTACACGATTAACAGTCTTTATCATTTACAGTAGGAGTGCTTTTTATATTCCTCATCGCTCTCCATTGACAGCATTGATTGGTCCACTTTGTGAAGAAGAGAAAAATGATGTGTCAAATGTCTCCTTTTATGGGAGCAGAGCACAGACAGCTGATAACTATAGTTTTGATAACTATTATGTCTGATTCATTTTTTAGGTTTTGTCGAGCCAATTTGCACAAACAAATTAGCTCTGCAGTACATGTCTGTGGTTTTATGTGTACTTCTGAGTCACACTGACATCACTGCAAATTCTCTTGTTGCTTATATTTCCCCATGTAGCATTAATATTTAACAAGTCTTTACTTTTTTGTGGACATTTGACTTTTCTGTCAGCACCAAAAAATAAAATTACAGAGTGCCAAACCAGCAGATTGTGTTGAACTTGGGTGGGGAAAAGCTCAAGTTAGCTGATTATTTTGACTTGTGATGATCCAACAGACGCAGGTATGTAACAATAATGGTAATAAATCAAAACGCAAAGAATGTTCGAGTGGGTCAACCCTGGAAATTGCACACTGGCCTGAACACTCTGTACATTTAAGCAAAGCCAAAGGCAATTTCCAGCTGCAGCACTGATGTTCTGTGGTTATTACATCTAAAAACAAAAGACAGCACATTGTTTCTCTTACAGCAGCTGAACATGTGTGTTCAGAGATTGACTTTAAATTACACGCACAAGTATGCAATCATAGAAATGGAGTAATTATATCCTACTGTCCAAAGTAAATGTCAAATTGGCTCAAAAGTGCTCTGAGAGTAGAGTGTAAGGGGATGCGTCTGAGAGTTCAGCAGGTCAGCTACGAGAAGGAGTTTGCCTGAATATTTCCAGCCGATTAAATTTGGTGGTGAGCGTCTTCTGAAGACCCTCCAAAACTCTGCACCTGGTTCGTATTCCATCTTCACAATCTGCTTTCTTTGGACGCTGCATCTTCCTCTTATTTGACTTCAGCTCTTTGAGATATAAAATACATGCTGATACTTAAAAACTGTCTTCGGAGACGAGGAGGTGAGGCGGAGAGACGGGCTTTCCGAGGAAAAAAGATTTATTGAGGTTCGGCAGTGGGGTGTGGACTGAGACACAAAGCTATACAGTCTATATAGCAACAATTATAGGGCCTATTAATGCTTTTTTTGTACCCACCACTTGAACAAGTCAATCTTGGATTCTAGTCAGGTATTTTTATGTGACAGTTCAAAGGACTTGTGGCACTGAATTTTCTTCACATGGTTCCTGTCTCTGCTAAACAGTGTCAGCAAACATATCATCTGATCAGACGGATGGACACAGACTGGATTTCCATCTGTCCGACAGTCAGGATGGTCTACATTTAGGTTTTTACTGCTGAGCAAACGGAGGTAGCACCAAGGTTAACAGATAGCAGTAAATTCCTGTGCTTCATGCTATTATCTTGAGTCAGGGCACATATAATGGATTGTGATAGCTTTACTGGTCCTCCAAAGTCCTCCCTGGCTATAAGTATGGAAAGCTACTTCTGCTGGCAAAAACAAAATAATTCATCAGAGACATGAAGATATTCAAGTAATCAGAGGTGGAGACAGTGGATGCCGATGTCAGCATTACTGTTTTAAGTTTAGCAGAACAAGGAGCTGAATGCACCGCTTTGTAGACATAATCTTCATTGATCCACAAAAGGGTTTTGTTTAACATGCGTGCCCTTCATTCACTCAGACTCCATCTATTTCAAACCTGGACCCTGTTTTTTGTTTTCCACTGAACCTAGCATGTTAGGGCTCTTTAAAAATCAACAGCAACAGTGGAAAAGAAACCATTTCAGTGAAACATAAAGCAATCATCAAAAAAGATGAAAATCCAATATCCAATATCATCCATTCATCCACCTGGTGATGGTGCATAACATTTGACATCAATGGACATTTAGTAGTTTTTCTATTTTAAAACAGTCTCATAAGTCGGTCAGCAGGGTGGACGTGGTGGAAGTGACAGGATTTTCCACCCAGGAGACTGGCTATTTTGAGCTAGCGTTGACATTGCTCTGTCCTGCTGGTATCAGTGTGCTTTGATGGGCTGGTCATGCTAATTTATGTTCTGTTGGATGCCCTCTATCATGTAAATTCACTCTCTTTTCTTAAAGACTGAGAGGAACTCTGTAGATCGAACACAGGAGAAGAGTCTAGGTATCGACCTTGGGCCCTGTTGTAGCATTCCTAAGCTGTTTGAGGGGCAGTCAGCTGTCAAGATCTTAGTTATTGGTAACAGTATTCATATTGTTGGAGAGCAAGAGTCACAATGAGTCAAAAAATGTGCTCGGATTTGACTGAGTTATGGCCACGAATACTGACACAAATTGGGGCCATTAAGAACCAAGGGTTGCCCCTCTCACCTCATGTTGTATCTTTGCCTGCCTCCTTCCTCACCTGCTGGACTACAGGATCTTTATGCTAATTGTGTAGCTAGAAAACCAAATGGTACAAACAGCACGCCCAAATGTATTTTTACCCACTCAGTTACAGTAAAACTAACACCCACCCTGATTGTGTTTCGTGCCATGTATCGATTTGGCAGAGCTCATTTCCCTTGTCTTGTTGTTTGCAATGTGTATTGTAATGCTTTTGTGATATTAGTTTAGTGGTGATACACCAGGAAGCTAAAACGATATTTGAGTGTTTTGGTCTAATTTTGTTATGTTGCATATTTCCATCCAGGTTGTTGATTTGGTGCCATCTCTACTTGCTTAATGCAAGCCAGGCCTAGTGGTGTTTAATGTTGCACAGCGGTTTTATGGATGTTAACATGACCGTCATCTTGCTCACAGCATATTTACATAATTATTTCCCTGTGATGCTGGCTTTTTGGGATACACAGCTCATACTCAGCTTTCTGTGGTTTTCTGTGTCACTTTGCTTCACTGTTCATGTCATAATTACTGTACATCTATATTGCAGTTGTACACTTAAAGCTGCTGCTACACTGTCAGCTCCTTTCAGTTTACTGTACGTTCACTGGACTTAAAGCCTTCTGCTGCTCATTACTTCTAAATAGAACTTCAGAAAATGACTTTCTGTAGGTTTAATTTGGTCAAGGTTCTAATTATGTGTCACACAGCCAACCTGGTGGTGTGTTTATGATATAGCAATTGGCTACAAGGGCTCCAATGATGCAGTCAGTCACAATCATACGCTTTTGCTTCACCATTTCCACCCTTGCTCGTTGTGTGACTATATCATTATGACAGTTAGAGGTGTTTAGTTTTTAAAATGGCAACATGACAGTTGGTAGCAAATGGCAGATTATAGTTGATGACAGGCTGGTTTTATATCTCGTGGTTTTGGGGTTGAAAGTTCATTATCACTCCGAATCTCTGCTGTGCAGAGGATGATGGATGTTCAGTGAGTTTAAATACACAATATCAACCGTTCAGTAGATACTTGAAATAATACTTTATTAAATTACGTTGACATCTCAAACTGGACACATTTTCAGGACAACTAAGCTGCAATTCCAAAATTTCATTTAGTAGACGCTTTTATCCAAAGTGATGTACATCTGAGAGTAGATAAGATAAGATAAGATAAGATAAGATAAGATAAGATAAGACAAGATAAGACAAGATAAGACAAGATAAGATAAGATAAGATAATCATTTATTACTCCCCACATCAGGGAAATTTCCAGTGTTACAGCAGCAAACATCTTTCAGAGCAGCAGTGACCATATGTACAGTAATGATAATAATTATAATAGCAATAAAGATATACAACACCAGCAAGGATCTAGTCGAGAGAAAACAACCTGGATGAGTGCCATAAAACAAGTTCAAGTGTGATAGGACCTTGGTGCCTACAGGGAGTGCATATCTGACCATTTAGTCCAGCATTAATTGAACTTAACACAGTAATTGAGCAGTGACTGATTTTAAGCATGCATTTATACATTTTTATTGCATTTTGTAAGGTGGATTCTGGTAGTTTTGAACTGAATAAAATCTAAAATATGTACAGACAAAAACAAAACTGCTCACTGTGCTTCATGATCCAGCTTTGTACTACCATAGTAAAGAAAATCTGCTCAGTTATTGGTGTCTTAGATTCTATCTGAAAGGAGTAAAAGGAATATAACACTACCTAGATATTAAAGCTTTGTGCAGATGTAGTTCTGTAATGTTCTAAAATGTGTTAGTATGTGACTGCAGGAGGCTGAGAGACGTTCTGCATCTACAAATGTGGACTACAGGCACCATCATCACAGTCAAAATAACTGGAATCACCCATCAGTTATGAAAGTAGTTGCTGATTATTTTTCTGTCACTCACTTAGTTGGCTGTTTGTTTCACATTTGTGTTCCCCTCCTTGTAGATTAGACATCAATTGTCAAGCAAGATTAACAACAAACTTTCATCATCGTCCTCTCATGTGCTGCTGCTCATCACTCTGCAGTCACTATCAGCTGTTTGCGAAACTAATTAGATCATCTCCGAAAACACACACAAAGCCGAGAGGCGGCTCAAGCTTCCACTTAGAGACGAGAGAGATGTTAAAAGACATGTAGAGTTAGAGGTCGACCACAACTGTGATCCACAGAGATGTGGTCCAGTAATTGAGGATACTTTGGCTGACACTCAGCCCCTGGGATGATTTACAGTGTCCTGATGGTTTTCCCAACTCCAGGACCTTGGCGTCAGAGACAAAAGGAGTCTGTGCTGCCAGGCGCTCAGATGAACGAGACGTGAACAGAGCAGAAAAGGAGTGAAGCCTGGAGTCTGAATCTGTAATCCACGCTCCGTGCAGCTCATTGATGAGGTGCAGCAATGAAATGCTTCCTCTATAGTTTGTCTGACAGCACGGCCTGTTTGTGAGATCCAGAGCCAGGAGTTTTCCCAAATGAAAAACATTTCCAATCCCAATCACAGTCTCAAGTGACTTTTAGGCATCCAGAGCCTTTCCTCGTCGTGGACCTCTGGCCGCTGGTTGGATTTTAAGTAGTTCAACATCAGTTTTTATCGACTTGAGAAAGCACTGTGTTAGCCGCGTGCAGGCAACAGCCCTGTTCACTAATCTGGTTAGTGGTAAGAGGCAGCGAACCAAGAGAGCTCAGAGTGTGCGATTTCTATGCGTCTGTGTGGAGTTTCAGGCTGGATAAGAGCAGCAGGACATTAGAGAGCAGCCAAGAGGGCCTGGGTTTTCCTGGCACACAATAGCAGGAAGTGCTGCCACACTATAAATGGAAGCTAAAATAGTGGCAAAACTCAGTCAGCAAGGCCTTTCTACCACCAGCCAGTAGGATTTATGTGCTCACTCTTCTCTTTTTCCAACTTTCAAACTGCGATAATGGAACTAAACAGAAAAGAGCACCAGGAAAGTTGCTCACTCAGGCCAGCTGAGTTATGATTCAGCCAATAGCTTTTGAAAGCTGATACTGATGGTGATGGTCTAAAATTGACAGTGCCAAAATTCTGAAATAATTTTGACCACTTTCTGTCATAAACTCTCAAAGTTCTCGAGATTCATTGTTTCCTCCAGAAATTTACTCTTATGGATGGTGGAAAAGTTATTTAAACCAAACTAATAAATGTTTTAAGTGGATTTACAACTTTAGAATTCTGGGCTTCATTCTTGCCTTTACAAATTGGCATCAAAATATTATTGAATTATATCCCATAAAGGAAAAATCTTATCTGCAGCATGAATCTGATCCTCATTGTGAAGATAATGTAAAAGTCACTCTACCTGCTCAATTAAAGTAATGGCTCAGCCTGTCCAGAACAGTGGCAAAACAGGGGAGTTCCCATTCACTTACTATGGAAAAACATTTAAAAGCAGATCACTATTTGGCAACATGCCACAGTTCAAGTCAGACTACCCTCTTTGAAGAGATGACTTTTGAAAGGTAGCACACAACAGCAGTAACAAATGAACAAAACTGAGGTATGCCAGGGTTTACAAAGTGAAAATGATTCCTGGCTGGGTGAAAGCACTAAATCTGTTAGTGTGAACGTGGTATGAAAAGCCAAACTGAATCCGGACACACATTTAAACTGTACTCGCAGATTGCGTTGATTCAGAGTTCATGGAGGTGCAGAGTGGGTACAGAGTTGCACAGCTTCGGGCAAAACATTTCATCGATTTCAACTTGAATTGCGGTTTAAAACAATGCAAGAAGCAAATTGGTAAGACTGGAGTTTTATAATGCATGTTATGCAGCTTATTTGACCTTGTAGAACGGTCACGCTTTCAACGGCATCTCATGATGGTAATGCTCCATCACGTTTTTAATGTATTACACAGGAAATACTGCAAACACGCATCATAGATCACATTACATGATCTGTCAGAAAAACTGCCATTAGATATTTTTCCTACAGTGTCCAGCCCTGCCTTTTTTGGAATGTGACCATTAAATATGATGGTAAAGCTAGAAGATAAATGGCTTATTTTGGCAGAAAGAGCAGTGAAGCTTCTCCTGGCTCTGTCAAAAGGAACCTCTTAAGCTCTACAACCTGTTAAATAATATTAATTACTATCACTATTTTGGTTTCACACAATTAAATGAACACAATCGTGATATTGATGTTTAAAATGGTCTGCTCATGGAAAACACGGCTCAAACAAAAACAGTTCATGCAGATGAAATCACTCCGTTAAACTGATATTTGAAAACCTTATTCTATTTTCAAAGGTGGTTTTTGGTTGCACAGCTGCTTAGCTAGCATCTACATAAAGCTATGTGTGAGGCGTTTAGGGAACATCAATAAATTGAAGTGTCTGTCAATAAACAGATGTCCAGCAAGTGATGCATTATGAATAAATTTTACCTCGAAGATGCCCTGAATTCAGGAGAAAAAGAATCTAAATTCAAGTGTTATTTTAATTGCAGATTTGAACATTAGGTGTAAAGTAGAACAACATGAAAATGAAAGAAGTGTTCTGTTTATTTGAAACCTAAAATCAATAAATATTCATCATAAATTTACATAATTATATGTGATTATCTTTTTTTTTTATAATCATGGAGCCATACTGGGAAGCAACTCAGTCAGACTTTTTTTTCTGCTTCCAGCTTCATATTTATCAATTGTGATAAAAGTATTTCACAAAATGTTAAAGGAATTTGGTCACTGCCACAACGGAAGACAAACAACTTTAGTTGGGGCTCAAATCTCCATATACTAGCTCTTATGGAGCTGCAAAAACACTTGTACAAACACCTGCATACCTCATGCAGGAATTAAGAATAGTTTTGCGGCGGACTGTCCGGATCCTTCCTTTGAGCTTGGACCAAAGGTTCCATGGAAACAGGATTCAAACTGTTCAGAATCTGCTCAATAAAGAAGACGGTTGAGCTAAAACAGCTGATATGAGAATGTAGTCCTCAAATGACACTAAATGGATTCACTTTGCAGATCTGTTTTATACAAATCTGCAAATTCATTCACTCACGACAAAACTTAAATGATCTCTGAGGGGAAAACTGGCTCGCTGCATCTGCAGAGTTGACTCTGAGCAGGGAAACCAACTCAAACACTGCTGTATAGATTGGACAGATAAAAAGACACTTTAAATGTTGTAAAAAAAAAAAAAAAAAAAAAAGCAAAAACAGCAACTTTAGCTTGTATTCTGTTTACTTCTTCTGAGGCATGTCTCTGTTTCCCAGTTTAAAGTTAATCTTTTCTGGAAAACGCATTACATCCCTCCCTGTCTTGAGCTGCATGGCTCTTTCCCAGGAGTCCATGAAAAACTTCACAACCTTCCCCAAATGTCAAGGGTAACCTTAGTGAGAGGAGCAAGGAGAGGGGGAACCTAGCAAAACATCTTCCACCCCTCAGATCTGTGCAAAAATGTGCAGTCATCAGTTTGAGGAACAGCTAAAAACGTACCTTTACTGATGTGCAGTAAAATGCAAGAAAACATGATGTGCTACCTCAGATTTGAGTCAAGCATGTGGCATAAATGTGGATTGTAAAAATATATTGTGCTACTTAACTGAAACATGCAATGAAAAGCCAAACATTTAACATTTATTTCTAGCTGCGGATTTTGTGCAGGGCAGATAGTGTGTGGGCAGAGATACCTGGAGATAAAATGCACATCAGTTTAAGAATCTAATGTTTGGACAGCAATCTTTAAAAACTAAATCATGTGGATTAACCTCCTGCCCTCGCTGAACCAAACAGCAGAGATAATACATCATTTACAGCTAAATCTCGGACGTTTTTGACAGCAAACAGAGTATTTCTCTCATTCTACTGTGATGTCTCCACTTCAGTCTTTATGTCATGATAAATCCCTGTTACTTCCTCAATTTCACACATTTCACTGTTTATTCTCTCCCCTGTGAACTTAAAAAGAACATTTGTGATACCAGATTATTGGAGCTTGCCAGAAGACTTTCACAACTGCATTGTGAAAAAGCTGCTTTTTGCATTCCTCCGCCGTAGAAGCCCATTCTGTCAAACTGCTGCGTGACAACCGAGTAATTGTGCATTAAATCTACATCCTTAACTCAATTTTTCTCACTTGAGATGAAAAAGTGATACTGGGCGAGATCTCGGGAGAATCCGCACACTATCGTGCAGTGAAAACACTTCCACCAGCTGTTCTGTTGTGAATTAAGATGTTGGCATGACAGATAAGGCCAAAAGTAAACAGACGGACAAATGGCTGCATTCTTCTGCTCCTGGTGTCCTTCACATTCAGATGGATATTCAAGCTTCCATACATTATGACTGGAATGTGATTTGCTTCTTTCACTGGCTTTGCGGTTTTCTTTTATGAATTGAAAGTTTGCTCCTTAAATATGAAATCACCGCGGGGCATAGAAGCCCTCCTAAAACATCAATGTTGAACATGCATGATTTTGTGAAAAACTTTTTCAGATACTTATCTTCTGGCAGCAACTCGGAGGCTTGTATCTGCTGGCCAGCGGGGTGTGATCTGCTTAAGCTGAGAGCTCTGGCCAGTTTCTGAATGTAGTAAATCTCACCAGTAGTTGAGAACGGAGCCAAGGGCGGGCGTGGGTTAGTGGGTCAGCCTGCCAAGTGGCGACTCAGCTGGCATGTCAGGCTGCTCTCAGATAATGTCAGCACATGAGAATGCTAATGCTAACCAAGGACCTAGCAGAGAACAGGAATTCTGATACCATTACTTAAATGTCAATAGCTTTTGGTCAAAAATTCCTGAGTCATAAGTCAGTCTGCACATACCAGTGGAGCTGGAAGGAATGAAAACCCATGTAAATCAAGATAACCTTAAAAAACAGGAGACATTTCTATTTATTTTCTGCACTTTATAGATGTTTTTAGGGATTTAAAACGTCCATTTAATTTATTTTTAATCTAACACTGGCACCAACTGCTGGCTGAAAGCTTATTTACTTACTGTTTAATTGGAAATCTTCATTTAGATCAGGAAATGTTCCTGACTTTACAAGTTGGCATGATTTCTTAAACAGAACCAGTTTATTCTTTCTTTTTGCCACTTTGCCAACATAACACTGTGTGTTTGTAACTGTGTTTACCTAACATATTTCTATGTGCGTTTCAGTAATGCATTGGAAAAGTTAATTAAATAACACTTTCCTGATTTGTCAAATAAAGTTTGACTTGGAAAAAGAAAACTGGAAACCGCTTTTTTGAATAAGTTGTGATGTAATGAACATTTAACTGACACGACTGATTCCGACTCTTTCATTGTCTTCGCCCCCAGACAGCTGCCTAATTGAAAACAATTCCTCAAGATTTCTATTTTTCTCTGGCTTTGTTTGTTCTAGCTTTGTTTGATTCATCTTCCTCTTCAAGGTTTTTTAACAGTTGACAAACAGCTGATATTTGCTTCTGACTTCTGTACTGAAACCTTCTGAAGACACTATGCAGCCTCATTTTATCACTTCAAGTAATTAAAGGAAAGAATCCTAATCCACGTTGTCTTTGATGTCTCTTTTCTCTGAGCAGTTTCTGTATAAGTTTGTTCTTCAGGCCACATATAAACATCCAATACTCAGTCCTTTCAGCTTGGTTTTGTTCTCCACGAGCTGCTGATAGAACGTTCTGTCTTGTGAACAGATGAACGCTCCAAAACTTTGTCTGAACAATAAAGTTAAAGCTCAAAAAACCCAAACAATGAGCTAAAGAAAAAGGTTAAATGCTCAGAACTGGGAGATACATTGATTTTAGTTTGTACAAAAAAAGTAAGTGTCATCTGTTTCTGTGTTAATAGACAAATTATGATGGGTGCAGCTTTAAATGCAAAAAAAAGTAAAAAATTCTCCGTCGTCCAGGTCATCGTAATCATAGGAGCTTCAGTAGACATCAAAGGAATTCAGTATTTGAACTGCATTCTTAGCATAGCTAGATTGGGGAACAAAAATATCTTTTACAGTAATCGTAGGAGCTTCAGTAGAAATGAAATGAACTTTTTTTGTAGGTTCTTGAAGTCAAGAACCTACAAGAGAAGTCCAGTTGATGTCGACCGAAGCTCCTACGATTACCATAAAACATATTTATGCTCCCCAATCAACCTATGCTAAGAATGCTGTTCAAATACTGAATTCCTGCCCTATTTTCTTTTGAAACTGTGGACATGGAAATATGGAAACTAAATGTTCCCATTTGCATGGTGAGGCTCAAAAAAGAAACAAGATACTGATGGATACTGATGGTGAAGCATGACTGGAGGAGTTTGTTTTGCACAAGCAAATGATTCTCCGGTTTCTCTGTTTAAATTACCCAACAACCACCTGTTTTTGATTACAAAACAGCAAACTTTTGACCCTAACTTTCCTTAAACCATGACGATAATAGTAGTTTGTCAGATTACATTGCTCAAATGAGAACTTAGACTTAATTATATTTATTAAAAAGACAGGCCTAAATTGTGAAATGAATTAAATTTATAGGTTCAGATTTCGCGTCACGCTCTGAGGAGGCCTCACTTCCTTTACCCTCCTCAGCATCTGGGATCAGCACATCTTGACGCTATTCAAACAAGCTGATTGGACATCAACACAAAGCGTGACACTGTGATTGGTAATGTTGCTAATACAGCGCGAGGAATCTTGGACAGGTTGTGGAATGATAATCATTATGCCTGCTATGACTCACTGGGTGTAAACATTAGCTTAGCTGGTGGATATTTCTGTCCGTGTGCACCTGTTTGCATGTCACAGGCTAATTCATAACTCTTTGAGCGTGGTGCTGGAAGGAACACATTTCACCCTTAAACACGTCCATATGGACAAATACACTTGTTGAAGAGATTTCGGTGGACTTCTTACACCCCATACTAAATTAGCTCCATACAGCTCAGGCTCAAAATAAGCTGTGGATCTAATTTGAGCCATGAATTTGTCTTGCAACAGCTTGAGCAGAGGACGGACATTCAGCTAAGGACTTAATAACTTAATTACTGCAATGCCACATGCCGCTCTGTTTGCGGAGACACATCTCAAGTGTTTCACAGGCCTCGTAAAGCTCGTGTTTAATCAGCTTGTAAGGGCTCAGGACATCAAACGCTACCACAGTTACTTTACCATGTGTGAGCACTCGAGTCCCATTCTGAAGCATCGTACATTACTTAACCCAAGGTTGTGCTTGTATAAAAGTTGATTGGGCCCTCAGCGTTTCATTATGCCCGAGTTCTTTGTGTCGTTTCTCACATTGTTTCATTTTCTGCCAAACATTTCTGTCATAAAACTCCTCCAAACTTTCAGTCCAAAGCTGCTCTGAATTCTCTTTTCACAAAGACGCAAATTACACAAGTGGAAAAAGTTTGACAGAGCCACAGACAAAGGCGTTAATCTGAATATCCTGTTGTGTCATATCCAATAAGATGGCAAATTAACACCTTGAATTAGTAGCTACCAGACTAGCACACATCTCCATTTCTGTTTAGAGCTATTTAAAGATTAAAGCTGAAACATTTCTTCTAGTTGATTGAATGAATCACTGATAGGTACTGATAGCAGTAAGAAAATTATTTGATAAATATGTGTATATGTACCTTTATTTTTGTTTATGAATTAATGTTTTGCTTGTCATTAAAATGATTACCTTTGTACTTTGATAGACGGATTGAAATGGTTATATTCAGAATAAACCTTCTTTTTCCTGATCTATATGAAAAATATATCCTATGAGATTATCAGTGATTAATATAAACTGGAAATAAACATTTTCATAATGATATATTTTTAAGCTATACCACCCACCCTGTTAAAAAAAATCCCCAAAATAGTGGTGAAAATCTGGCAGAGGTGCCAGAAAAAAAAATATCAAGAAAATGTGGGACACTGTTCCACTCAAAAACTGTAAAAATTCTGATAATAACATCAGATATCGGTCAAATAATGATATTGTAGCCAATTTAAATTGCAGTTTTGTGAAAGAATCAATTACCATTTGGAAAAATACAGAATTCTTAGATAAACATTATGTATACTTTTGGCCTCTGTTGGGGCTTTTATGTGTGTTTTTGCAGTTAGCACTTTTTATTCTGATTCTAAAATTTACCAAAATAGGAAAATCCATTAAAAAAAAAAAAAAAAACAATAATAAAATCAGTTTCCAATCCTTAATACTTATGATTTTTCTTTTAAACAATGTCAAATATCTGCAAAATAACTGTATTTTCCACTAGCTAGATTTACAACTGCTTGATTAACCATAAAAGTAATCAAGTTCATTACTAAAGAAATTAATGGTTAGCAAATATACATAAGCAAGGCTTTTCTTCAGTGCTTTCCTTTTGCATTCTAAAATAACAAAAGTAACAAATGCGACAGCCATCCTGCGCTAAGTAAACACCTTACTGCATCATAACATGTGGCTACTTGTTAATTATAGTGAAAATACAGCAGCACTTATTTTCACAGATGACTGAGCTCGTCATGGTGACGCTTTTCACTCCTTTCAGTCTCTTCAGAGTGATTAACGGCGACACAAAGCGCCATCCTCCCTCAATAACTTTGAACTTGCCTCAAAACAAGTTTGAAATGCTGGTTCTCACGAACGACAGCCCCAGAGGTGAAATGTGTGAATCGAGCTATAGATCGAGAGCGTGAACCTCCCCCCACCCCGGAAGAAAGTGCTAATTAGCTCAGATGTCCGAGCAAATACGCACCCCGATGCACCGCGGGACAAGAGGAAGTAAGACGCTGTTAAAAAAAAAAAAAAAAAAGCCAAAAGGACGTTAAGTTTTGCATCCAATTTGTTGCAGGAACAAGCTTAGCTGAGTTAAATTAATTTACTTAAATCGGCCAATAAAAGAACACATTATCTCATACATGCTGCAACAACAGCTGAGCATTTTAGAATTATGAGCTCATAACGTGTTTTGTGGCAAATAAGGGAATCCCTTGGCTTTCTGAGCAGAGATGAAGCCATGCGGAAGCTTCTGTTCCTGGACTGGATCCGACACAGCGGGGACCACTCCAAAGTTGATTTTGATTGCACTGATCAAAAGAAGCACCGTGTCCCGATATTTCACAGGACGCAAAAAAAAAAAAAAAAAGAAAAACTCATAAGACTTCAAAGACTTCCATACTAATCCCATTTGGATTATTTAATTAAGGACTCAGGAATATTGGAGACAAAAGGAGATGTGGGTTGTCACACCTCTCGGTGGCCTGACGGAGGATACAGGTGTTCGTTTGTGTGAAATCACTTCAGGGTGCATCATGTACACACTCTCTTACTGTTACGTTGGAGGAAAACTGTTTCTTACTGTGCATAAAATACTCCTGCGCAGTTATAGATTTTGGCAATGGCTCGCTCTTTCCATTTGTTTTGGTTCATTGCACAGGTTGCTCTTTGTTCATTTAATTGTAATCCCGGGGAACATTCCCCAGCTTGGTTTAGATTGGTTCATGATGGCAACAAAATAGCGGAAAGCGAGTAAGATATGATCATAACCAGGCCGCAGCTACATTTTATGTTAGATGGGGAAGTGATCTCAGGCCAAGCCGTTAGATCAAACCCAGGGATGACGTTCTGACCCAAAAGTGGTGTCACTGGTTGGGATATGCAGCCTGTATTTGTACAAAAATGTGTACAGTGAGGCTATTTGTTTACTGATGACAACATAGATGATGTCAAGGCTGAAACCCAATCATGCAAATCAGGCTTTTAAGGGGAAAAACAAAGCGCTTTACAGTTACGGATTTTACTTTTTTATTGCCCTTTTGAATGCTTTAACATTTCTTTTCAAGAAAAAAAAACTTGACTTTCTTTCAGAGCAGAGTACAGTTGCACCCTGTACTGCAGGATTTACACAAGAAGTTTGTGTCTCCACAAAGTATTGATGCATCAAACTTGCATCCTTCTGTCTGAATGAGTTTTTAGCCTTGTGGATGACACATACAGGGCTTTGCATAGGGAGTGTCTTGTTGCCTCCCAAAGAAGTTTAAGCTAGCATTAAAGGAAAATCTTGAGAGCCACCATGATAAGAAGTAATATTTTTTTAGCCAGTTTTGTTAATTGGTTTGATTTATTCAAGCATGATAGACATTATTCTTTATTAAATAGTCCAAAATAACAGGAAAATGCATAGATTTCTGTCAGCTAAGATAACACAGACTCCAGGAAAAAAGCTGGTATGTTCGTATGAAAACATGTACAGCAGCTTTTTTTCCTTTTTCATTGCATTTCTAATTCAGTTTCATTCAATTCAGCTCCACGTCTATACTGTTTAATTAGTTTATGCTATAGCTGTGCATATTTTTTGTGTGTGTGTGTGTGTGTGTGTGTGTGTGCGTGCACTTTAACTTTGACTAATGCCTTAATTGTTGTAATGTTGTTGTAATGGATGTTGCTATGTGGGTCTGGCATACATTCTGTGTGGCTGTAACTATGGGCCCAAGACAAATTTCCCCCAAGAGACAATAAAGTATATCTGGAGCTCGATGCCCAGCACAAAAGATCAACAGAAAAAGAGCCACAGAAACAGCAAAAAGCATGGATAATATTGACACAGCTGTACAGGGCATTGTAGTCTCAGAAATAACACATCTTAAGTCTGTGCGTGTGTGTGTTCTTTTTCATTGTGCGAACATTAACTGCTCTTAGCAACTGCTACTTTATCGTCAGTGCTATATGGTTCTGACAGTTTACAGCAGAATGAAATACAAAACGATTCCATCTTTCAAATAGATATCAGACAACATGGACATGATATTAGACAGGAGAATCAATAAATGGCTTTCTTTAAAAATAAGGGGAACACAGGGAGAGTTAGTCGGAACAGCAGCATCAACTGGTTGCTGAGGAAAAAACCAGCAGTCCATGACCATCCCAGTTTTTCCCAAGTATTTTCATATTCAGCATGGTTGTCAGCTAGGTTAAATAAATAATTAAATAAATAAATTGAAAAATGCCGTTCTTTTCAAATGATCTACTTAGCCCCAGAAGAAGAGAGTAGAAAGTCCAACTTCAAAGAAAGTCAAGAGAACTGGGTAGACACATGGATATGTCTCACAAAAACAGGTTCTAACTCTTCAAGTTCAGCAAGATGATTCTATTTTTCATGCTTGTTCAGTTTAGCTGATTACAGTGGGTCTCCAAAAGGCGTAGAATCACTAGTTCATGCTCGTACTGAGTACAGATTATTAAAGAAAATACAGTTGAGCCATGAGAGAAGTTGCTATGCTGGTGCATTAATCACATTCTGACCCTATTTATGGACTCAGATGTGGAAGTTTGGGGCAAAATTAACCCTATTTTATCTCTGCCAACAACTGAAAGAGAAACCTGGTGTGGAATTTTGGTCTAAAAAGATGTTTGGCTCATGATATTTGGTAATATGAAGGGTTTACAGATTCAGTCTTAAACTAAACTGCTCACAGACTTATTGGGAACATCACCTGTCCAATTATTACCTCATTGAAGCTGGCTTCGTAATTTGTAAATTTACAGCAAATTGTTGCTGTACAGTCTCTACTGTATTTCCATCTGTTTCCCCATGAGCTCACGCGGCACTGCGCTTCTCCCTTTGGCGCAGTATTATTAATAATATCCTGTTGCGTAGAATGCATTATATTGCAGTCTTGCAGTGTGTGTGTGTGTGTGTGTGTGTGTGTGTGTCTGATATCAGACAGAAATAAATCTCTCTTCCTTTGTGTGTGATAAAACTAAAATCCGTTGGAGGAGTAATGCTAGATGGGGCAGTAAATCACAGTGAAATTGCTTGGATCCGACAAGCTTATATTATCCTGCAGTTGTTAAAATGCATTCAATGGTTCTTTTATGCTGTTTTTGGATCTCTACACTTTTAGATCTCTATCACTTTAACGTTTGAGATAAGACTCATGCTTAAGAAATTGTATCTAAATGGCTGTGGGCTTGGTGGCTGTTGAAGCTGACCACAGATATGGGTGATGAGATAAACACTGAGACTGTGAAGACTGATCCGTCTTTGTGTTGGGAACCATTTCTTTAAGTGCTTTGCTCGGAGACAATTACTTGTTGATGGTTGCTATGCAGGTCAGATGTAACTTGGGCGATCTCCTCACCCGGTCGCTCTACAGATTTAAATCACTGACCTCTTGTTCAGCACTTCTCTAACCATTAGACCACCATCAAATCTCTCACTACGAACGTCAGTTTATCACACAGAGACCTCAGTTTGACTCTTTACTTTGGATTAAAAACACATTCCAGTGTGAGCGCGGATGCTTGTGGGCACCATGTGGATACAAGAGAAACACTTAATGGAGTCTGTTGTTAGTTATCGTGGCTTTGGGAGAAAACCAACTATCTGTGTGAGACTAAACAATAAATGTCATGGTCCAAAAGTTCAAGAAGTTTGCAGTGACTTTGTGCCCAAAGGCCAACAGTGAACACAGAGATCAGGTTAACCATCAACGCACAAACTGGAGCCAAGGGACAAAGGGTGGGCTGCAAAATAATGTGGCTAATGTAGTTAATGTAATACTGAAACGACATTTTTAAAGTCTGCAGGTGTCAACAAGTCGTTTTAAGTTATAACGCAATACATTTTACTGCACAACTGAAAAAAGCCTGTTGCTTTATATGACAAATATCAATAATTTCTTCAACAACTGCGAACAATATGTTGCAAATACAAAAAACTGACCTGCTTTGCTGTTCCTGTGGCCTCCCTCTAGTCATGAATGACCAAAAGGTTACTTGTGGGCAGGATCATTATTGGAGAAACTCTATTCTATGCAGTTGCAGTGAAGACCTTCAGAACTAACAGCTTTCTTTATTTTCTACATGAAGAAGCTTGATGGCTTGCCATGAGTGAACTTCAAGGCTTTGGTGGGCATCAAGCCTCTGAACAACAGATGGGTCAAAAACGTCTGCTGCTCCTTCAATAAGAAATGTGTGTTGTAAGTCAGAAACATCCACTCACCAAGCTGGTGCGCCTCAATGATGAAGCGGAAGCTAAAAATGGCACGAAGAAGTGTTCTGAATTTACTGCTGCTCTGCTGCCGCCTCTGACTGACTGGTTCATGATGGCTGAGACTCGTGGGTGTTGTAGTATTCAGATCTCTACACCAAACCAAACTGAAACAAAGGTGAAAGAAGGGTGAAAAACCACATTGACCTGAATAAAAGACAATGATCCTGAAAAATTCAGGGTGGTCTTAACTTTGAAGAACAGAAAGCTGCATGTTTACAACATTCTTGTCTTAATGAAGAGACTGCAAGGTTAATGCAGTGTTTGTTAGTCACTGTTAAAAGTAGTTTATTAGTCTATGAAAACCAGTAGGACTTTTATGGACTGATCACTGACAACAAATTTATAGTGTTTCCTCATGTCTTCATTGCAAAATCTGTCAAACAGACAAAAAGTATTTCTGGGATGCAAGATGGGCTTAAAAAGAGACAAAATGATTTTTAAAAGCTTAAATTACACTAATCTGAACATGTTATCTTCATGTCAGAATGAGCACCCTGGTCACAGTGACTGTCAAGGTTGTGGCTACTAAGGATTCAAGG
Organism: Amphiprion ocellaris; assembly: GCF_022539595.1. Taxonomy (NCBI): domain Eukaryota; kingdom Metazoa; phylum Chordata; class Actinopteri; family Pomacentridae; genus Amphiprion; species Amphiprion ocellaris. The sequence goes on along the minus strand of NC_072778.1, from coordinate 6,148,100 downwards.
TTCTTTATATTGCCATGTGTATTCACAAGAAGTGGCATGGAAGTAGTACTTGCTTAATGGTTTTCAAGTTTCGGAAATAAATATAGAAAATAAGGGAAATTACAAGCAACATAAACAATATACGCAAGTGTTAACCAGTGGTAAATAGATAAATAGTTATGTGTGCACAAACTGTGCTATGAGGTAGATGTCCATTTGACCAAGTGGCCTGCATTGGACATGTAAAAAAAGTGCCTGTAGTTGCAGGTAGGTGGGTGATAGTTGAACTACTAAGTTGAACTACTAGCATCTCCATGTCACTTTTAAAAAAGTTTAAACTGCATGCAGTCACATTCATGAATAGGCATGCACAAGTCATGTACTTCCAGCTGTTTGAATGAGTCTTTCTTCTGATTTTTTTGTTAAATGAGCATCTCCAAAGTGAAAAATCTGCATGTATTTATGCACAGAACAAGATAATTAGCTTATTATCTAATTACCCCTGCGTGGAGACAGAATCTATCAGGATGTAAATACATACATTCACAGTTTTTAAACTAGTTAAAACCTGCAGATTTAGATTTTTGTCTTTTGTTTTTTAATGCTTTATTATGTATTATGTCACTTGATTTAAGTTATTTTTCTTAAAACCTACCCCCTGTTTCTGACTAATGGGTTTTGAACCATCTCACAGAATTGAAAGAGAAAGAGAATCTTATGAGGAAAGGAGGAAATTTTGTAGCTAGGGCTGAACAATCAAGAGAAATACCATGGAAACACAGAATTGCTATCCAAATCACAGAAAAAAAGGTCACATGTATCACAAAATACCCATCATACACAGCATGAAGCATTGTATCCAAACTATAAATCATATTCTTCTTACAAAAAAGAAAACAAGACTGTTTGATACAGAGGTCATAGCAAAAATGAAATCATCCTTTATTATGTTTTTTTCTGTGAAAAAGAAATAAACAGTGACCATTTGCACTAAAATTGTGACTCATCACAATTGTCAAAGCAATCACTATATGAGTCAGGTCCTTTTGAGATGCATTTATACTGTTATTCTTAGTTTTATAGGGTTTTTTTCATTAAACAAAGCACATCCAGTCACATATAAACAGGAACTCAGCAAAGCTGAGATCAAATTTGAGTTTATTCACTGTTGGTTTACCCCAGAAAGACGTAAAAACTTTATGCAAATGCAAAGGGAGTCACCCTTCTTTTTCCTATAGGATTTTTTTTTTGTAGTTCATCCATGTTTTCCATTTGACACATCTGAGCATGATGTATGCGTGTGTTCTGACCTGCATTTAGGTTAAGAATAATCTTAAACATTTACCAGCCACCAAGCGAAATCATATGGAAAACTGTATATGCGACTCTAAACATTTATATGCTCACATCCATATCACACTCCATTCACACCAAGCTAAATATACACACGTAGCATAAATACACTTGTATGAAATACATTCTTGACAGCGTTTGGTTCAGTCGCCGCTTTCTCTCTTTCCTCACATTCAGCGAAACGCTCTGTTGCTGCTATGCGTCAGCTGCGCTTTAGGACATAAACTAAGTTTAACAATAAGCTGAATACAGCTTTGATGTTTCCAAGAGCCTCAAAGATGAGAAGTTTTCCTCCTTAATCATTAATCATGCCCTTGAAGCGGGAAAGTTTCTCAAGTGAAATGCAAAAAGATTATTTATAATGAGGATGATAATGGAGATTCATGTAGGCCAGGCCCCCAGCGGGATTTCCAAAAAATAAAGACGGTACAAGTGGACACTGATTGTAGTCCAGCATCAGCAGAGGGGTTACTTTGTAAAAACTCAGCGAGGTAATTGAAATCCAACCACTATAAACAAACCGGTTTGATATTAAAAATCGCATAAACACTGTAACTGTGACAAACAAGCTTTATCTCATATCAGCATGCGATATGTGGTCACTTTTGCAAAATCTCTGCTATCTAAATAAAAGTCCTTAGTCATGACATACACTTCATACATCCAAGACTAACTGTGACATCCAATCCTCCTCGCTGCACAACGGCTTTTGTTTAGCCCTAAATCACTGTTAACTAAATAGTTTGAATGGATGTCAGATGTTTGCCATGGCGGACATTTAAAACTATGTAAACCAAGCAATAAAGTGGGAATTCAATAAGTGCTGTGAGACCGTCCTCTCAGAGTTTTTGCTCAACATTTTCTAGAACTCGGTGAGAGTATTCCAGTTTTCAAAAGTTTGCTTACTTTTGAATAAATGTAAAACAAACCCAAAAGACATGAAAGAAGGTCTAACCCAAAACAGCTCTTCTCAAAGCCCAGAGGGAGATGTTTTATCGTTCTTTTTTTGTGGGCATTATTAGCATAAGGTCATTATATTCCCAACATTGTCAAGAGGAGAATCTGCGCCCCTCCAGGAGTAAATTTAACATTTCTTAATTTGGCTGATGCTTTTGGAATCATCCAGAACTGTAATCTGATTAAAACTCTCGTTTGCTTTTGAAGTCTGTGAAAATGAGGAATCAATTACAGAGCACATCCCCATTTATTTTCTGTGTTCCTGGAGAAGCACAGTCATTTGCCTCATTTTAACTGTGTCAGTACTCTGTGATTAATTAGCCACAGCGCAGACACACATATCCCAGAGAGCCTCCAAACGCCCTCCAGCTTGTTAGCACAACCTGCCAGCTGCAGTTAGTGTTTCCACCTGTTCGTCGGAGGACAAAAACAGTTCCCTCCTCTTTCATCTGTGTGATGTTCATCATGCCGAGTTGAGCGCAGCACCGACAGAGCAATCATTTCCCAGCCCCTTCAAATCACAGGGTAATAAGCCGGTTTGGCTACTTGGCCCCTGAAACAAATGCTGTTATTAGACTATCAATAGAAAGATTGTGAAATGGAGGAATTGCTCCGTTTCTTTGCACCATGTTCCACAGTGTTCCAGAGTCTTATCAAAACATATGAGCGTTTATTCCACATGCTTCAACTCACAGCTCAAAGTCTCAGATTGTCACACGTGAGTAGAAAGACGAACAAAATTAACTTCACAAGTAAAGAGCTGTATTCCATAACAAAGATCCATGTTAGTGGGAAAGTATGTTCTCAGGTTAAATTCAACATTCATTATCCCAAACATAAAGTCATGAGTCATTTACCCTTTGAAACTAGAAATAGTTTTATATAAGTAAGTATTGCCATTTCTCCAAATGGCAAATATACAAACTCTTCACATGAAGCTCAAGCTTTATACAGTAGGATGTTCCATAAATGAGCAAAGAGAACGTTGGACTTCATTGCACACACTTTGTTTTATGACAATATCAGGTCACATCTGAAGCTGCTGATATCTAGACAGTTTGCCAAAACTGTAGCTGAATCATTGCAGTATAAAAGTGAGCTATCGGAAATACATGGACAAAACAAACACAGCTAACTAGTGCACTGTATGAGGCACAATCAAAAAGATCTGAGACTGTATGCATGAAGAACATAGCTGTCTTAAATTTGATTGCCATCCTGGTTGAAGTAGTGATACGCTGCTTCCAGTGCTTCTGCAACACTTGCAATGCTCTCCTGCAGTCCCATTATGAAAGCAGGCCAAGCACTATCTGTGATTAAGGTTGAATCTCCTTAACCATGTTAAAACTTCAACTTGAATTTCACTCAAGTGTGGTGAAGAGGATGAAGTCAGAAGGAGCCAAACCTGGCAACTAGGGTGTGTGAGTAGTGAGAATTGCTCTGTTGTGGTCAAAAAACTTGTTTTCATCACTGTGCTGTGACCCACATAGCTATGTGACAAAGTTCAGGTTGTCGTCACCAAATGTTCTCTCTCAGACACGTCAGGATGTTACAGAGGAACTCTCCCCTGGGGACACATTCCCAGTGCACAACCCTGTGAATGACGGACAACAAACATGCTCCCGGTGTCGTTTTCAGGTTCTGGAGACTGTACACTCTGTCACTGTGAAAACTGTGTTGTATTTGGTTAAGAAACATGTGATTTGGGTGTTTCCTGCCTCAAAATGGGGCCTTTTGGGTGGATGACTGTAGTATGTATAGTAAAGGCAGTGGGTCTAGTCTGTGTCCATATTCGAGCAAATGCAACCCCAAATAACAAATCTGGTTGATTTTTATTAATAAGTTATTATTATTATTGGCTAAAACTTCTTTGTAAGGGGGTCAAAAAATCATCACTGCATGAAAAAACCCTAATAATTTACACTTTTACTTAGCCTGCATTCCCTGGTTGGATCTGATTGCATTCATCTTCATTTTTTATGGGCTGCGTGTAAATCAGGTTCTGTCTCCGATAATTCGGCACTATCCAGACAAACACAAAAACGTGGACTGATTAGACTCACAGGCTACGAGAGACACAGGAGCTTCATTGTCTTTCCACTCTGTCGAGCACATAATTCATGCAGTAGTCAAACTGATCAGTTAAATGCTGCAGCTGTGTCTTCAGTGTGATCCTGTGTGCTGAAAGGGCTGGAGAATGAAGTAACACCTTTTCAACATCTGCTTGAGACTCGCTCAGAACATCTCAAGATGGTTCCAACAATCTGATCTTAATCCCACTGGAATGTTTCTTGGATGATTTTTCACATATATCTGATCGACTACCCAGTCAATCTACGTTGCTGTTACCATCTTCCTAAAATCTCAGGAACTACTCTGACCATTTTGTTAAGAAAAGCTGGCAAACACTGACTTTAGTTTTGTTATACACTGGAATTATCCTTTAATAGTGACATCTGTGAGGGTCCAATTTGAGGAAAGAGTTGTTCAAATTTCACTTTAAATTGAGTTTCTTGTTCTCTTTTGTCTTGATTCGAGCAGAAACCTGCTATTCTAATCATTTTTTCTTTCGAAACACTTGGTTGTGGCTCTATGGCAGCCTTCTATGTACTTGTTGCTTTCTTCTTCCTTTTGACCTGCTGAGAAAGGATTGTGCATCCTATTCCTCTGATGATGTCCAAGGTTGCTGGCTGGATTGTTGTTGTTGTTGTTTTCCTTCATGTGATGATAAGCTCAAGGGCTTGACCTCAGCCTTACCTCAGTATTACTACCTCATAGTCAGCTCATGTCTGCATTTCTGTAAAGATTCTAAGTCAAATCAAACTCTGTGTCTAAGAAATACTTTTAAAACGCTTAAATCTAGTACACACTAAATATTTTAAATGCCTTATCGCTCAATGAACCCTGACTGGAAGGAACTAAAGAATTTCCTGCAGGGTCAATTCTGGTCCTTGTGAACTATTTTTGTTGTCGCTGGTCTTTCCTGTTTTCAGAGTATTGTCGTTGCAACATAAAAACTTGTCTTACAGCAGGTGCCGTCGACTGACCTGTAATTGACTGAGCCATCTCATTGTTTTGGTTCTGCCTATGTGTTCCTTCGCCCCCCCACACCTCTGCCTGCCCACCACACACATGCACTCATACACACACAAACAATAATGACCGCGATGAAAGAACTTTAATCCCTGAAATTGACAATGGGATTACAGTGTTAAAGAGCATTGCCGTCGCTATTTCACTTCCTGCCCCCTCCGTGTCATCTGAACTGTTTCAAATCCTTCAAAGGCTGGACTCTGTTGTGGCAGAAGCCCCCCCGCCGGGCCCGTCCTCTGAACTGTACCCTGATGTCTAACTCAAGCAGACGGGTTAACTTGGGCAAAAATCAAAGTCGGCACTACTGGAACTGATAAACGCCGCATTTTAGGGCTCTTTCTTCCTCTAATTGGTAATTGTGAGGCTAAAAGAGATGGAGAGGATGACTCATATCTGAATTATTCACATGCACCGGCTTGGTTGCTTTGCAGTGACACTAAAACAGCCTGCACCGCGGAAGAGGAAGCTGATTAGACCTGTGGGTTACCGCACCACCTGTCTGTTAGCATCTGAGTTTTAACATGAGCTTAGAAAACAAGAAAGGCCCCCATTTCTGTTTTTGTTATTGTGAATAAAGTTCTATTCATTAAAAGTCTAATATAAGTTGACTCCTCTGTAAACGGTGAGCATTAATGAGCTATGCATTTGCACTCGATTGTTCCCTCATTACCAGGACTTTAGATTACTATGAGTCCCACATTTACTGTTCTTGGTTTTTACTCAGTAGAACATCACATCTGCTGCAGAGTAACAACTAAAACTTCTGCACCCAACACTCATTTAGCCCGTTTTGAAATGAAACCGTGTTTATGAAAGATTTATGTCTTCAGTTCACTGTAAACATTAAGTGGAATCGACTAATCATTTATGAGAAAATGCAAATGTGAAGCAAGCCTGACGGTAAAGTTTGCAAGCGTGACTGAACAGTTTTGGAAGAACTCATGCTGTGACTAGACCATTTATGAAGCGGGCAATTAGCTCCAACTGTGGAGATCTGCTCTGCAAACATAAAAATATACTAATCTTTTATTTATTTTAGTTTTTTATGCAAAGTGTGCTCTGACCTTCTATGCAGAAATGTTACGAAGTGTTAAGATTTTTTAAATTAAGTGACTGTTTTACAGGAAATGACAACTTTATTCAAACAGGGCTTCTACTTTGGCGTCTTGAGCCTCCTGTCAGCATTTATTTTGCCAGTTTTAGCTTCAGGTTGCTTAGTAACTTACATAGTCGACTGTTGAAAGCAGATTTTGGCCTGGTGAAATAGTTTCACAGCATAGTGCAAGGTCCAAAAACCAAAGATACAACAATTCCAAAGACTCACACAACCCAAAACTGTGTATGTTCTGCAGGTGTAGCCAGTAAAACAACACTTTCCACAACGCATCTGCTCTGTGAATGTTCTACATACACATGACATCTTCACTGTAGCCAGAATGTTACTATGGAGGTCTCTAAAGTTATGTTGAGTGAAACAAAAAAAGTACAAACTCACTTTACCCTTTCTTAAATATAATTATACCTTCATGTATATACTATTTGCTTACTGAGTTAAATGCATGTAACATACACTGCCCGTCACAAAAAAGTCGCACACTATTATTTCGCTGGACCAACATTTGCTTTGACAACAGCACATATTCACTGTGGCATCGTTTCAATAAGCTTCTGCAATGTCACAGTATTTATTTCTGTCCAGAGTTGCATTAATTTTCTTCCAAGATCTTATATTGATGATTGGAGCATCAGACCGCTGCATAAAGTCTTCTCCAGAACATCCCAAAGATTTTCAATGGGGCTGAGGTCTGGACTCTGTGGAGGCCAATCCATGTGTGAAAATGACGTCTCATGCTCCCTGAACAACTTATTCACAGTGTGAGCCCCATGAATCCTGGCATCATCATCTTGGAATATCCCCGTGCCATCAGGGAAGAAATACTTAACTGATGGAAAGACTTGGTATTTTTTAGTATACTTAGGTAGTCATCTGACCTCATTCTTTGGGAACATAACGTTGCTGAACCTGGATCTGATCAACTGTAGCAACCCCAGTTCATAATCCTATCCCTACAGGCTTGTACAGTAGGCACTAGGCATGATGAGGGCATCACTTCATCTATCTCTCTTCTGACCCTGATGCCCCCATCACTTTGGAACAGGGTAAATCTGGACTCATCAGACCACATGACTGACTACATTTGCTCCTTGAAGATGATGGTTCACCACTATCCTTCAGGTTTTAATAATACACTGGACGGTTTTTAACCTGATTTTAGTTGTCGCAATCTCCTTAGTTGCTTTCTTTGCTTGATGTAGGACAATAGTTTGATCCTTCTGAAACAGATTAACATCCTTTCTACGACCACAGGATATGTCTTCCAACATGGTTGTTTAAGAAATGAGAAGCTACTCACTAAATCAGCCAGGGTTAAATAAGTTGTTGCCAGATGAAACGTATTCATCACTGCAGTAATTATTATATGGAAGACTCTTACCTATTTGCTTAGCTAAGTCCAGGTGACAGCTTATTTTGGACAGGCAGTGTATTTTGCATGGCATTGTTCACAAAGTTAGCTTTTTTAATACTCAACTCAGCTGGTTTTATTGTGGCTGAACAAGTTGTTTTGCGTACTTCAGTTGACTTAAATTTCTGAAGCATCAGGATAACTTTTTTTTTTTTTAATTCAACCACCTTGAAGTATTTTCAAGTTTAGAAATCAATGGATTTTGGGTATGAGTGCCACAGACAGGGTGGCAAAGCCTCAAAAGATGAATCAGCACATTCTTAGCTTTGTTTTTTTATGGAATTTGTTGACAGTAAGAAAAATAATAGAACAAAATCACTGCCAGCTTTCAAGGCAAAACACTCTTTTCTTGCTGAAAACCAAGAAGACTGCATCCTGTGAAATGTTTGTGCCTCAAGATAACTTTCCAGAATGACCGTAAAATTCAAGGTTTGATTCAGAGTAGATGCCCCATTTTAAAACTTGGTTATATTTCCATACTGTAGAAATTAGCTGATGTAATGCAGACAATGCTGTGGGACAAAGTTACAGAAATAGCATCCCAATATGCTAATTTGTAACAAGACACACATGCACACAAGGGCTGCTTTGGGACATAATTTATTTTAAAAATAAGAACAACTCAAATTTTGATATGTCCCTGTATCATAAACATTCTGAATACATAGCAAACCTGATCTACCATAAATTTAATTTCAAATCACAACGAGGCCGCATGTGCCCCAGCCTTCACTCTGCATCTGAAACAGATGTGCGCTAACTTGATCCTGGAACGGTAGATTGTGCAGGAGCAGAGCCCCAGAGGACGATTTTCTGTGTCTTTTCACGTTGGAAACATAAAATTAAGACGTTACACAGGGAATATGTGCTCTCAGTGGTGCTCTCATGCTGTGCAATTTTTCATTTATGCTTCATGCTCTTGCAGGAATCCAGTGACATCATCACAGACTGGATTTATGTTGTGAGCGTTGTGTTTGCTACCGCTGCACACACACACACCATCTCGCATTACTCTTTTTACAGTATATCAGCCTTGATATGGGTCTGGAGAGAAAATTGTTCACATAGCCCACGTGTCATCTCTAACTATTCACTTAACTCCTTTCACTTTAATGCAGCGACTCGAGGGACTTTGCGCAAATTCCTTCGACTCCTCTCTTCTCTTTTACATACTTTTCTAAATTTTATTGCTGACTGGATTGTGTTTCTAGCTGCAGCCCCTAATGCCTGCTAGCACTACAAAGAAGTCCAGGCCTAGTATTTTACTGTGACCATCAAGCAAACCTTGTGTGAAATTATCTGAAACAAATATGCATTGTGGGAGAAACACTGCAAAGGATGGGCTTTTTCTCATCCTCGGTGACTAGATTTCAGAATGGGATAGCCAGCAGTGCATTTCTATAACGTGAAAGGTATAAAATTTGGTTAAGTTCACTTTACGCTTTTTGTCCTTGAATACTTTACGTGAGGAGAACTTTGTAAGGTCAGTACTGTGAAATGTCTCTGACAATTTGGTGACAGCTCCGTGCATTATGTGTTGGCAGAACAACCATTTAAGACTGTTTGGAGAGATGGACTGTATATATTTGTCATGGTGAATAACTTCACGGTTATTGCAATGCTACATCACCATCTAAATTGTGTTACCCTGTTGGTCACGCGAAGGCTCCATAGACACTAATAGATTCATTTGAAAACCGTTTTTAAAGCCAAAATTATCTTCATCCAATCTGTTTCAGCATTAATCTCCATGCATACGAACACGTCTGGAAATGTATATCACATGACAGTTCACTTCCACCGGACGTACAGATGTCATTGCATGCATGAAGTAGGAGGTGAGCTGTTAAGTTGTACAAAATACTATGGAGCAGGAACAACTTTGAAAAGTAAGAACAAACATTCCAGAACACAACAGCTTCTGACAACAAAGTCAGCAATGCTTGTCATTTGTTATAGCACTTAGCATAGTAAGGTGAAGATCTTATTGATTTTAAGCAGAACCCAACAATCCAAAGATCGCTTTGGATTCCTTATGAGCAAGCAGTCGGCGACAGTTTGAAAGAACCAAAAACTCCCCCTTTAATGGGGAGGGAAAAGAAATCAGAACCAGGCAGGAGGGCAGCCATCTGCCTCGACTGGCTGAGGTGAGAGTGGGAAGCAGAAGATGGTCATGTGATAGGAGCATAACAAACCAGGGCACGAACATAGTGACAACTGAGACCTAGTCATAAAGCATCAATGTCTATGTCCCAGATTCCAAGACTCTCCAATTCCAGACTAAGATGCAATCTCAGACTTTTTAGACTAAAACAGGATCAGTAGCACTTCCAAAAGTCTGCACTTTAGGGGTCCTGAAACTTCAGAGTTGCTAAGTGTACCTGTAGCACAACTTCAGTGTTTTAAAACAGTAATACATTAGTGTGGTTGTGGCCTTTAGGTCCTACTTATACTGTACAGCTGGGCCCAAAGTGAGGTCATTACAAAGGTTTGGAACGAAATCAAATGACCCATCAGCCCCATTAGTAAATACTGCTTGACCTGTCAAGCTGTTTAAACTGCCATGGCGTTTTTATAATTCAGAGAGGACACTTTGTCAGATTTAACCATTTATTTCAAAATGACATGTATTTGTGTTTGGCAGTGCTCTGGAACAATCTGCGCAAGCATGACACAGACAGTCTCTAAGATCACAAATCCCCAAACCTGCACTCCCAAAGGGAGTATATTAGCAGAATCACCTTGAAATGAAACAGAATTTATGGGGAGACCAACAAAAGTCAGCTTGACTGCCACCCAAATGTGACTTATGTTTTCACTAAACTCCAAACAGATGCTACTGGAGGTGTAGCCTTCAAAGAGGCATCTATGAAGTCCTTTCCTTAACTGAGCATCTGTACCATCAATACATCCATTATCTATACACCGCTTTATTCTCTGTAGAGTCATCGGGGGTGCTGATTGGTATCTGTGGTGTGCTCAGAGAAGTGTGCGATCAAATTACTTTGGAAAGAGTGCACAGTGCATTCTAATGTCAGAACAGTCCAAGATGACCAAGAACCTTTCTTCCTCCACCACCTGCCTTTATCTTTACAACACACAACAGTTAAACAGGTTGTTGTATGTATCAAACAGGGACAGACTGACAGAGCCACTGAAGTTATAAAAGTACTACTTTTCACCAGCATAAGTAACACAGTGGCTGTCCACGCCAGTTAGAGAGACACCAAAACAGCTCCATGATTTACTGGCACAAACACGACCACTTGAGATTTTAATTCACATGTTCTCAAACATTTGGTCCCAATCTGGAGCCCTGGGTGGAACTGTTGGTTCATTCAGCCACTGGTCAAGAGGAGCTGATAAGCTGATGATCAACTTTACTGTGCCAGACTAATTTTAGATTTATGTATAAGCTTCGACAGCTACCCTAAATACAGTCACTGTAATATTTTATGACGGCCTTAAATGATGATCTTGAGAAAACTGAAGTTTCAACACAACCACCAAGACTTTCCCTCCACAGCCTGATTCAGATGAACTAAACAGAATGTAAGTAGATAAGTATCATTACCTCACGGCTGGATGGAGGAAACGGGCTTCACCGGCAGAGGGCGCTGGAGCTGCAGAAGTCATTATGGAGTCGCTGGTGGGCGGAGACACCGGACTTGAACCCGGATGTTTTGCAGCAGGTAACAGACGTTGAGGAAACTTGGATTTCGGGGCTTTAATTAGAGTTTACGCTGTTTTAGGAAGAGGCTGGTGGAGGCATGGAGGAGACGAGAGGAAGTTGGCTGTGAGGACTTCCGGAGCTGCAGCGGGATTATGGTGGTTACATCTTGGATATTGACGGAGGAGCTGGAGCCGTTGGAACGATGGGATGGGCGGAGCTGGGACGCCGGACGTTTTCTGATGTGGATTTGAAGTGATAAACTTAAGCAACCGAAACAAATCAAATGTTCTTGATGACTTACGACGTTCGGAGGTCGAATTTGACTGCTAGAAGCTCTTAACTGCCTGAGGAGGATTAAAGGGCAGTTTCCCGAGTGACGGCCTACGCTCGAGATTTAGGACACGTCATCAACAACTTCCGGTCCGCTTTGGTTTGAACTATGATCTACTTTGAAGACGGATCGGCCCGGACATAATTAATGTGTTCTTAATTTAAGTTTTTTGTCTTTAAAGTAGGAAATGTACAGTTTGGTTGGGGTTCTTTCTGTTGTCCAGAACCTCCATCTTGTCTCTGCTGAAGGACGCAATCTTGTTTTTATTCTCCATTAAATTTACAAGAGTAGTTTTTCTTGAGGGGATTTAAGTGCAGGAAATCAGCACAGTTATGGTCATTACAAAACACTGTAAATGTTCAAATGACATACTGGCTCGGATTAAATTATTATCCATCATTGTTCATTGTTGTTGCCATTCGGCTGGTTGAATGGACATATAATAACACCAGCCATGTACTTTTCACTGCAGGAGATGATCTACATTTCGTGAAATTTCAGGAGACAAGGCGATTTTGCTCAGTTTGATTTGTCTTTTAACTGGACGGATGCCAAATATGTAACACTCAGCATGGTAAATGTCATGTCAAGCTTGCAAAATTGAAAAAGATGTGCGTATTTGTTTCAGAAACCACATACAAATGTTTTTGGCAGGAAGTCTAAAAATGGGTTGAATGCTCAGCCCAGTATTGTTTTTTAATTAAATGTTTTCCAAGCTCTTCCTGTGTGGATCATGTAAAGATGCCACCCCTGTGGTTTATTATTTATTATTGGTGCCACGGCACAAACTCATCAAAGACAAACATTGTTTCTCCCCACCAAGAAAACCATCAAAAGCGGCATCCCGGTGGCCCAGCGGTTTAAAACACATGCCAACCAGCCATAACAATCTGGGCTGAAGTCTAGTCAGACGTTATAGTTGCATGTCAACCCCGTTGTCTCTTTCTATATTTCCTGTTGCTTTCTGTTGTCATATATCTAATTAAATGGGTCAAAAATGCCGAACTGCTCTATGTGGATGCATTTTTGTCTTTGTTTTGTTTTTCTTTTGAATCTGAAGTCACCTGATGCACAACACTCGTCACAAACTTTAGCATTTATTTTTCAGTCATCACAGCAAATACAGCACCAGATTTTTTATTTAAATAAACTAAAATCAGATATGTCTCAGAGGCCTTTACGAGGCCTTTGCACAACAGTTGGCACCATAATTATAAATTAGGACACACTGCTTATAAAATTGAAGCTTATAAGTACAAAACAAGTAAAAAAAAAAAAGTTATTTTTGCCAAATTCTTTTTTATTTCGATTTGTGCATCTCCAAGGAACATTTGTTTTGCTTCCAAGGTACAAATATGGTTTGTTGTTCTCTTTTTTAAAGAGTTTGTTTGATTATGTATCATTTGTGAACTTCTTGGGCCTTAGGGAGAAAAATTAAAAGAGTGACCCAGATTCATTCAGTAACAGCTCCACCTTTACAAGCCCAAACTGAATGACTTCGAGATCCTTGGGAGAATTAGAAATAAAAAGAAAAATGAAAGCGATTTATATTTTCTATAAGAAAAACAGAAATGCTGTAAGTCTCCTTATCACCAGGCCTTGTAATCATGAGTCCAGGATTTTCTCTATCATTATTAGATTTTAATGTTTCCATGCCACGCCTCAGCCAAATGAAGAGAGAAACTAGTTGAGAGTTCTCCACTACTCTGCAGAGAAAGGTTATTATCTTGGCCCAAAACATTTGAAAGTCATCATATATTAGCAGACCAGACAATTATGTCTTCAGATGCTGTTTTCAAGTGTCTGCAAGTCTTATTTGTGGCTTCAACTATTATAGCCCGACAGACGAATTTTGTGTCTAAAATCACATCCCTTCTTCTTGGTTGAATTATTCTCACACTGTTTACTACAGTGAAGTGTGTGACCAAGTATTTGGGGGAAATAAAAACCTGAATTCATGTCGGAAGTGTAGCTAAAGCTGCATGCAACTGTGTGTCCGTCTCCACACCATTGCTCTGGTTTGAAACTAGTTATTGCATACATGTGTTAATATGTGATATGTTAATAGCTATAAAATGCAATGATTATGTTAATATCTAGATAATCAAAAATAAATGCATATGTGTAATACATTAATATTGCATGTCTGTGAGCAGAGCCAGGTCTTTGTAAATATACTTTGTTACATAGTTGTATTTACTGAAGTAAAGTATTATCTTAACTAATTTCTTCACCAGTTTTCCTACTGAACTATCTATTATTTCATGTAGGCCTACTACATGTCAAAATAAAGAGCAGAACTTACCCTGTCCTACACCAAAGACAAATCTGGTTCCCAGTTTTTATTGCAATGATTCAAAAGTTGTGGAAAACCGCAGGTCACCAAAAGCCAATGGTGAGCCTTAACTCTGGAGAGATTCAGATTCAGAAAACTTTATTTGTACCCAGGGGGCAATTAAAAAGGCACGTAGAGCAGGCAGTGCAACAATGACATAATAAAGAAATAGGGATAAATATATATACAAATGTAGAGCAAGTAATATAAGAATAAAAATAAAATGAAAGAAGAAAAAAGACAAAAAAAACACAACTTAGTAACATACTAGTGCAAATATGTCATACTAGTGCAAATACAAATAACTAGTAGGTGCAATTTGGCAACGAGGTAGATATGAGGGCAAAGCAAAGTGACCATTTAGGGCCTTCTGCTGTTTGTGGAGGGCAAACATTTGCTGGTTTACCACCTTGGAGAGGTTTGCCACCTCTACAAGTAGGCTACTATATCTGAGTACTGCAGTGAGTAAAATAATGAGAGTTACAAAGAGTTATTTTGCACACATTCACTGATCAGCCACAACATTATGACCACTGACAGGTGATTTGAATAACATCGACTGTCTTGTTATAATGCAGTGTTTTGCTAGGAAACCTTGAGTCCTGACATTCATGCAGATGTTTGACATGTACCACACACCTGAACACTGCAGGTCAAGCAACCCTCCAACCCTCCAACCCTCCCTCCTCCATAGCAGTCCTTGATGCCAGTTGCCACCCTCAGCAGGACAATGCACCCTGACACACCGCAAAAAGTGCTCAGGCGTTCCCCCAGATCCAAATCTTATTGAGCATCTGTGGGATGTGCCAGGATAAAGGTAGGCTCCACCCTGCAACCCACAGGACCCACAGAATCCACTGCCACAGGACATTCCTAGAGGTCCTGTGTCCACGCCCCACTGGATCAGAGGAGTTTTAGCAGCATAAAGGGGACCAACACAATATTAGGCAGGTGGTCATAATTTTAGGCCTGATCGGTGTATTTCTCAAGTCATACAATATCTCACCATCGTGGTAGTGGTATTACAAGATTCCACATTATCTTTCGCACAAAATCATGAAAAGACGTCTCTACTTACAGCATTATTGGTGAAATGCTTTGTAAAAACACAACAGTTTCCTAATATGAAACAGTTTTTCCTTGATGTAATGACAATTGTAAAAACATCTGAGAGTAGATTCATATCGACTGATGCCAGATCTGGATAAGGGATGCATGGTTGGTCTGAATAATGACCAAGACAAAAGTAAAAGAGAAATTTTCCTGAAAATAGCCCGGGGCCTATTGGATAAGCATTACTATGTTAACAAGTGTTTCTGTTTATAGTCAGTCTTTCAGAGTTAATCAGAAATTTTTCACTGATGCTCACACTTATTGTATTACAGCACCAACACATATCTGCTCATATTTCCTCACAGCTCACTGCTGAGCAATGAAAAATGAATCCTGTAGATTTTCAGACTTAAAAATGCCAACACGCTTAATGACCGATGCTCTCATTTGAACAAAGGCACGAGACTTCACAAATCCATGCTTAACCAGGATAGTCCTGGTTGGTCCCAGCAGACGTGGAACATGACCTAAGCGTTCTATTTTGAATCCAGATCTCTATCCAGGCCACTTCCACTGTGAAATCAGAGCAGCATGTCTGTGAGATGTGTGTCAGTAAGCTATGCATCCAGAAAGCTGGGCGTCATTTATCAGTCTAGGCTCGCGGCCACTGGGAGAACGAAACTCAACCAGACACCAGAGCCTAATCCGCACAGGTGTCTTTCTCTAAACCGCCAGCTGCTCCTGACATGCAACTCCTCCGTTTGGATTCTGCGGGTGTCATCTGGGGTAATACAAGTCAATTCACTCATTCTCTGTTATTATAGCTCAGTAGTGATGTTTGGAGTTCGGAAAACTCTTCAGTTTGTCAAAATTAGACGTGTGAAACTCATCAGGACGAGCTGAAGTGTTTTGTGGACTGAAAAAATACTTTTAAAATACCATATAGCCTTTATTCATCTTGGAAACCAGATCCATTGGGAATGAATATCTACTTTTTAAGGGTGCCCCAGCCAAACTAGGCAGCAGTGACAGTGATTTGAACGCTAATTACTAGAGATTCGCCAGTATGGAATTTCAGGGCCATTAATGATACTTATCTGTTTGCTGCGGCCAATACCATAACCCATAATATAAATCTTACAAATACAAAACTATGAAGAGGAAAATAGTTCAGTTACTTTTTTTAGACTGACAAGTTTATTTTTCTAATATTTTAACTAGGAGATGAAAATTAGCCTTGTGGCTGACTTGGGTACACTTACATTATCTTGAAGGATGATTCATGTACATGTCACTTTTCAAATACACCACCGTTGAAAAGCTTGGGGTCACCCAGATAGTGTCATGTTTTCCATGAAAACTCACACTTTTATCCATGTGCTAACATAACTGCACAAGGGTTTTCTAATCATCAATGAGCCTTTCAACACCATTAGCTAACACAATGTAGCATTAGAACACAGGAGTGATGGTTGCTGGAAATGTTCCTCTGTACCCCTATGGAGATATTCCATTAAAAATCAACTGTTTCCAGCTAGAATAGTCATTTACCACATTAGTAATGTCTAGACTGTATTTCTGATTCATTTAATGTTATCTTCATTGAAAAAACAGATTTTCTTAAAACAATATGGACATTTCTAAGTGACACCAAACTCTTGAACGGTAGTGTATATAAATTAAAATTGAAAACAAAAATATAATTCTAAAATCATAAGTCTTATCAACAGCAGCCGTTAAAAAAATCACATTCTAGAGACAAACCTGAGGAACCTTTAACAGAACCTATGAGCAGTCTAATATCAATAAAATAAATGACTCAAAAACCACCAGTACTAACGCATCCAGATTCTAATGTACTGTAAAACATTAGCAGCCAAAACAGAACACTGCTTATTTTACTAGGTATAAAATAGAGTCTGTTTATGTTTTATATTTTAACCTTCTGAAACCAGAGTGGTTTTTCTGTAATTTTATTTATTTTTTTGCTCCCGTCACATTTTTCCTAACTGTGGACTCTTTTCTGACATAATGTCCTGGATCAGCACAACCGTGACTAAAAGGAGAGAGACTCAAAATGTCTTTTGCTACAGTTGAACAACTTGATGATCTCATAAATTACAAAAAAATAGAAAAAAAGTTGAATTGTTTCAATCATTTAAAGAAATAATTAAAAAGAAAAACGCTAATCATCACACAACATTTTCCAAATGCTGATGCAAGTGTTATATATTTGTGGAAAGTTTTGAATGAGAAATGTTGAATGAAGTCATTTTTGAAGATACCATCAATGATGATGATATCGTGATTTTAAGCTTTGACTCGGTTAATTTTCTTGACTGTACCACTCATCCCACAAGGTTAGTTCAAGGACCATCAGAAAGTTGAACAGCTGATGAATATTTCAGTTTTTACGGTACCTTGACCTGATGAATGGTATTATTTTGGTGACATTTAAAAAGAATATTAAAGACAATAGGCCTTTCCTTTCCTTTTCCTTCCTATAGGTCACAATAAAAGGACAATAAGTAATAATAAAAGAAAAATAGATCACAATAAAAGTACATTACAAAAAAATAAAACCAAGAAGTTAAACTATACAGATACACTACCATTCAGAAGTTTGGGGTCACTTAGAATTGTCCGTATTTTTTGAAAGAAAAGCATTTTTTTTCAGCGAAGATAACATTAATCAGAAATACAGTCTAGACATTGTTAATATGGTAAATGACAATTGACAATGTTTTCTACAATGTCTATTAATAATTTATTTTTTAATGAAATATAGTACAATTGAAGTAAGCCTAATTTATTGTGTCTTGGCATTATAGAATAAATTCAGTCAATCAAACTCTCCATAAAAAGTCCCAAGCAGCATTCTGGAGCCAAAACCGTTGCAGCATCAGCTTAACCGACTCTTCATTTACCATAAAATGCCCAATGTACAGTGCATGTTGATACATCTGACATGTGGCATACCAAAGCAAACATGTGCCTTTCCACCTTAGCGTCATTTTTCATTTCAAAGCAGAGATTAATAACAGCAGTAATAACAAAGCCCTCCTCGAAACTCCATCAGCTCACGCTCGACTGACCCAGCACAGAGGAAATGTAGTTGGAACGTCTGAAAAACTCCCAGCAGCTCAGTCGTCCCACTGGGTCCCACCACTGTGCAGCACAGTAGCGTACTGTGGCGGCTCGACCGACTCCGTATACAAACGTCATGTGCCGTTAACATTTCAACAGGTTTGTTTTATATCACTTTAGGGATGGAGCTTGGGGGGGTGAACCTCCCATATGTTGCATGTCTTCTGACCTCCCCTCCCCTTCCACATTAAATCACATGTTGTGTTTTCTCGCGGTTCCACTGAATGTTTTTCAGAGACAGTCGCCACGTCTGAACATCACAATACAGTTGAGTCGGTGGCGTCTGTGGTATGAGATACCTTGAACCGCAATGTGTCTTCTGCACAGTTCACCTAGTTTCAGGGTTTATATTGAGAGGTCTGTCCAGGAAAAGTGGTTTACATGGTTCTCCAATAATCATCCCGTTTATAATATGGAAAGTATTTAGTGTGACTGTCCAAAGAAACATACGAGATTTTCTCCAAACATCAATTAAGTTGAAAAGTAGGCTAAAGTTTGGGAGTATTGGAGCATCTGGTTTTCTTTTCCCATTTGTGGTTTCTTATGGAATCACTGAATACTTGGTCCATTTGATTGGCACGTTGTTTTCTGTGTGTTTGTGTAGAAAGGCAAGGTCATTGTCACATAACCACTAAAAAACTCAGAACAAAGACAGTGAGAGTGTGAGGGAGCTGATTTGTTTGGTTTTTGGCTTTTTTGCCAATCACCAAGACACCAATTGGATTTATTTAGATGTTTTATTTTATGAAAATTGCAAAAACATGTACAACCAAATGCCCACATGTTTAACCGATATTGGGAGGAAAGACTCCTTATGTGGTAGATAGGCTGTTTGACTGGGCCAGTTTACATTTTTACAATCTCTACAAACTTGGGAGTTTATACATTTCAACTCCAGGCCGATATTTCACACAATCCTCTGTGTATTGTTTCTGGGCCATGCTGCATTTATTTTAATATTCATCTGAGTAAACTGTGGATTTTTAGTTGCATCAAGGAGCTCAGATTTTTTTTGTATGTCTCGTACATGACCTGATGTTTATTTTTGGTGAATTTTTCAATAAGACATGTAGAATTAAGTGATTTTCATGAAACTGATTGGATGAATTGATTTGTTTTTAGCAACAGAATTGTACGTCAAACATGACATGATATTCAGTGATTGTCGAAAAGTTGAACTCACTGTTTTCACAGTTTCTAGCTTGTTTTGTTGTTGTTGTTGCTGTTTTTTAAGACCACATCTCTATCAAACTCGCCAGCAGTAGTTGGATTTCAGAGGGTTAATTAGATTCAGAAGTTGTGCAGAGAAAAATCTTGAGTTATTTTGTCCTTTAATGTTGTGCTCAAATGAGAAGTTTGTCAAACAGGAAGTGGATCAGGGTGTAGTAAAAATGCACTTTTTTGTAGGTTTTTGGGTTAAAACATAGCAACATTATTTCTTACCTGGGAGCCTCTATTATTTGTGCAAATTACACAATCTACATATAGTATGTGCAAGTAGGCACATGTAAACTGAGTCAGGCTAGCTGTTTCTCTGTGTTTCCAGTCCTTATGCTAAGCTAAACTAGCCACATCCTAATTGCAGCTTCATATTTACGAGCCTGATAAGGGAGTTGATTTAATCCTGTCAAAGGAATACAGAAGAATTAAAAAGGGTCCTTTGGAAAGCAAAAACTGTCAAAAACAAAAGACAGATATTCAGTATCTAGTTCAGTGTCTATAAAAGGTACCAATTTTGGTAGTTATGGTACCAGAGGGGGAAAGAGGTCTATCCTGTCAGCCAGTTACATCAATACACTGTAAAATAGTACATTTTAAAGAATCATAAAGTTTCTTACAGCAGATGTTTGTGTGAAGGGTGGGCCATGAATATGCTTTATTGAATAATTGTAGTGGTTTGTCACTAAAACAAGAAAATGCTTCAGTATGAACACATCTCATGCAAAGGAAGGGATAAGCCGCTTTTTTCCCTCTTCTCCATTCACGAGAACAGAGACTATTCCTTCCTCTTTTAAACCAAATAAGCAGTAATTTCACAGAGATGATACAAAGAGCCATTAACTCGGTCTGTGTGAGGCCCGCCTCGCTCAGGTCACGCGTGAAGGGTTAACTGCTCAGATGGAATGAGAACCAGAAGTGACTGTTTCAAGATGAGAGCCGCTCAGAGGAGAAAAAAAAAAAAGCATTTGACGCTCATTAACACACGGCCCTCGATGACCGTTTCTGGAGCGCGCTCACATCCACCTGTTGACCCCGACTCTGCTCTTCCCCTCATCCAGCCCCAAGGGATCCTGCACACACCAGGTGTTTTCCATCGCACATGATGCATCTCTACTGTACGACTAGCGTAATGCTCTGTCTTTATTGCCCTCCGCGCTGGAGCCAAACAATATGTTTTTGACACAATTCTCTGAGACTAAGCCAGCGTGCCAAGGATCTCACATGTTTCATTGTAAGGGCCTCCTGATCAGGGTTTATCCCAGCCTGCAATATCGGGAGGCTAGACCACAGGAAATCCCTAGTGAGCATGAGCACACAACTCCTATTCAACGGAGCGACTAGAAGCTTTATTATTTTTGTACAAGGGTGTGCTGCACACACACACACACAGTCCGGCACGTGTGTCCTTGTGGCATCGCATGCAGGCAGGCATGCGTTTTATGAATAATGAGTTCATGGGATCATGCCTGGTTTGGCTTCTGATAAAGCCATTTACTCTCTCAAAAGAGTATATTTGGCTTTTAATTTAGCTAAGCCTACATAACTACATGATCAAGCCCCTGCTTCACTGCAGGCTTTGGCGACCTACAGCACGGGGCTCACGCATGGCGGCAGATTTAACTCCCCAAATGTTGTTCTAACATCCCTGAGAGTGTGAGGTGCAGCAGTGTGCTGAGCGGCTAGAAAAGCACGGAGGACTCAAACTCTGAGGTGCATAACAACAGAGCGAGAGATTATCTTCTTGTCCAAAAAAAAAAAGAAAAAACAACCAGAAGACGGAGACAAAGACGGTCTGAAACAATAGTTTGACTCCAGTCCCTCTCCTGTTGCCTAAATCAATGTTTTTAAAGTACAGACATATTTTCCGTTTGTTTCGCGAGAGCCTCATTTCCTCAGAGTGTGGGTGACCTTCTTCATCCCTCAGCTCCTCTTTGCGTTAATGGCAGCAGGACGGCCTGCCTGCTGCTGGAAGCGGAAACCTATTCAAACCAACAGGGGCAGGAAACCAGCGTCCTCATCACAATGCCAGCTGCTTCCAACTTAATTTGTCAGATGGCTCCTTTCAGCAAATTTAATTTGAAAGAGATACCAGAAAATAATCAACTGTTGCAGCCCATGAAGCTGCAGTCCAGGACTGAGCTTCTTAGAGCGGCAGGATGTGAAAAAAATCTGAGGTTTCCCAGAAAATGGAAAGTTTGCGGGGTAATGGAGGGTCACCACATACGTTTATATAAACAAGACATGCAATACCTTAGTCTTTAACTTTATAGTGTCTTGGTTGAAAAGGGGTGTTACATATACGATGAAATGGACGTGAACTTCACTGGCCTGATTTCTGTTAGAAGAGAGCTGCGACTGATGATATAAACAGGAATTATATGTCAGTACTATTGGTTCGGTTCAGTACAACAGTGTAAGAGTGTCAAAAAGAGGTTGAGGCCTTGTCTTTTGAGTCTAGTCGTGAAACCTGAAGCACCTGGGAAAAGACTGCTCACCTCTCCGTCTGTGATCCTGGAGAGTACATACAGTAAATTAAACTATATCGTCACAGACTGCACAGTATTACTGAGAACCCGTTGATTTACAGCTTCGTCTGCTTCCACTGGCGGATGTGACCTTACAGAGGGGCAGAGTTTGGCCAAGTTTTCTTCTTTTTTCCCCCCCCTTGTTACTGTTACCGGTTCAAGGCAAAAGATGGAATCTTGTGAAGGAATAAGACTTAATCCATTTTCCAAAGCTGGAAAATTGACTGTGTTGCTTTGTTTGGCAAAAGAAGCGCAGGAGCTTTCAAATAGTGGCTGCCTTTGCAGTGTATCTGTAGGAGGTTGAATGTTACAGCATGACGTTGTGTGCTGCATTATGTCCAAAAATTATCATATACGCTTGGATCTTAATGTATTCTCTGTGAAAAACAAAGTGACAAGGAGCTAAAAAGAACATGATGCAAGTTCAGCTCTGATTATGTCATTTTTCCCTCACATGTCACAGATCTGATGTCTGTAATCAGTATGAAAAGCAAGTCAGTTCCAATCGGAGAGACGTCAATACAACCAAAATTTAAAAGCAGCATGTAATTTAACAGTCGAATCTAAATTTGTCAGCATCGTCATGCTAGTGTAATGTTGGAAGAGAAAAAGCCAGACATCTGACTCACTGACATCGGAAATCACCCAAATAAAATAGATATACCATGACTGTACTCGTTTTTTTAAAAAGCAGCAGAATATCATAGTCAGACATTAGTAACATAGGAGAGTGACATTTAACTACTTAAACTATTTAAATTAGTTTAATGAAACATCTAAAGACCCAACACAGCACAGAGTTAAAGATGCTTATGCTATCAGCAGGAAAAGGCAACAAGCAACTCTCCACCAAACACTGGAAAAACGAGAAGAAATGTCCACAGGTGAGAGGTTCTCTTTGTCGGTTCTTTGCTCTTGATGACCGGCCATGTTAGTTGTTGTAATGCAGGATGTTATTGTCTTTCCAGAATGCCGGAACACAAGTATGCAAACCCCAGCCGTCATCACATAACCGAGGCTGTCTTATCAAAGGTGCTCAGCTTGGTGAAGAAGAACAGTGACAGCCTGTGGCAGGATGTTCTGGTTTACAGCTTCACCACTGATCACCAGTGTCAGCCCGGTGTCTCTCATCGGCTTCAACGCCCAGCAGATTTATGCGGAGTATGCTGCGCAGGGATTCATATTGTTACTGAAAGCAAAGCAGTTTGCACGTCAACCAAACTTCAACATGTGCAGACTTTTAAGTCATTGGACTTTTATGGTAATTGTAATTTTTATGGGGGAAATACCACATTACTGTATATAACTTGTATCAAATCTAAATTGTACTTCATCTGGATAAAATATGGCGTCAATGCATCCAATTTGTTTTATGTGTGACTCATTTTTGCAGAGAGATGAGTAAGAGAAGTTGTTGTATTAGGGTTTTTCCTTGATGTACCAGGATGTGATTCATCATATTCTTTGTCCATTTATTTATTGTTTACCTAAAGTCTCTGAATGTAAAGTCTGTCCACAGTCCTCTCACAATCATCTATAGCTGCTCACACCCTTCAGGCAAACCATGTGTTTTGAATCTTTTACATATATAATTTCTCCCGCTCTTTCCTTCCTCTGGAAAATGTCTAACTTCCACCCAAGTACATAAGTGTGCTGGAGTTACTTTTGTACTGTTTTCATTATGCTAAATACAGTCGTGTGCATCCACTCCCTGACAAAGACCGAAACAGACAGTGTGTGTATGAGTTCCTGAGATTGCAGTTGTCTCAAGTAACCATACCTCATGCCAATTATGCAAAAGCTGTAAACACAACCAGTAGGATAATGGTAATAGGAAAAATATGCCCCAGCTCTCTTTGGAACAACAAACATCTCCAAGCCCAAGAATAAGAACCTCAAAGTGTGTGAATATTAAACTAAAGGACAAGCTTATATAAACATCCTAAAGTCCTACCTGTTGTCATGTACTGTTTACAAATGAGTGACGACAGAAGAAAGGCATGGAAATGAACCAATTAGGCAGAAAACTTCAGTTTGAGCATCTCTCAGGAGCTGTATAGGCAGTGGCATAAAGGCCTCCACACAATCTATCCCAAACTATTTGTCGTTGCCGTGAATTTTTCGAGCAAAAGCTGAAAAGCGATTTGTAACACAGGCTTCAGTCATCACTGAGGGAAGCATTACTTTCACACGAGGACAAAATTATACCCCACTTTTCGTGTGAGCTTCATTCAAACAAGGCACTAAATCATCAGTCTTTCTCAGATGTTCCTCCAAGAAACCAAGGAAACGTAAGTGATAAAAAAAAAAAAAAGTAGTTCAAGAGCTATTAGGATACGGGATAAAAAAAAAGAGATGACAAACATGTGCTATTAATGACCAACATCTGCGATGTCAAGAAGATGTTGCTGTTCAAACCTCACACAGGAATCAAAGACACGTGCGTGGCAGAGGGTTCAGGCTCTGCGAGTTCAGTCAAACGTTGCCTGGCACTTTGTAGCGTCCATGCAAAACAGCCACGGTCTGCTGAAGAATAGTCACTCAACACTGGAGCAGCTGCTTGCTGATTCAATTCTAAACAGACAGGAGAGTTTGGTAAACTACTGTTATGCCAGAATCAGGTTTCTCAATCCTGCCTGTCCTCTTCCAGCCGTTGTTGTTTGTAATGAACTACATTAAGTGTGTCCCCAATCACTGCATGAAGTCACCAAGTATGAAAACCACATGGGGCTCCTCTTCTTTAACATGGCAGCTTGTTTTATCCTCCCTTCAGAGTTAAAAAGTAGGAAAATACCTGTGTGCAGATCATGAGACAGATCTTAAGTTAATTGTACCACTTAGCTCAAAGGAAGAAGAGACCAAAGTAAACTCAGCGTTGGGAGCTTTTAATAATGTAGGCAACAAAAACAGCTGCAACATTTCTTTAACTTACTAGCAAGTGACTAAGAATTGTTGAGACTATGTTGAAAATTCATGTCCCTCATTATTTATTGTTGTTTTATTGTTCTTTTTTTGCAGGTTGAGTGCACAGTTAAGTGTAGTTTCACCAGAGTTAGCTAGCATTTAATTTACATCTGTTGTCCCTGAGCAGGAAGGCATTAAACAACCACAGAGCAACCACTGTACAACATTAAACAGCCCAATACAAAAAAGTCCATCGGTGTCAGACAGTAAATATAATCAGTATGATAAATACATACACATTTCTGCTATCTTAAGCAAATTTTGGAGTTGGATTGTTGGGACAAATTCCCCCTTATTCGTGGCTTTAACCAAAAATGCTGACTGTCTTACTCCACTGTAGTACCCAGTCACCTCTAGTAGATGCTCTAGTACTGTTGGCAATGCCACTTCCTGGATATACCTGGCATCCTCTAAGAGCACATGGTATAAGATTCTGAATAATTCTGAACATCAGGCATACATTAGGGGAAAATGAAAAGTTTCGAAACTGAGTAAATTATATTTTCTCAGAAGCGAATGAGTCCTTCTTTTGAGCTAGTCAGCTGCACTGACAGTAGTCTGCCAACAGACAGGCTGCAGGGAAAAACAAAATGCAGGATCATCTGGCAACAAGGGTGAGCCAGGCTCTTGTTGGATAACAGTTTGATCCTATATTGAGCTGGCTAGCCAACACGTGCAAGCACAAACTGCCTGTAGACCGAATTATTTCAGGACATGACGATCTAAGTCTACATTTTACTGATGTGCCGTATTTTAGCGCATCTTATAAGGGTTCAGTCTAAGGCTTTTTTTTTAAACATAATTTTATATTGCAAATCACATTATCTGTCAGAATTGTCAAATTTAGATATTTTCCAGCACTGTCGCCTCACAGCTAGAAGATGCGCGGCCTGGGATCTTTCTGCATGGAGTTTATATGGGTTGTCTCTGGGTACTCCGGGTTCCTCTCACAGTCCAAAAACATGCTGAGGTTAATTGATTCTAAATTGTCCGTATGTGTGAATGTGTGAATGTGAGTGTGCTTGTTTGTCTCTATGCAGCCCTGTGATAGGCTGGTGACCTGTCCAGGGTGTCTCCTGCCTTCTCCCTAAGTCACCTGAGATAGACCCCAGCATTCCTGTGACCCTGATGAGGACTAAGCAGTGTATAGATAATGGATGGATGGATATTTTCCTCAAAATGATGTCTAAATGATGTCCTTATCCTGATACTGATGATTGTAGCTACACACCCAAAACACGGTGGGCCCTTGCATTGTATTGCAGTGCAGTAGTGGACTGAATAGCATGTTGTTTTTTTAAATGGCTCATTAAAAAAAAAAAAAAAAGTCATCTGAAAGCATAAATTATTGTAGCTTTCATCATGCTAATGTGGCGAGAGAAGCTACATGAAATAGAACAGGACTACATTAACAAATTAACAGAAAAAAGTGTGCCTCTTCAGTATTTATAGGAGCCCTGTATCCTATATATAATATCCTGTACTGTCAGGACTCTGAAGACCAGAGTTAACATCATGAGCAGAGCAAGGGGTACTATATAGTTGTTTTTGTATATCTGCACAAAGTGGCTGGTTGCACTGATAAACATTTTGTGGTTGTATCTGCATTAAAATCTGTAATAATGTCTTTTGCACATGGTAATGTTCTCCTTGGATGCCTCCGAGAATACTGCAGAATGAGTCTTATGGAATTCCCCTGCCAAAACACAGTTGACACTATCTAGATTTATTATTAACATCTGGT
Source organism: Amphiprion ocellaris (assembly GCF_022539595.1). Taxonomy (NCBI): domain Eukaryota; kingdom Metazoa; phylum Chordata; class Actinopteri; family Pomacentridae; genus Amphiprion; species Amphiprion ocellaris. The sequence continues at coordinate 6,121,200 of NC_072778.1, read as the reverse complement.
ACTTTTATCCCTATCATAATACCTTCATGTCAGAGATATGAGCATTTTGTCTCTTTGTGATGGTTTGCCATGAATTCTTTTAACAGCGGACACAAGAAGCTCTTACGATCCTCCTTCAAATGTATATACAAAGAGGCCTGTAAAACTGTTGCCGCACCTGTTTCTCAGAAAGATGGACTGGCTGCACATGCTTATATTTCCAGTTTTATCCAACATGTTTCACTTTTCATCAGCTGCAGAAGATGGCACATGACTATAAACAGGATAAAGTTGGTTCCAGACAGACGGGAAAGAGAAAACTCTGGAAAAATGCCATCCAGCTGCAATAATCTGATGTTGGAACATAATCTGCAAACTAAAGCAAAAACGGGCAAAGCAGCCTGCAACACCCTTCCACCAAAAAATGTCACCGGGGCCTTGATGGTGAACTTCTCCAATGAGGATCCGATCTGTTTCCCATCAGTGTGTGATTGAATTTGATGGCTTTTCTTGGCATGACGGTGAAAACAGAATCCCAGAGTGACATTTAAGCTCTGTGAGGGCATGCTTTTGCAGCAGCAGTGACAGATGGGACTTTTGAGGGCATCTGCTGTTGAGATGGAAACATAGAAAATGGAATAGCTCTTCCCGCCACACTGCATAAGTTTCATGTCCTTGAAAAATGGGCGCAAGCTTGTGGCTAACATTACAGAGGGCGTTCATGCATGTAGGGACAAGTAGCGTGACAGTTACTTGTAGCACTGGGTGTTTTGTATTTTGTGTTTTCTTCCAGTTAAACCACAATAAATACCCAAAATTGGATAATAATGCATATTTCACTTTTAGTGATCTTAGATTAGAAGTGAATTTCCAAATGGTCTATTCCACACAATTAAACAAAAAACTATTCTAAAGAGTTAAATGCTTTTATGATGTTTCCACAAGACAAAAAGGCAGAAAAGAGCTGATTAAGAAAAGTGGCCAAAAAAAAGGTTGAGTTGGAAAGAAACTGACATGATACGCTCCTATGCAACACCAAACTGCCAGCATATGCAGCTGCACTAAAGTCAGCTGTGAAGACTTGACTTGAGGATTACTCCAATTGCTCTGGTGGAGCTGCTCAGTGGCCAGCAGCAGAAGAATGCGGTTGTTCTAGTCGACTCCCGACTGTGAATGTCTTTCAGCATAATGAAGTGGAATTAAAAAAGTGCATGCTCGCTCTGTAAATCAGATTTTGGATGAATGAAATATGGCCAGAGGTACACTATCATAAATCAAAACCTTCGTACAAACACAAGGTATGCATTTAATGTGACATGCTACAAAGTTTCTCAGCCTGTGGAGCGCTACCAAACCGAATAAACTAACATTTCAGTCCAGGGGGATATTCCAATCAAAACTAAGAGCAGGGTATTTTGTGCAAAGTATGCATGGCGTACCCTATAATCCCCTCTGTAACTTGTTAAACCCGAATGCCACACGACTCCTCGTTCAAAACTCATATTTAAATCCCTTCATTCATGCTGTTTTTCAATATGGTATGATTGTTGGATTTGATTGACAATGCAGCAGATAAAGCAATATATGGCAACATGGGACCTATAAGCCTACAATCCTTTGAAACGCCTCCGAATGCTTTATCCTGACATCCAGTCTCCTGTTCTCACTCTGTTTAAAACTACCGTGCAGCAGACAGCACAGCAGCGTCAGTTCGCCTCATCTCTGTGAAGAAACAGAACATTGGCCACCGGACAAGTTCCCCTTCAATGTCCAAACATCCAAATCAACCTGTCCCAGGTGCTTCGTTTGCCTCCTTCCTCTGAGTGGCCCACTTCCTCTCACACCAGTGATCTCTCTTTCAGCTCTGCAGCAAACGTCTCTACCAGACACGAGATATGCTCTTGCCGTTTGTGCAGATCTCACCCCTGACACGGGCAGAGACCAGGGAAACTTATCACATGTGCAAAAGGAGTCTGAATTCTTGCCCCTCATATTCAGCAGCCAGTTTTATTAAAGTGTGATCCAGCACGAAAAAAAAATCTTGCAGCTACCACATGCGGTGGCGTACGTCCAAGGCAAACACTCCCACCGGTGTGTACACCAAGACAGATGACTATAGGACTCAAGGCCTGGCTAGCACAACGTAGCCCTATTCAGTATTTATTTTCACAGTTCAAAGCACTGGCAGCAGCCCACTTAGTGTCTGCAGTCCAGTCCAACGCACCCCTGATTGCCACAGTGAGGCTTCGCAGCCCACAAAGTCGTATAGTGTAGCTTGTGCCAGCGACTAACTCCACATCTGCAGTACCCCAAGAAACGGCAGGCAGCATCCAGGAGGGAGGGGTTTTGAGGGTAGGCTTAAGGGTAGGGGGTAAAGGGATTCCTCTGAAACCACACTTTGCTGTGGGTTGAACGGCTGCTTTGTGCAGCTTGGCGTGATCACACAAGCCACATTAAAGGACAAGGTTTGTTATTCACCAGAGCATTGATAAGTAATGTCTCGCAGGCCACCGATCCGAGCAGCGAACCTTGTGCCCTTGGCTGTGAAGTTTATCACTGCAATAAGTGGATGCTGTCTTACACACCCACACAGGTCTCCACTCTATAAAACCTGGGTGATTATACAAGCTACCGTATGGAATGGAGGAGGATGCTGGGTTATATGGGGATGCAGATGTGAGTCGAGGTGTCTCGTATTTCTCAGGATACTTTAACTGTCTGGGAATTCCTCGTCTTCTATGGATGATTTCCTCAGAGAGGTATAAAGGTGGAAAATCTGTTAAATGATGAGGAAAATGTTGTGGAAAAACATTTAAAAAGTGATCATTGGAGAGGATGCAGAACAAGCTGCGCTCACTGTGGTGTGATCAGAAATCTGGGTCATTTAATTTAATTCTGATCAAATTTGATTTCCTTTTGTCTGCACTGCAAACATGCTCAGACTAGGTTTTCATTCTGTTTGCCTACAGTATTTAACCAGACTGTTGCCATATGGCAAGTGAAGAGCCAATGATAACTATCAACTTCAATAATTCCTCCATTTTATGTGTAACTCTTTGTAAAGTATGTATTTTTTATTTCGGAAAGACACCGTTCATCATGTTGTACAGTGTGAGAACAAAAAATGGAAATATGGAGGTTTGGTTTAGAGTTATTGGCTTTAATATTTATTACCACATTGATGAGTAAATTGGGAAACACGAAGTCCCATTTAAAGTTCAAGTCCAATACAGTCTCTAATGGGAGATTTGCATGAACACAATAAACAAATCACAAAAAAACACACTTTAAACACTCTCACGATCGCCAAAAATATCTTATGCTTGGATGGCAGTTACTTGAGTTGCATCCAACATGTGAAGTTAGAAAGGTTTTTTAGCAAAATTAACCCAAATTATTGTTTCAGCTTCCAACTGATTTTATGCATTTTGTATTTTTTGACCAAACACTATATTCGGAGCTTTGCTGACTTGACCCCAGAGAGTCCTTCAGCTGTATGTAATGAGCAAGAGACTAAATCAAGGTTGGCCAATACATACATACACTCCGTTTTTATTGCCTGGCTACTACTCATGACTCCAAGTCTCTCCTCTCAGTCTGGACTCTGTCAGGCACAGTTGTTAGCTCGAATGCTACATTTTGAACTGAGGGCTATTATTCACAACAAGCTCATCAACCTGGCTGTGTTGGATCACCCCTCTGTGTTTATTAGCTTAGGCAATAAGTTGTGCCCAGCAGCAGGGACCAGTAAAGCTCTCTCACTCCTGTAGAAGGTCTGTTTTTAAGATTTGTCCGAAATAACTACAGCAGAAAGTTTGAAAATAGTTTAACTGTTATTAAAGAATAGATGCCAGTTTTGGGTCCTCATATGCCGTCTCTCCTCATCACACTGGTACTGGCATAATATCTTCATAAAGTGGCTTCACTTTCAAAGACTGGGCATAAACTGAGTGGTTGTCTTCATCATTCATGGGCAGGTCTGTTGCGAGGGTAGGTTTGTTGTCAAACCTACGTGAGGATGCTTGTATGTATCCCTCCTTCGCAACTGTGGGGTCGCTGAGTTTATATGACAATCCAAGTGAAGTCATGTGATCAAAAATAAAATGTAACCTTCATTCAGGGCTCCTGATGAGTGTTTCGAGTACAGAGGATTTCATTTTGATACTCGAGCTGCAGAATTTATTTAATTTGTAGTGGAGTCCATTGTGGGCTGCACAGTGGATCGGTGGTTAGCCCTGTCACCTCGCAGCTAGAAGATCCCCGGTTTGCGTCCCAGCCTGGGATCTTTCTGCATGGAAGTTGCATGTTCTCTCTGTGCATGCGTGGGTTTTCTCCATGTACTACAGCTTCCTGCCGCAGTATAAAAACATACTGAGGTGAACTGGTGATTCTAAATTGTCGGTAGGTGTGAATGTGAGTGTGATTGTTTGTCTCTGTGTACAAATAATGGATGGATGGATGGATGGATGGATGGAGTCCAACGCAATGTGTTTTGAATCCTAAGCTATGGCCTTTGCATTCACCAGATCTAAACACACTGACCACCTATGGGAGACCTTTGACCAACATGTTAGTCAGCACTCTCCAAGACCATTAATAAACGAAGCTAGGGAATGTCTATTGAAAGAATAATCTCCATCCCTCCAGTAGAGTTACAGAGACTTCAGAATCAGTACCAAGGCACAGTTGAGGTGTTGTGGCTGCACAACATGACCAACACCTTAGTAACTCACTTGATATTGTTTGAAATAATACATTGTGAAATCAAAGAAAACATATACAAAATAGAGTGGTTGAATGGCTTTTAGCAGATTTCCCAGTTTCACTTTAATGCTACTGATCTTCTAAACAACAATTCTAACCCGATGAGTTACAACACACAGTTTCACTGAATGTGCTTCAGGCTGATGTTAACTGCTAAATATATCTGGTATTGATTCACGAGGAGACAATGAACATTTATTATTACCCTTCTGATTGTGAGATTACCATTTTATTTACTGGTCCATGGGGTAAAGCGTACTTGGAAGTTGTATTAAGCAAATAAAAAAAAAAGACATCCTAAGCAGGGCTAATTTACTACATTTCGACATGATATAATTCAATTCTGTGATGATAGGACAGTCTGAAAATTTGACTTCAGCTCTCCTACAGCGAATTAACACTGCCAAATATATCCCAGCCCTTTCAGCTGTGTCAGACAGTCTTCATCAACAGAAGTTAAGCTCAGTAGCTGTAATGAATAAACTCAGAATGTTTAGCCAAACTTTTATTTTCTAGGTTAAAAGTATATTTCTTGGCAACTCACCATGAATGTTCAGTTTCCAGCCAGGGATCTTTGTCATTTCCTGTGTCTCTCTTTGTTGCCTGTAATCTGTCCACCCTCAAATCTCAAATAATTTAATAATCTCACTCAAATGTAGTTACAAAGAATGATTTTTTAGAAGAAGAACAAGTCCTAAAATTTCTATTGAACTGTATAGAACGCCATACACTGAGATAGATGGTGTGAAAAGTTTAAAAGCCATCTATGAAAACTTGGAATTTGGAATTTAATATTCAGTTGTTGTCGAAGTAGACTCTTAGTTGTCAACTTAACTTATATTATCATGATTTTCTGCTTCTCTCTTTGGTCTAAGGTAAATTCCTTCACTATTGATTCACTATCACACCTTGCCTTCTTTTTATACTTTCCTTTGCAAAAATATTTGGCCTTTTAACCACATGTAGGTCTCTATGCTGTCAGTATTGATCTTGAACACGAGAAGCTGCTTGAATATGCTGTGACAGCATCTGTTGACTATTCTGTTCAAAACCTCAAAGTCAAGTCCCTAATTACAGACTCGTTACTTCCAGTACTGTCCTTCAAACCAATCAAAAGAACTAAACAGTAATGAAAAGTTGGAGGAAGAGCCCCATTTTCACGAGATGAGTCAGCGGGGGAGCAGATGATTAAGCGCTTGTACCCCACATCCGCCCTTCTCTGTCTGTTTGTTTGAGAGAAGCAGCACGCCAAGACAGAAATCTCCAGGATTAGATGGTAATAAATTGGCGATGAAATAATCCTGTTGGGCAATCCCATTTCAAGGGACGGGAAGTCGAGTTTCCCAGCATTGTGTCAAACAAAAACACAATGGTTTATAGACATGATGAGTGAGCCTCATTGAGCCCCTTCATAACAAAATGCAGGCGTACTGTACTTGGTTCAGCGTTTGGTATGCTTAAACTGGGTGTGCTGCAGAATGACTCATTTTAGATGGAGGGTTTATCACGAGAAGACCACAACCAGATTGAGATACAGTTACAGCGGCTTGAGTTGCAAAGAAAACATTTTATTGGTCATTAAATGTTTATACAGCCATGTGCATTATGTTGTGAATTTGGGGAAAATGACACAAAGAATTAGGCCAGCAGCTTTGTGAGGCCACACTTGGGCACAGATGGCAAAATGCAATCATCAACCTAAGTGTTTAGTGTGTATGCTTATCATCTACCATTTGCTAATTAGCACAAAACACTAAATTCAGATTATTTCTTATTTTAGCAGAGGCCTGAGCACACTGAAAGTTTGACCTGATAATGGTGGGCCAGGAAAACCAAATGATCACCAAAGTTCTTAATATGTCTTTCGGGAATGGAAATGAACGGGTGTAACAAATTTCATGAACGTCCAAGGAGTAGAATGTAAATTTGGGGAGTCAGGGTTGCCTTTGGTGCAAAGAGCAAATATCTGCACCAGATTTCTTGCAGTCCATTGAGTAGCTGCTGAAATAATCCAACAGAACACAAAAATCTCAAACCTCATGATGGTGCTAGAGGAATGTGGGATCATCAAAGTCAATGAGGTTCATCCACTGGGGAACATAAATGTCTGTGAGAAAATATGGAAAGTTGTTGAGAGATGCTGGTCTGTGCTAAAGTGGTGGACTGACTGACAGACATTGCCATCCATCATACCATGCTGCCAGCCTGACTAGTAATCATGTATTTACAGAAAATGCACTGCTGTTAAGGGGCCTCTATAATCATATTTGAAAGATGGGCAAAGATAACTGTGGACCAAACTTTTTGGAGATTCGTCTTACTGTAATTCACCCGACTTATTTACTCCATTTTGATTCTTTGCACTTGAATTTCTTGTTTTTTGTAGGCCTCATGTATCTGTAAATCACAGTTACCCGCTATAGCACATTTCCTATCTTGGATGTCTAAGCTGCAGTACCCAATATTCTACACTTAATGACAGTAAAACCATATAATCCAAGATCACAATCCATCTGCCGAGTCTGCTTGAGGAAAACAACAGGAAGTGGTTTGATCCAGACGGGAGATTTAACAAACTGCTATGCCAGACTAACCTATAAAAGCCATGTTATAGGTCCACAGTGAGTGACAGCTGTGCAAAATGCACATAATTTTGCATGAAGCCACCAGCCCACCCACAGCAAAATATATGGCGTCCAGATCGAGAGCTTGCCCTGGTTTTTCCTTAACAAAGCGGATCTTTGTCAGGTTGTTCGTGTTTAAAACTTTACGGAGATCAGATAGCGTGTTATCGTACAGCATGTGGTTTGATTTGTACAAGTTCATAAAAGTCCATTGTTGGAATAACTCTCACAGTTAATCACCAACAGTCACACCATAATGCACACTGCGGCTGTAGGATGCACTCATGTTTGGAGCATGTTACTGCAGGAACGATACTGTTCTCGCCAGCCTGGTGGGACTATAATTACTCAAAGCCAGATTTGTGTCTCCTGAGAAGTATATTTCAAAACTACTTAAAGTTCATCTACATTCACCAGCTGCTTGCTAACATTGTGTGCTCTTCAGTCTCGGCAGCTCGCTTACAGTGTGTTTATAGAACGTGTTTGATGAAAACAGATGCTTAAAAGTTGTGGGCTAGAAAACCGTAAAAATTATCTGAAAGATGCTAAAATGCAACGTGGCGCTTAAAGGAACTGCAGAGTTGAGGGATAATTTTTTTCTCATGTCGTTCATATATCAATATAAAAACACTGAGTAGCACAGCTTAAAGTAAATGTACACAAATTGTCTATGCATTCATGTATCAAATAGTATTTTGGACCAAACAAAACTTGTGGTTGAAGTGTCTGAAAGGATGAAACCACCTTTCAGAACCCGAATCTTACTTCAGGTACACAAAAGTTGAAAGTTAGTGCTGTAGCTTTTGGTGTTTAATTTTCAATCCATTGCTTTGAAGATGCTTAGAATTTTTGCAACCCTTGATGTGCACAGCAAGAGTAGCTGCTCATAAAACTGAGTCTAGAGGAAGTAAAGGAGCGTTTGAATAAAAATACAAGTATCGTATATCAACATGTACTTGAGTAAATGGACTTTGTTAAATTTAGTTTATTCAAATGAAAAGATTTTAAAAGTCTTACTCAAACACATGTTGGTACACATGCCTTTGAGATTTGACAGAGTAGTCTATGGATCTGCATTAATCGCACTCTTACCAACACCACTGTACAGTCTAATATACATGTTAATTTTATTCAAATTTAGACAGTATGTTGTCTGTTGTCTGCAGCGTGGCACAAGCCTTCGTAGTCAGAACAGAAACACATGACATCAGAAATTATAAAGCTTGACTCACACTATGCTTACATTACTGTCATAAAGCAGACTTCCACATGTGCCTTATCCCCCCAGACTTTTCGTACAACTTCTTGAAATGTTGACCCCTTCTTGGTCCCCTCAAAGTATGACGATAAAATATTGGCAGCACACACATCGAACTCGGTGCTGGAATTGGAACTGTGCAAGCCGCAGCTTTCATGGAACTGTTATGATGGGAGAGTTGTTGAATTTATCTACATGTGTCCTCAGTGTTTGCTGCCATAAGTATTGTGGAGAGGTGGAGCTGCCCTTTGCACCGCAATCCATCATTCCCACCATCGGCTCGGTATTTATGACACCACACTGAAAGGATGGCGTCCATCCAAAGGATGATCTAATGGTGCTAAATCCAGCCTGATTGGTTCAGTTAAGTGGGTGATGACAAAACTAGCTATTCTCTATGCGATCATCTAATTATGGACACACATATCATTCAGCTAGTCATGCAGGAAAAACAATGAGCAAGTTTCAATCCAAAATGAGATATACTAAACACCTACACTATCATTCAAAAGTTTGGGATCACCCAGACAATTTCATGTTTTCCATGAAAACTCACACTTTTATCCATGTGCTAACATAACTGCACAAGGGTTTTCTAATCATCAATGAGCCTTTCAACACCATTAGCTAACACAATGTAGCATTAGAACACAGGAGTGATGGTTGCTGGAAATGTTCCTCTGTACCTCTATGGAGATATTCCATTAAAAATCAGCTGTTTCCAGCTAGAATAGTCATTTACCACATTAACAATGTCTAGACTGGATTTCTAATTAATTTAATGTTATCTTCACTGAAAAAAACGGCTGAAGTCTCCTGTCACAAGCTACATTTTTATAAATCCTGCAAATAGGGCCCAGTGGGTGTATAGAAGTCTTCTCAAACCAATCGAATCCCAATATACTGAGAGGTTGTAGTGGAAATTTAATAAATTTCTACCTCAGTGTTATAACCCAACTCTCTAGGGTCAAGTGGGCGCAACAAAAAACGAGGTGTTATTGGTGAGGTAAAGCAATTTATTGCTTAGTGGCGTAATTAAAGCAAAAGGTCAGGACAGATGGATGCTGCTAAATCAAAGAGCCAAATAAAACCAAACAAAGGCTGACAGAGTTGTAATATACTAAGACTAAATAACAAAACTAACTCCTCAGCCAAACTTAATCATGCAACACCCACAACTAGCAAAAGAAACTGAACTATCAAGTGCCTCAAAACACACATTGCATACAAAACTCAAGTAACTTTTAATCTAGTTAAACAGCTGCTAACAGAAGTTACAGTTTACACACACAAGTACCTTCTAAGCTAGCAGCCAACAGAAGTTACATTTACCCCAAATGCACAGACAACAAGAGGCTTACCTTAAGTGTGAGTTTGGTTGTGCATTTATGCCCAGGTGTGATGATGGCTGCAGTCTGTTAGAGGAGGAAACCAGGTGGTGGTCCAATCAGACGGGTCGGGAGGTGGGGAGAATAATGGCTAGAGTGCAGGTCTTGAGATCCAGGGTAATCAGCTGAGATGACTGGCAGCTGGAGTTCTGGAGTGAGCTTTCAAACCCGCCACAGCTGAGCCTACACAGGCCATCTCCCTATAGAAAGGCCTCAAAAATCCACTACAGAAGCGAGATGGCACATAAGCGCCAGTGGCTGTAAACACTCAGCTTTAAGTGGTAGATGTTGTAGCTACAAAAAAAAACAAACATTAAAATGCTTTATATATTGTTTGGTAGTTAGGAAATTCCAAATCCATTATTTTGAAGATGCTCATACTTAAAAATCCTGATCTTCACAGCAACAGTAGCCCATTAAATGCAGTAGATTTCAATCATAAATCCTAGAAGTACATCAGAACTGTATTAACATACACTCCAGTAAATGTACTTTGCATAACTTGCTTATAATGAAAACCCTTCAGAATGAAACACTTCAGATTCTTTTAGCCTTTCAGATTGATGAGCAGTCAACACCTCCATTCGATATTTCAGCCTGTCTTTAATCTTGTAATGCATAAAAACCGAGTGGGCTTTTCACACGAGGTTCTTTCCCACATCTAATGAGCAGGATTTCAAGTTTGTGCCTGCTCGCTTGGGAGGAAATGAAGCCGGCGTCTCCACCGCGAACAAGCCTTGAACGTTATAAAATGTTAGCGTATATGAGCTGCCACAGCAGAGAGCACCCACACAGGCTTCCTCATCATCATGGCGTGGCTGTTACACTTCCTCTCCCAGTGCCTTGTGGGTACATCTGTGTAACCTGTACAACACAAGCCTCACATGCAGAGAGAGGTGTGGAAACGTCGAGCTTTCCAAAGGATTGTTGAGGGGAAAGACGTGCTGACAAGTTCAGTTCCAGGCAAATGCAGATGAATTATTATCGGGGCTGGTAATCTTCGGTTGCACTTTCACAGTGGGATGTGAAATCTGTCTGGGTATAAATGAAGACATTCAGATACATAAGTTCCGCCATGGAAGAATGGCCACGCCGTCTCTAAATGGTTTTGTTTTGTTGTCATGCAGGAGTTTTGGCATTCCCTTGGCCTCACATGAGCAGCATGTCTGCAGACTAAAATACTCATGTGTTTCTACTCTAACATATTTTTCCATCTCATGTCTAGTCAAATTTTAGTCACTGCCTGTCTTTGTGTAAATTTTTTTTTCCAGCTTTGTTTACTTACTACACTGGTGGCAGATAAATTTATACTGTAAAATCATGTGGTCAGTTTTGTGCGTTATAAATTTTTCATGTCTAAAAAAGAGACTTTTGCTCTTTTTCAACAAAATCCATGCTTCACATATATATAATTACACGCTTTCAAGCATGGAAACCTACCCACAACCACAGTTTTCTATTGTTGGCCAAAGGGCAGTTTTGCTAGAGCAATGGGGGACCTGAATGTCTTTCCGTAAGAGTTGAGTGAATGGATAAAGTTTCTCAGTCATACTCCATGTATTTGAGTTACATTATTTCTTGGCTTTATAAGCGTGCTTGCTATGCCAGTTCTGCTGCATTGTTATTGGATATCACAGCAATAATTAGGTTATGGTGAAATGTCAACAAACATGCTGTATTGAGAGTCAAAGGATGGAACGTAACTGTATCTACTATATTTTAATTTTGCCAAGGAAGGGCAGAGTTGACAAGATGCTAATCATGGTTGTTCTAACAAGAAATACACGTCAAACTGTACACTATTCTAAAGATCCACCTGATTCGGTCGCTAAATTGCCGTTTTAATTGCACATCATTCCCATATTTATTGGCCTCTTCCACTTTCTAGTTGGCTCAGAGGGCACATCATCATCTATTCTGATCACTGATAAATGTTAAGTAACAGTGATAGTAATGGCAATGTCTTACAGTCATGGGAGTAAGTGCAAGTAGTGTAAGTGCTCTGTTACAGTTATCATCATGGAAATGTACAAAATGGAACTTTGCCACAAGTAGTGAATGTTGCGACAGGGTGCAACCCAATCCACGATCCTTTTCCAAACCTAATCAAATACTTTTGGTGCCTAAACCTAACCAAACACTGAAAAACCAAGTAAACACAGAGTGAAAAACAGAAAAGCAAAAGTCAAAACAGTACTTAAGTCATAAAACAATACTATAATAATGGTTGAGAAATGGACTTGAACTCAAGTTGCCTTGTTGAAAGTCCACTGACTTGTGCCACCACCGACCTGTCCAGCCTCCAGACGCTGACTGCTGTTTTGATTTTCATTGTGATTCATGAGCATAAATCTGAACTGTTTCGAGACCTGAAACTGGAAGGGTTGGTTCATGTTGGAAACCACAAAATCGTGAGACCTGAAGCACAAACTGTGATGATGACGCTTTTGGCATGTCTTATTTAAGCGCTGGGAAAAAAAAACAACAACATTTTAAATATTGTTCGTCTTGCAAATGTCAGATCACATATTACATCGATGCACGATGCATAAGCGACTCCAGTGGACTGAAATAAATAATTGCAAACTGGTGGAAAAGGGAGCTGGTTTGCTGGGTGGCACCCTGCCCCCAGACCCAAACCACCAGTTTTAAGTCACAGCCTCACATTTTGCCATGTTTCTCTCACAACTATTGGAGATGTGATCAAAAAGTTCACATACTGTGTCAATAAAAATCAAAAACCATGCCTGATTCAAACTTTGCCGCCATCCCTATCGAAGTTTTCTCTATATGCAGCGATTCAGTACTTCCAGTGCTTCTGCAGTGCCTGTATTATTCACTGGAAGTCATGTTTTGTAAACATGTCAGACACCATCTGTGCTGAATCTCCTAAACTGTGTCAAAACAATGACCCTTTAGCTTGAATTTCATTTTGGAGAAGAGGACGAAGTCACAGGGGGCCAAATTTGACAAATAGGGTGGAGAGCGACAGTTGTGTTGTTGTGTCCAAATCATTTGTGTGTAGCCACACAATCAGATGGAGTAGCCACATGCCATCACGCCACAGTTCAGGTCTGTTGTGCCAAATGTTCTCCATGATTTCTCCCAAAATGTTAAACAATTTTCTTTACTAACATTCAGCAGCATTACCCATCAGTAGGCAATTATTTTGTAGCATAAATGATGTACTGCAGACATTTTCCCATATGCTGATTAAATATTTTTTTGCACTTGACTTTCTCAGGCAAAATAGCTACATTACATCTGTTACACATTATTAGAAGATAGTTGTTGTGGACTCTGGCTTGTCTTGAGAGTGTCAGCTGTGGTCTGAAGCCATTATTCACCACAGAAGTCTTTGTCATGGTGCCTGTTGCTAGCTTAACCCATACAGAGCTCATGGAACTGCCCATAGTCCAAACCATCGTCTCCTCAGTTCGCTACTGCGTTGAACACAACTGAACTTCAGTCTTTCATCTCATTAAACAGCAAGAGGTTAGGCTCAGTGGCATGATCAACTACTGCAGCTGTATATGATACTTTTTTTGACATGTATGTCCCTAAAATTTAACCAACTGAAAATGTATTGATAGCAATAAATCCATTAACCAATCACCGACATTCCTCCTTCTAGTGTTTTGTGCTGTAAATAACATTAATGTAACCTCAGAAATAGTTGTCATATGTACAATACTGTTCAAAAGTTTAGGGTCAAACAGGCAATTTCATGTTTTCCAGGAAAACTCACACTTTTATTCATGTACTAACATAACTGCACAAGGGTTTTCTAATCATCAGTCAGCCTTTCAGCACCATTAGCTAACACATTGTAGCATTAGAACACAGGAGTGATGGTTGCTGGAAATGTTCCTCTGTACCCCTATGGACATATTCCATTAAAAATCAGCCGTTTCCAGCTAGAATAATCATTTACCACATTAATAATGTCTAGACTGTGTTTCTGATTAATTTAATGTTATCTTCATTGAAAAAACACTGCTTTTCTTTACAAAAATAAGGATATTTCTGAGTGACCCAAAATTTTTGAACAGTGTTGTATATTATTTAGTCCAGAGACATGTATTTGAAACATGTTTAAGTGCATAAAAGCAGCAGAATGAAGTCTCAACAAAATGGACAGGATTGTGAAGAATAGTACTGATCCTTATGGTTGGGAAAAGACAATGGGAATTGGCAAACACTGCCTAAAAATATCAAAGAATTTGGAAACCAGTCTCATCACAGGGCCCATACAATGGCTCCTCTGAAGCTTTTGTTTATATCACATGAGGTCAACAGTTGTTTGCCAGATCCTCCAGTCTGATCACCTTCTGCTGCAACAAGCTGTAATTAATGTGATGAAACAGTGATAGTGAAGGAAAGCATTTGTCAATTCTTTGAGTCAGAGCACATTATAAAAAGGACTGAATCTAGCACAGTTCAGTCTCCAGGCAAGTATACATCCGATAATGAGCAGGAGGAGGGGGGCTTCTCCGCTTTTAATAAATAACATCTGAGGATATCTGAAGGTTGCCTCTTATTTTCTTGTTTCTTCTTTTTCTTCCTTGTCTATTTCTTTTCCAGCGAGGATGACTGGTACTCATAATGTCTTCCAGCTGCAGACCCCCCTCCTCTCCCTCCCAGTTCTTATCTTTGCATGAGGTGAAGTTTCCACTTGCAGACGAGGCTACCCTGCTGCTGCTGCTGCCAGACGTACGGAGAGAGAAAGATGCATGTCAAGATTCCTCCTTTTGGTTTTGGTCTGTAGGAGCCATCTACCACATTAAAGAAGCATTCATCAAGATCCCATCCCATATTAAAACACTGGCACTGCTTGTGATATGCCCTCATATCAGCTCACCAGTCAGGATGTTTTAAAGAGTTAATATATGTCACTCTCCTCCTCGGTAAATAATAGCTTTTGGTTTGAATAGTTCCGTTGCCTGGCAAGTGATTTTGAGCAATGGGCTGCACTGGAATGTCTGCAACGAGCTGTGCTGCATTAAGACGTGTACCACCTGGTTTTGACATAGTACAGCGCTCCAGAATCCAAACCACAATGCATTTTACAGACCCGCTGCACCAGAAACCAAAAGATGATAGAGGTGTTGATTCAAGAGAGCTAGCAAGTGTCTGAAAGGATACAGTAGACCTCAGTTGAGTTTGCTTCGTTTATGTGCTTTTAGTTTCAAAAATTGTGCAACTCTGATTGCACAAGAAGCACCAGGCTCATCTTCAACTTTCAAACAAAGCTCTCCAGTATATCTTTTCATGCCACGTTTTATGTATCCAGCACAATCCCCGATGTGTATGTTTTGGTAGATCAGAAGCAAAACTTCTACAATTTTTAAATTGACATTGTTTTGACAGCCCTCTTATAATTCCATCGCCAGGAAGCTGCTTAGAGGCTGAGGATGTTGGACTGTGGAATCGGCATCAAAGACCGGACATTATTTCAGGCAGCAGACATATTTACATTCAAAGTTCCATGATTTCCATGATCCATGAGGCGAGTGAGACTCTCAAGACCAGACTTCACCTCTTTTATTGGACTCACAAACACAAAGAAAGAGACACGTGGCCAAAGGAGAAAATATACAGATATGCTGAGGTAGACAGTCCTCCTCCACTCGTAGATTTCCATCCAAACCACACCAAGTTTGAACATCTATTTTGTATTTTTCTTCGCTTGTCATAATGTTTGCCATCTTTATTTTTCCATATGTGATTTTGTCTGCTGTCAAAAACTTGGCAAATGTTCAAAATTCATTAAGAAGGCTTATATTTTTAGATAGAGTTGATTAAATCTTTGGTCGATAAAAATTTATATATATGAAATAAGCTCATAATGATGTCTTCAAACAGTTGACGATCATCAAATACCCGAGGACATTCAGATTTGTGAGATCTGTTGGTGCTAAGGGTTTACTCTTGGTCCTTTGATGACATAGAAACAAGCTATTGATTCATTTTTCAAAAGACAAGATCGTTCAGACCATTCTGTACCATTACAGCCCAAAATTTCTGCTGGGCAATTTTGAAGAGGAGTCAGAAGGTGATCTTGTGTTGAAAAGGGAAGCCCTACTCTTTTTGACAGAAATGGCTCATGTAGTTAATGTGGCTGAGAAGTAGCTCCTGCCTGCTTTTAGCACCACGTAGGCTCACGTTTGTTCTTTTGGCATTATGATATATGATTTACAGGATGTAGACTTTGGATATAAGCCTGCCATTGTGCTGCACATTTTTCACATCTTTCTTGTCTGTTTAAAATCCCTTTCACTACAGAAATCAACAACAACCCATAAGCAGCAACCTACTAGCTCAAAGTTTGCCAGAGACTTGGATCTTGCAAAAAGGCAGCTCTGCTTAGTTATTTCAGTAATTTAGGCTTTTAATGACAGCGTTGCTTTCCTGCATGCAAATCTTAGATCAAAATAATTTCCATTCCAACATTAAAAGGAGCGAAGTTCTCCCTGTAGCTTGGACTCTGTTTCAAAGTACTACTTCAATGTGTGGCTTTTTCCTTCAAAATAAAATAGCAGATTATTATTTCTGTAAATTTGTTATATATAACCAAAATATTTATCAGTACTACATTTTAAAAATATGAATGTGGTTTGTATGTCAGTTTAATTGATGCTCCTAAATTTAGTGCTGGTATTCCTACAATTTTCAAAAGCGTGCACCTCTAGAAACCTGCCAGTTTTTGATCTGCCACCACTATGGAGGTTTGATTAGGTTTTGGCACCTAAAACTAGAGTAACTGTTTAATAATTACAAGTAAAATTTTCACCCAAATGTATCATTTTACAAGACAAAAAAATACTGCCTCTTGGTAAGCAACAAGATGCCCGCAGTAGTCTGTCAGATAAAGCCACATCCTTTGTTGACCCAACTCGTGTTTTATTCGATGTCATGCTCCATCCAGTTCCAGTCCTTCCTCTTAGCCCTGGTTCTGATCACCTGGCTCTACAGCTGCTTCATGTCCACCAGCCACAATAGTTGTAACTGCTGCTCCTAAACAATAAAGCTGCAAACCTGAAAACCAAAACAGTATGCTGAAAGATGTTGCCACTTCTCTCATGTTAGAACAACTGCGCCCAATTATTCTCTAAACTACTTCTGGGAAGTCTTGTTTAAAGAGAGAAATACTTGGGGTTACTGATGAAACCCTTATTTTGCAGTAGTCTTACCAATCAACATAAATCTTATGTTGTAAATTACACTGGGTAAATCCTCTAATTTGGTAAACTTAATTATCCCAAATCTAAAAAATGAAACTTCTTGCTCATCACTCACTGCTGATGTTCCACACAAATCTTTGCAGGCCTTATCTTTCCACTACTGAACACTGCTCTCAGAAGAAAATTAAAGCATATACAAGATTAAACCAATATGTATTTTCACTGTTACAGTAGTCCGTCCAGAGCGTGTGCAAAATAACCATGAATCACAACTGTTCTCATACCAAGATGTGACCGCAGCAGCAAACTCTTTCCACGCTGCAGAGCATCATCGTCTTCAAGGCCGAGTGCACCCATACCTCAGCATGCACAGACAGACAAAACAGAGGCCCTCTCCCGTAGACAATGAAAATGAACCCTTTTGCATCCTGCCAAGTTGTGGACAGATGTTAATGCATGACAAAGATCGGATTCAGGCCTGCCAGTGCAGTTCGTCTTCGTCTAGTGGAGAGTCGTCTCAGAGATGTGTTGCAGCGTGCAGCGACACAGACCTCCACCGGAGCTTGGAGTCAGCCCCACAGTGCCAGATGTTGTATGAAACGATGGGGAGAAGCCAGGGGGGGAGTTGTGCTCCATTTGAGATACTGTGATGTGGGCGACGTGAGCAGCGCAGCACTGGAACGCACCGAATCCCATGTCTGTTTTGGCAGGAGCAACTGTAATAGCTTTAGAGCAGAAAATTAAAACCAAGAGAGAGAGATAACTGTCATAGTTTGATCTTTGACCTTTTTGATTTTTATACTTTGAAATATCGTCTCTCTCTGTTTGCAATCACGCCAGTGAGGTACGGATAATGGATTGGACCGAGCTGCCTGCATCGTAGGAATCAATCTTTTCATTGCATTGGTGGTATGACACAGTTCTACCCATTACATTTGTGCAGCTGCTTTTGTTGGCAGTTTCTTTATTCCACTGTGTAAAATATACAACTTTAGTGCTGGCAAAATAAGAATACACAAGGCCCGTCCAAGCTTTTTCTCGCTCTGCAATTTGTAGTAGCTTTGAGCAGACCCCAAAATACACCAGAAGAATGTTCAAGTTGCCAGTTGAAAGGTTCGTCAGGATAATTTCATTTTGTACCTGTTGCTAATAAGCAGATCTTCAACAAAAACTGAGAGATCTCTCAACCAAAGATTTTGTAACAGGCAGAGTTGTAATGAATATTTTCCGGGGGAAAGAAATCACTGTCTTCGCCGTGCTCTCGTGTCTCTCAGATGACCGAATGTTTCCAGTCATGGTTTGTTTATTTGTTAAATGTACTGATTGAGCTCACGGTAATACGTTGCAATTTTGCTGCACTTCTGGAGATACTTGATATAAGGCAGGTTTTGTGGAGAGAATTTATGTCATTGAACCAAAAGGGCCAATGCAGTAATTGTTTCCATTAACAGCCCAGAATCCAGTGTGTTCTCCTTCCAGAATTTAATATTCTGCACTGAATAGGTGAAACACTCGCCCTACATGACCCTAAACACGAGTCTTAATGTAGAGGAAACCCCGTCTCCCTCCAGAATCACAATCTACCAGACAAGGAGTATTTTCAGTAAACAACTTAGAAAATGATTAGCGGATATGCGATACGTCTTAGTGGTTCCGAACTGAGATCTGAGAGGATTACTTTCGAAGGAGACTTCAATGCGGCGGGTTTTATCTCCAGTATCATCTCACAGGGTCACTCACATAACAGCAAGCATCTTGAATTGGCCACAGATGTGTCTCCCTAAATGATAATCCTGTCACTGATGACTGGGGAAGGGTAAAGACCAGTTGATTAAACAGGGATTATGATGGGGTTCGAGGGCTCTGACAGGATTAAATGCCTGTCAAAACTAATGAGAACCAATGAGTTAGTTTTGATGGGTTCTTGAGGAAATCTGATAATATTATTAATTTCTAATATTATTCAGATGTAAATGCTCGAGGCCAAGGGGTCTACGGTATTGTCCTAAAGTGCACTTGAATCCTGTGCAGCTTAAAAATGTTTATTTTTCTCATTTCAGTGCTTTTGACAGAATTCGTGTTCATTGAGGTTCTGAATATTCATCCATCATTGGGCTCATTATGAAGTCGATATCAGTGGAGTTAATAGCACCGAATACAGATAATGCACCAATCTGCTACAACAATAAAGGAAAGGAAAAGAGAAATACATGACACTGGTGATCTCGTTATGATGTGATCTTCTGCTACAAAACTTTGGGTTCAGGTATTAATGACCCAAACCTCTCTGTACACCAAGTATACACCCTTCCTTTTGATAATGGCACTACCCATCAGTAGCATCTGGCCCCAGCAGAACAACTGTTCCACAAAAACTGCTTAAAATCTCAAGGAACCCAACAAAGAGCCCAAGGTGTTGACCCAGCTTGCAAAGTCCGTCATTTCCAAGCATTCACAAGATGCACCTGAACAAGTCAGATCTACGGACGCCTCACCCTAAAACCCATCGACCCAAAGAATCCATCAATGTACCAGAGTCAGACGCCATAGAACATCCCAGAGGTCTATGCCCTAATGGGTTCAAGATGTTTTGTTGGCATAAAGGGGACCTACACAATATTACAGCCACCCTGTCTCCTAAAAATTACTTTCCTTTATAGCAAAGCTGCATTCTCTGGTGGTGGATTCAGTTTGTATCACAAATCAAAATATCTTTGCCATTTATTTTACTGCAAGGTGTGAAAATGTTTTTGGAGAGAAGGTCGCTAACACAAAGTTGTAGTTGAATTACTGTATATTCTTTCACTAATTAAATATAAAAACATCTTTACTCAAAACTTTCAAGTCCTAAAAAATATATTTGTAAATGGTCATCTCTGTTACTCTTGGCGGCTTCGTCTCCCACCCCAATCCTTTCTTCTCGACTTATTCAGTTGTACGCGGTGAGAGAGCATATAGCCCGAGGCTCAGATAACTGATACCCATGACGCAGCAGTTCCTGAAGAAACAGACAGAAATGCGATGGAGGCGAGGCAAGAAAATGGGTCCTGCTTGATGTATATTTAGGCTTGCTCTACTTTATTTTCCTTCTCTGCAGGTGCCGGCCTCATCTATCAGCTTTGCAGCCTTAACTCAAATCACCAGGAGGCATGTTCACAGCTTAGCGTATGAATACCTGAAAGAAGGCCAAGTATCAGTAAAGAGATTTGCAACAGAAATATATTGAGCCCAAATATATTCATTAACTGACATAGTCACAGCATATATGGAAAATAACCACAGTATATATTGGAAGGCATGAGTTATTTTAACAAACACCACCATCTAAAAACTTATTCCCAAACACACTCTAACTTGTTCATGAAGCTTTCATCTATTTATCACCCATAGAATTTGCGTTGTACTTATAGTTCAGTTTAGTTTAATGTACATTTTGGTTCACTCCATAAATCCCATTATAGGGGAGATAGAGGCACAGTGTTAGAAATTTAAAGAAGTTCAAAGTTATGCCTCCAAGAAATATGACTTAAGATGAAGATATTTGATTGATTAAAGTCTCCTGTGAAACAGATTTCACAGTTTCAAGACTTTGTTCCAAAAAAATTGGATGAATGCAGCAGATACAAAGTAGAGATTTTACCATTTTACGATTTCTGTTTCATAGGAAAGGTCACGGACTTGTTTTCTTAGGAATTTTTATGAAGCATATTGCTAGTGCTTTGTGTATATCCATTTCAACCTCATGCAAAGTGCTGTTCATTTTGGATTCGTTTCCTGGACTGTCATAGCAGTGTTCAGTGAGCTGGATTGACCCACATTTCCCAAGTGTTCCTCCACACCATCAAAGCTGTTCCTTCTCAGTTCTAAGCTAACAAAGTACGATGAAAGGTAATTTCAGTTGTCGGGGGAAAGCTCCAATCACCGGAGACTGTTTTGTAGCTGCTGCTCTTTTGCTGGTCTGAATGGCACTGGACTTGATGCTTTTCCAAGCCTTAAAATGCCTCACAGAGCGCTGGGCTCTTTCTGGTTCAATGTTTCTTTTGTGTTTACATCTATAAACACACCCTACATAGGAAATATTATCTTAAATCCAAATGTAAGTCTAAAACGTGTGAAGCACCCATAGAACTGCATTTTTTAAGTGTGTATACATTTGATATTTCTGCCAATTTATTTATTTTGGCAGCTGAATAATTCTTCAAGAAATGAATGAAAACTTTGGAACATTTTAGTACTTTTAAAGCACTTCTCAGGCAGTTATTTATCAAGACATGGGGACGTTAAGGTTGTCATGAGTGCAATGCTTCACAGATGTTCTGCAATGAGCACATATCTTTCAACAAAGGCTGTTTATTTTGCCCTCAGTCTATGCTCTATGACGAATGGCCGATCAATTGATCATGGAGACATGTTCAAGTGGAATCTTGTCAAAGACAGACGTATCTCATAAACATTTGGTTCTTGTTATTTTGCTAGGAACCCTACGGCGGCCCGAATTGGCCACGAATCCTCTTGACTGTTATCTTTAAGCATACGGACACTGCTGGCAGGCAATTCTGAGAGCCGCCCAAAACAAAGCAACCAGGAGCTCCGCTGTTCGGCTGTGAAATAACTAGCCTGTGCGGTCAAATTTATTTTCAGAGAGGAACAAAACATGCACACATAGCTTTGATAATGTCACCCGTATGCCAGATCCCCTGCATGCGCCTCACAAGGCATTGGCTAGCAATGAAACGGTTCCATTCTGGTAGCGCACTGATTGGAGAGCGAGCCAACACGGTCACACCCGTGTTGGGAACAACAAGCTCCTTTGCAGCTTGATGGCTGTTTGATATTGTTACCAGACTCCAGCGCTGCTTTCAGGCCCAGCCTCGAGATCTCAGCTGAACCCTGCTCGATCACGCAGAGAGGTGCAGCTTTAAAACCCAAGGATAATGAAAAAGTTGACTAGGAAGAGAGGAACCCCTGTTATCTAATGACCTCAACTGGCTTTGCAATCAGTGTTTGGTTTTCCTTTAAAAAAAAAAAAAAAAAAGTAAAGTTAAACAAGTATGGAAAAGAGGGATAAGGCCGGAAAACCCCACACCCATTTGGAAATAATTCCAGCAACCGCCATCTGAAAGTGCTTGGCTGTGATACCATCACACATTAGTGGAAGCAACAGATCTTTGGAGACAAACCTGCACCACGTTGAAAAAATTTGTTTGATAGTCTTTATAAAATTGCTGCCATAGAAGAGGAGTAATTGTATGTTGTTGTTTTTTTTTATGATTTCATTGTATGTCAGATATTTACATTGTTCTTAGTGCTTGAATCCCTTATTAATGGCAGTGCTGTTATCATTCTATCACAGTGGTAATTATTCGAAGACTTTCAGGCACATAGGGAGTCCAGAAATCAGTTCAGGTCCACTTTTTTCTGTAAGTTACAATTTGTGACAGTTTCTAAGAGCAATTTCTAAATATATACTGTCCTAAATAATAACCACATCAACAACAACATTTCTGAGTTTTTACTTGAATGTAAGTACCCAAAAACAGCTTTAAGATAATTAGCCTCATTTTATTATTCACTTTTAAACTAGATGAACACCAGAAAAGACTGACGCTGTGTGGTTACAGCACACTCAGCATTTCCAAGTGGTATTACTTTCAGTGTGGCTGTTCCAAAAAACCTATCGCTTCCTATTTTCCTCACAACTTCGCAACTGCCAAAAATATTCGATTGCCTCCAGTAAGGACAGAAAAATCAAGAAAGAAGCTTCCACTTTGTAGCCGTAGCCAGCAGTTGCATGATTGCTACAGCTAACAGCATAGCTACTGTCCAAGTCAAGAAATCAAGAGTAAACCATAGTGATAAAATGATAGTCTGTTGACAACTGACACTTTATCTGTAGCAATAACAAAACTCTTGTTTTTATATGTAGTTTTTTTGTGTGTTATTGTGTTGATAATAAAAACTGTGTCCCTTTATAAATTGGTTAAAGTGGTTAAAAATGATCAATAATTACCAACTGAAAACTTAGGTGAGAGTGCCAGTTTTAAACATTCACCCCATGTAAAACATTTGGTTGTATTAATAAGTGTCAAAATTGGTTACCAACTGATCAAGGGGAACTAATGGCAACTGAATGTTGGTTTTGAACCCTCTAAAGTCCTGGAACTCTCTCCATTTAGTAATTGCCCAGCTGAAGTTCACTCGTATTTTATGCCAGTTTCTGTCACTCTCCCTTGTCACCATCTTTGCCTCTTCCAACAATGTGGCTCTTTTTCTGTTGCTGGTAGAGTTTCCACAGTCCAGGTGTTCTTTCAGACCCAGTGCTAGATGGAACTGCATAGTAATGGTGAGGCTTATAGGAAGTAATTCCAAGACCAGTGGTGCCAATATTCTAGAGCCACTACCTGCTATCAACATTTAAGTCATGGTGGTAAGTTAAAGCAAAAAAAAAAAAAAAAAATGTGTATAGCCACTTTTATAATCAAATTTTAACCTTTTAACCCAAACATGTTCGCTAATTATACATTTTGGCAGATATGCATCTGTCTTGCTCCATTTTACATTCCTGGTTTGTCATACTGTGCAGGAAGAGATGATTTGTCACAATGAGCCATGATAGACACAACAGACACGAGAGCGCTGCCAGAAACACATCCAAAACATGTTATGATACTTTATTTGAAAGCAGGGGACTTTGGTGAGATGCAATTCAAGATTATGGATCAGAATTCCAATGTGTGACTGTCAAAGTACTCATTTGGGAAAATCCACCATCCAACAGAACGCTCCTGTTCACCTTTCCTCCTTAAACCATCTCGAAAGAGCAGCGTTCATAGAAAAAAAAAGTTTCACTGTGGTGCGCATTGAATCCAGGTGGACATTAAAACATAAGCCAGAAGTAAAACTTTTGACTTTAATGCATGTAGTACTCAACTCCTGAGTTTTATTTCAGCCGAGTTTTTGGAAAAGTAGTCCAGGTATTCAGTGCAGTCCCATCTATCAAAGCAGACCTCATCCATCTGCAGCTGGGAGATATAACCGACACTCCTCATATCAAAAGTCACTTCAGGGCTCAAACTCAATGGAGCTCACTTTTGAGCTGTGCAGACTTTGCCATCCACGCTGTATCCTGTCAGTCCCCGAGCCAATGCGGATTTACACCTGGCAATTTGGAGATGAAAAAAAGAAGAATTAGCTCTTCCAAGTTCAGAGTCCAATGCTGAAATGGATTTTTTTTATCCTATTTCCTCTCCTCGTATCACATCCAGCTGTCAAATACCATATTATGCAAAGCCGTCTCAGAAACTAGGATGTGCACATGGTGGATAAATCAGCAAATTTCAAAAAGAAAAAAAACTGCTGGGATTGTAAGTTGTTATATACAGGTCTGACTTTCACAGCAAGGTGTGGGCGATCACGTTTCTCTCCCAGTGGCCTTGTTTTCTGCACCACAGAACAAAAGGAAATAAAGGAAGAGAAAAACAGACAGAAAGTCATTTCTGTACTTGCACTTAAAAACTACAATTAATGGAAACAAGTTTATTGTTTGAGGTTTTACTTATTTAAACACTGCGAGGTAGTTGTGCAGGAACAGCATGTGTTTTGTAGCTTTTGGCTCTTTGCTTTGGATTGCAAATCTAGTTTCTTTGGGAAAATGGCTTCAATAAACACATTTGTAATGAGATACCGGAGCATTAAGACATGTAGTCTGTGTGTAAAAGCACAGGCACTTGTCATCAAACGCTCCCAACTGATTAATAAGGAAAGAAAAAGCAGCAATTGGGTGGGGGGGGGGCATTTCTTGAAGTTCTCAGCGTTGGTATGAAGCAACTGTGTTTGTAATCACAGAGCAGCAACACATGCTAGATCAATCCGTCACATGTACCATATAACCGGACCAGAAAGATGGAAGTGCTTTCAGAAGATCCAGCAACACCTTTAGAAAAAAAAAAAAAAAAAACGCCGCCTACTCACTGCTGTGCTGCACACCTGTTTTCTAAGTCAAGTTTCAATAGAGACACACTTCCTGCGCTTGAACCTCGTAACATGGTGCAATTGGTTTTTGATCGGGGCCAAAATCAACTGTGATAGCAAGGCTGCAAAAATATTTCTCCTCGTTGGGCGATTGGGTTACGACGAGTCGCTGCAGAGTGGGCTGTTGTCTCTATAAGCT
The DNA here is from genome assembly GCF_022539595.1 of Amphiprion ocellaris. NCBI lineage: Eukaryota > Metazoa > Chordata > Actinopteri > Pomacentridae > Amphiprion > Amphiprion ocellaris. The sequence continues at coordinate 6,095,833 of NC_072778.1, read as the reverse complement.
GAGTTCCTCCTGGTTTCTGGGAGGGCTGAAGTGTTTTGCAAGTTCTTCTCATGAGGACAACTCTCAGCCTCCAAAAACCCTAAAACCTTACCTGAACCTCTGTAAATTGCTCCGATCATTTTGACACTGTTTCTCTCTACAGCTAAATTTAATGCCCCTAAACGTCTTTCAAGGTTACAGTTCTGAGGAATGCAGGAGATGACCACATGCTGTTGACTGGATAAAGGAACTGTACAAAATATAAGGATATGTGGGTGGATTCTCATGTCTTATAGTCTTGTAATACAAAAAAGCAGTTTGTAGTGTACAAGTGGACCAGTCGTTTGGTTGGTTAGTATCCTTTAATATGACCAAATCACATTACAGGTTTGGTTCAATATTTTTTGCAACAATTTCACTCAAATATTGGTTATTAGTCTCCTTTATCACTAATAATTGGCACGGTATCAGCCCTACTCCAAACTAATTAACACCATGTCAAAGAAGCCATCTGTGTGGCTGCATTTTGTTCCAATGGATGGCTGAAAACCCGAGTTTAAACATTGTCACAGCTCAACAATCAACATGGCAGATCATCTTAAAACAGGCTAACTTGTCTGTTACATCCCTCAATAATTCTTCTGCTAGGATCACCCCCTGATATAGTTTTGTTGTCAGAAATCATACAACTATTTGCTGGTGTGCAGTGATCTTGCTCTGAGTCTGTTCTTATCATTTCAGTGGAACAGATTAGTAGGAAGCACATGGGAAAAGGACACGGGTTGCCATGTAAAGCACTGCCTGTGGTGCTGGTAGTCAGAGATAACCTGTCATTAGCAGCATCTGTCTGGCTCAGACACTGGCGACACTTTGACAGTTGCTAAAACCACATTAATTGTAGCCATGCTGTTTAGAGTGGCCTAGCTAGTAGTGCAAATGATTCCTGGCTGTCTAGAGGATTGAAGGCCAAGTGTTGTATTCACAGGAACAATAAACTGCTCTTAAGTGCTAAAATTAATTTCCTTTGAAAACCTAACTGTTGAAGCGCACATCTCCCCCCACTGCCACTGGACGGAAGCTTCTTTTGTATGTCTACTGTCTGGTCTGTGCAACTTTACAATCAAAGTGGTCCACGCCTTTCTTTAAGCAGTGCCCTAAATCTCTAGAAGGACTTTCACCACCTCATGCATCAAACACTATTAATCAAAGAAGAAGAAGAAGAAGAGGCGATCCCTGACTTGCAGGTATGATCGGGATTCAAGGCTTATCGTCCTTCAGCCACTTCACCATCTGCTTTCTGACCTCTAGTTAAGTTCTCAAACCCATCCCAGACAAGGAGGATAAAGGAGGAGTTGCTGTTAATGCTGCAAAGGTTCTACAAGGTAAAACAACAACGTGGTGTTGACAGGAGAAAGTCATGCAGCTTCATAACACTTTATGGCTTCAGGGATGAAGAAAGAGACTGGCTGAGATTATACAGAGGTGACCTGGCCTTGGAGTCCTGAAATACATTCCACTCAGTATCAGCTATGGATGTTTTATATTCAAGCGAGACGAAGAAAAACACCAAAACTGGCGATAGGAGTGATGGATGATGTTTCGAGTAAAGAAGAAAGAAGTTGCAGGTGTTTTATTTTGGATATGGAAATGCATTAAAGCGTGTTTTATGGGAGATCAGAGCAACTGATTGTACAGCTAATCAATCAAAAACACAAGATGAATGAATGTAGCTTTTTGTGTGCGTTTTGATACATATAACCTCCTCAGGAAATAACTAAAAAACCTGCAGTGCGTGTTTTAAGCAGTGTCCGTCTGTTGGTCATGAAGCTGCAGGTGCAACAGTCCAGGCCAGACGGACTAACCTTTGCTGAGAGGGTCACATCAGCAGACTGTTTCTGAATCAGGCCTGGTGTGTAAAACAGCACCATGTCATGTTTATCCCATTACAACAAATCATTTAACATGGGCACCACAGACAGCATGTGGACATATTAATAATGGAATTCCTGTTCTGCTTTGCTGCTGGGGTTTATTGCTTTTATGGAAACATCAGCCTTGCTTTGACGTGTTTTTTTGCCTGCACAACCGTTTTGCGTGTATCCCCTGAATCTGTGATGGCCTTGGAAGGCATCCAGGACGGCAGAGCAGCCTCACCGTGACCCATGGAGACGACTCCTCCACTGGGACCCAAAGGGCTTCACCCATACCAACCAGTAGTTCCACTCCCATGAAAAACCGGCAAATGCCACACAGGTTGAAAGAGGCCAAAGCGGCCCTTCTGCAAAGCAACTTGAAAATATTATGATTGCGTTCCTAAAGCTTTCACTCATTTTGACAGGCACGGGCGGCTCAACAAGGAAGCATTGTCTGCCCCTGTACAAAGAGGTGGTAACCCCTGTGGAGAGACATGCTCCTACCAACGAGCTGATAAGTGATATGAGCTGTGGAGTTTATGTTAGCGTCGCGCTGCAGTGCACATAGCTTCCCTTCACTGCCGTGGTAGGCTTTAAGAGGGAACCAGCATGATGTACTCTGACCTACTGAGCATTTTAGCAGAGATGGCTGACCTATTATTTTGCATTTAAAGACGGAAAGATTTTAATTTCTTTAGTTTCAAAGTGCAAAGAACATTCAATACAGGCTCTGTTGGCACAAAATAGTTACATTTTAGTTTGTGTGTAAGTCAGGATTGTATATCAAGCAAATAGAAGAGCATCTGGGATGCAAACAGGTTGTCCTCAGTCATACAACATTTTTACTTCAGTCTAAAGTGTTCTTTTAGCAGCACCTTTATGCAGATGATGTTTATTTAAACTGGATTTGTTTTTTTTGTGTGTATGTAAAATTCACATTATATCCATTTGAATTAAATTTAAATTAGTAGTGGTTATCACAGCTTATCAGATATGATCATAAATGGCATGGGTTGAAACATATATGTGAAGGTAGCAGAGGCAGCTCTGCCTTCCTTTGCTATGTAGTGGTTCACTCATTGAGAAATCTCATTTCTAGAGGTGGTTAACAATGAAATATTGCTGTATCTACAGTAAGGCTATGGAGATATGCAGGCCTATATCTATATAGTTAACTATAGCATTCCTGCAGGGCTTGGCAATAGAATAAACAAACATCATAATAATCACAATAATAATGACCTGTTTTTAATCAAGACCGGATGACAAAACTAGTTTGAATGAAGCAGGCAGGTAGAGTCAGGGGCTATTCTCAGACTTAGCAAAATACAGCAAAGTTAGACTGGTTTATGAAGCTGATGTTAAGTTGGAAAACTTTACCTTATATCCACCAGTTGGCTCCCCCCACCTGTGGATTTCCCCTATCCAAGCATGTCATGGCCATGGTCCATAAACGTAGTACCATGTCCTCTTTTTTAAACATACTGGCTGTGAGGAGCCGTTTGCTCATGAGCCAAAGTCATGGCCACGCGCCTTTTGAAATGCAAGCAGGCAAGTTTATTTATGTGGCACCACATCATGCACAGAGGATATTCAAAGTGCTTAACAGGCAAATGTAAAAAAAACAAAAAAACAAAAAAACCAAAACAAAACACTGAATTAATCAAGCACGGCACAGACAAGATGATAAAGTGCACGCAGATTTGTCAAATAATTAAAACTAATTGACTAAAATGGCTAAAAAAGACAAGAAATGAGAAATATAAAAGCATGTAAGAGATAAATTATGCAACAAAACAGAACAGAAATCAATGTAAATGCATTTTTTCACTGTCATTAATTTGTCAGTTGTGCATTTTAACATGGAGGTTGACTGATATTTGTAGTCAGCCTCAAGTGGAGATTTGAGGAACTGCAGTTTTTGGCAGTACTGCCTTGGTTTGGTTTATCATCTCCGGATGTTGCTGCTTGGGTCTGTCTATGGTGTATGGCTTACTGTTAAAGCTCTGTGGTCTTTTGCAGAGGATCCGTGTCTTTTTTTGCTGCCAATCTGCTATTCGGTTGTAACTGTATCTCTGCTGTAGGATGATGTCATTGATGTGTTGCCACCCCTGCTCTTACAGCACTCCACAATTCCTCAAACCAAAGGCCAAGCTGTGCCGAAAACATCTTTTAAAATGGCAGAATGGGCAAAGGACAGCCAAAACTAAGAATCACAGCACGTATCATACATTCATCTCGTTTAACATTTGTAAATCCCAATGGCTGAAAGTGGTCCAGTGTTTCTGACTGCTCTGGCTTCTACTACTTTGTCCAGAGTGCCAGAGATAATTCACTGGGTACGAGTCAGGGTTTTTGGTTTCAGCACGGCCTGTAGGCAAGTACAGTGTGTTTCACTTGCATGGAGGCTGAATCGTGGTTAATGAAATGTATCCAACACTAAAATCTGATAAAAAAAAAAAAAACTCTTCTTCACTCTGAATACCTATCAATTGTTTGTACACTTACTGAAATACTTATCTTTGTCACACATGATTTTAAATGTTCCTGCGTCACGTAGAATTGCAAATTGCAAAAATCTAATTTACTAGCCTCCTGCGACTGCACAGGCACTCACACGAAGCAGGACATTGAGCAGAATGATAGTCGATCATTGTTTCAAAGTGTGCCAGAGCTGTGTGGTGACCGCCAACGCCGTAACATCTGATGAAATATTCCTGATGAATTGCGCTCATGGCAGGCAGAGTCGGGTTTCTGCCATTTTTCCTGCGTATCATGTTTGCTGACTGTATAAATGTAGTAATTGAAATGTAAAGCAGGCTTCCCGTGGTACAATATTTACACAAAACTCCTCACATATGGTACGAATTGCTGGCCAGCTGCTATCAATCGCAGGAGCCGCATAAGAAACACTTCGAAAATGAATTTTAAATTAAGGAGGGATGTACAGTCTCAAAGACTCTAAAGATTTCAAAGTGTAATTCCTGAATGTACAGAGTTACTGTATATTCTGCCTGAATAGGATGGCATTTCAGAGCCAAGCCTCCTGCATACAGTAGTCTCTGTGAGGGCACTGCAAGTGAGGAAATTCCTGGAGTTTTGACCAGTTAGTTCATGATCGTGTGGCATAGATAAAGAACCTCTTTGTCTTTGTTAAATCGGTTTAAGAGAGCAGTAATCCACATATACTAACAGGACACATACAAACGTCCTTTGATGTGACTTCCTATCTAAAGCAATTATAATACCATTTATATATTGTTATGTCATATGGCTGTGCTACCTAAAGTCAAAGGTACAATATTTGAGTTGAACATATGTAAAAATCCTGTCTCATTTTCACTGTCATCATGTTGCTTCCCCATTGATGTCAGATAATTTCTACATTCGCATAAACAGCAAATGATGTTCAGTTGGTTGTTGGCGCTTGCATATTTTCAGTCGGCTTCGGGCTTCAACATGCATGGATGTATTTAAGAAGAACATTTTAAGCAAGATGATAAAGAAACTAAATCAGCCAATACAACCACCATAACAGGGCCCAAGGTTGACAGCCTGACTGTTCTCTGTGGTTTCCTGGTGGTGGAACGAGTTACCAAACTCTGTTCAATCTGCAGAATCCCTCTTAGTCTTTAAGAAAAGACTAAAACCCAGCTCTTCACTGAATGCCTTTGCACTTGACAGACTGCAATTCCTATGATCACACTTGAACTTGTTTTGTGGCTCGTATCCTGGATGTTTCCTCCTGACTAGATCCTTGCTTGTGTTGTATCTACTCTCAGATGTTGGAGTTTGCTGATGGGCTGCTCTCTGAAGTTCACACGCACTACAGAAGCTTCTGGCCGATTTATCCCATTTTCATCCCTGTCAACCATCAGAGGAGAAATCTAGTCTGGGATGTTGCTCTGAACCCAAATGATCTATTAATATGAAGGCTTGGCAGATCCAGTCTTCAACCATCTGAACTAACCACAGACTCATCTGAGCCGTCCTCAATTAATATCAAGCAAACCCTAAACAAAAACAGGATGGTTAGTAGTATGGTTAGTTAGTTGTTGCTAAGTAACAAGACATATTGTAGTCATTGAAGCTAACATTAGCTACAGATATTAAAACTGAGCTCACCTCCAGTTATCAAAAGAATAGATAAGACAAGATAAACTTTATTGATTCCACAGTGGGAAAAGTACAAAAATTACAGAGAAACATTACATATAAAAGATAAAATTGCAACAAACCCTGGAAAACTCCTAGACAGCCCTATATCTCCCCAACCACTGTAAAATCCATGATAGAATTTAAAATCGCGCTTCTCACATATAAAACTGTTAATGACCAAGCTCCATGTTATCTTACAGACGTTATTGTACCTTATCATCCTAACAGAGCACTTTGCGCTCTGACTGCAGGTTTACTTGTGGTCCACAGAGTTTCCGGAGGTAGAATGGGAGGCTTCATCCTTCTGTTTTTGTTTTTTTCTCAATGCAAACTATTATTAGCATTACAGTAAGTTGTCTCCACTTTGTTTCCATCTGCTTCCCCATGAGATCACGTTGGGGTGCTCTACTCCCAGACTTTCTTCTTTTGGTGCAGCCTGATTTCAACTTGGATCATGAAACAACAGCTAGAACAACATGGTTCAGAGAGATGCTGAAATGAGAAGTTTCATAAACCCAATTATAAGATTAAAAAAATGAGTGTTTTGAACCATAAATCTGTAATACTGCATCAGCAGATTCCCTGAATAAACAATACTCATGTGTCTGTATGCCCTATTTGGAGATCTCTTTCTAAAGCATCACTATTTCAAGTGGTTAGAGACAAACTCCACAGTTCTCTTTCTGTGCCATAATGTTTATCTGAATTTAACATTTATAAGGCTTCGGAAGGTTGATATAGTCGAATCATGTGACTCTGTGTCAAACTCATTTTAGTATAAAATCCTCTTCTGCGTTACAGGTTTTCTACTTCATATCAACAAGTAAAACTGTCCAGGAACTCATGAGTAAGAATTTCACACTTGAAACACTTTGACACAGTAACGGCACAGCAAGCCGAGTTTGTTCCACATTTTGGTTGATCACGTGGAATTCTTACAGCAGATGCCTCACTTGAAATGAAGTTTTCCCTCATTAGCATCTGAATGAATGTCCACATTTTTGCTTTTGGGAGAGAAAACAGAGATACTACTGTGTGTAGTTAAACTCACTACTTTCTAGTTCTCCACCTTTAGATTTGTAAAATTATTTTTATTCATTTTTAAAGCTGTAGTCTTTAACCCCATCTGACTCTAGAGCAAGGATTTCACACAGCTTCCCCTTGGACTCTTTTTTAAAACATCTTGCAGTGCGTATAGTTGAATATGTCAGTCTGCCTCACTCATTATCCTTCATCTGATTAAAATTAGTGCAAGTTACAATTGATTTCAAGCATGACTCTGAATTATCAGTAGCATAGCTCTGCTGTGTATTGATAAATCCGCATTGCTGTCTGTGGCACAAAAGTAACAAATTACTTTGTAACCGTGCATTTTTCTCTCAATCCCAACCTCCTGTCAGTTTCATTTTGGATTTATAGAGTTCTCTTAACTATAAAGTGTGAGTGTTTCATTTCAGCGCAGTGTCACCTTATTGATCAATGTACAGTCGCGGAAAAGCAAGAGGACAACGAACAGGCCTTCACAATATATATATTCACCCTAACATTATATCTCATTTGTCTAATCAGTAAATCAGCATTTTCAAAGTGCACGTTGTGGTTTTGGGGTATTATTTGCAGTGTTTGTGTTTTTTGTCTGACTGCTTGGATTTTGGTCATCACAGTGAGGTATCCAGACCCCCAACCAACGCTGTCTGGAGACTGGTGTAGATCTTCTCTTCAAATTGTCAGCATCAAAGCAAACAAGCAGATTGCCAAAGTGTCAAACTATTCCTTCAAGTATAACCTGACTTTCAGATTAAACCGCATCTCCTGTATGTGTTCCAGGAAAACACGTTAAGCTTCGCATTTTCAGACTTGGAAACGGCCTGCAGACCACTACTAATACATCAGAGCGAGCCTCTCTCCTGACTCATTATATGCTTAGGGTCACTGCTAAATCTCAGATTTTCATCTGGGCACTGACACCACTGCCGTGACATTAAGCATTTCCATTAGAAGGGGGTCTGACTGTATTGCTTTGTGGCTGCCGTGTCTCTGCTGGGTATCCCGTAAGTCAATACATTTCTGTACGTCTTTGCCATTTTTCCCCTCTTTTCTCCTTGATGTGTTTGGTCACACAGCTGCATGCAGATCTGAGTCATGCTAGGATTCCTCTTTACAGAACTGTGGAAATATTCATATGATCAGCAACACATGACTGGGAATTAATCATTTGAAACCTGTGGGGTTAGCTTCTTGCCAGCTCATCCCAAAGTGCTGTGCTTCACAACTCATGCCACATATGTACTCTGGAAGTAGCATTATTCAAATTATGCAAATTCACTCATTAAGAGGTTTTGTTGAAATTCATCAGGGATTGGATCATCTCCTTCAGGCTGTTATTTCCTATTCATCTAAGACTTTCTCCTTGCCATGAGTCATCAACACTGATAGAGCCATGATGCAAGAAGAGCGCACAGTTGATCGTGTCGGTGCACAACGTGGATATTGAATCTGTTTGCAGCCTCCTTAATTTCACATTTTACATCCGCATCTTTAGTCGAATTATCCAGACTTACAAAATGACTGCTTCTGCAGATATCTGTCACCATGTGAATCATCTTTGCTTCTGTCTGACTCTCATCTGTGATCACCTCTTTCCTGTCATGGATGCATAACATAACAGACCTCAGCAGGCCTTTGTTAGATGGAGATGTTGTGGTGCTCCATGTAACTAAAAGGACATCAAGCAGACACCCAGTAGGAATTAAATGCAGAGAACTGGGTTTGTATATATATATACCAAACCCATATATATATTATATATGGGTTTGGTATATATATATATATATATGTGTGTGTGTGTGATTCCTGAGACAGGAAAATCAGAATGCTGCTCTATAAAGTGTTCTTTAGAGACTGTTCTCTAGTCTTTGCCTTTTTTTCTTTGTAAAATATTACACGCTTTTATATTTTCGGGCCTCCAGAGTATCCAAACAAACTATTCTAATGAGAGAGAATCTTGCTTGTGAGTAGGATTCTCAGTATTTTAGTCAGGTTAATACAAAGCAGGTAGGTTTTGCTTTTCTTTAAAGGCCACAAGCAGAAAAAGGTGGTTTTGATAATCTGCCTAAACTGTTGGTGACAAGCTGTCATACCATCGACTCACTCATGTTTTTGGCCCCTTTCTGATTTTTGTTATAGTTTCCAGATCTCAGCGATCAATTTACTGATTACAGTGTTATAACCTATTAAAAACAATCTCCAGACATGCGAAGGAAAGACTCGGAGGATTATCAAATAGGTAATTTTTCATCTATTGTGAACTTTTGCTGGCAGTGTTTTGACAAACAGCTGACATCTCCAGAGATTTCTGTCTTTGTAAAAAACACTGCACATGAGGCCTCTTAAACAAAACTGACAAGTATCTTCAACAGTCAAATTGAGGTTCAGTCACACCCTCACGCATCTGCTACCTGAGGATATCCAAATGTTTCTCTTCATAGAGAAGAACAGTCCTTTTTATCAGACATCTGAGTACAATAACCCAGACCAAGGCCTTGGAAACACACCCGTGCCATATTTGTACTGGCTCTGACATGATACTAAAGCATATTTGGATTATACTGATTGTAAATACGCAGACATTTATTTCCTTTGAGGTGCCTTTTCGGTCAAACCCGCCGTATGCTGCAGCACACATCACAGAGATCAGTACAAGGCCAGATCCTTGCATGGGAAAACCTAGCGGGACACCAGTGATGCTTGTCAACAATATCAGTCGCAACTCGGGTTTAGATGGAAGGTCCTTATAATACCTCGCATCCTCTGGGCCTGAGGCTTCCCAGCTGCCGTGGCCTACATTTTCGTGCTATTACAGATGTTTTGGCCAAATAAGCAGTAGCAACACGCAGGCCTGAATTTGGTCTTAACCTTCTCTTCCCCTGCAAAAACATTCCTTCCTGGTGAAGATGTCCAGTGTCTACCTACTCTTTAGCTGCTCCATAAAATGTTTCCAAAGTGATTTTTTACACTCTGTCAAAAATCAGACGGCTGTTGGCAGAGAATAAAGATTGTAGGTCAGGTTAAGGCTAAAGACTTTTAGAAGTTTACTATTCAGTAGTCGCAAAAGAAACTAGAAGATTATTTAATTTGGTATTGCAATTAAAACTGCTTTAATTCTTTAATGCTGTTACATGTTGTGCCTATTTAGGGTCAACAAAACAAACTGAGATTGCTTATATATACCTTAGGTTATCACTGCCTGCTCACTGATGTTGCCTGTATGTTTGACATGGGATGGTGTTACGATATCAGCTTGTTAAGCAGTGTGTTCTTTTACTAATTTGTCCATCAGGGAGCATTGCCATGTTTATTTTCCAGTAAATCCGCTGATATATGTTTTTAAAGCTGCAGTAGTAGACTTTTGATGCAGGCATGCGGCTATTGGCTTCTTTCATTATTGATTAACCTACCAGGTTTTCCATGATTACCTCTTTACATGGCAGTTTTAGCTCTTGCATAGTGTCAGTTTTAGTTGGAACAGGATTGAGACTGAACTTGCATACACAATGAGGACACAAACATGACTCCAAGTGAAGAATAAAGTTCCTCCGTTGTTGCTGTGAACATGTTTGCCATGTTAATCTGGAAGGTAAAGATATGTCACCGCCATGTTAACTCATTTCCTGTGCCTCCAGGTGGTCCAGTGAAATCACAAATGCAGGATTTGTAGTTGCTTTAGAGAATACATCTGTCATAACTGTTCTCATTTAACTGCCTAATTAGCTGTACAAGAATGAGTGAGTCAGCGCTGAGTCAAAATGCTCCCTTGGGTGGAATCATAAAGAGGGAAATCCATATGAGAGAAATAGATTTCCCGCAACTGACACTCCCATGCAATGTGGTTTCACGTGCATCAGATCACATCTGCTAATTGGAATTAATGGCAGAGCATAATTAATATAAGAGGGTCAAAGGAGGAGAGTGCATTTTTTTTGTTTTGTTTTTTTTATCATGAGAACAAGAAACGTTGTCTTCTTCATTCCGTCTTCACACTAAGACTTATACATAGAAACAGTTGCTGCCTATCCATCTTGTATTTTGTGGTCAGAGAGATGAGCTTTAATTGTAGACGCTGGAATGTTGTCAATCCCACATAATAGCTCTGTAACCCACATTAGGGACGCGACGGTTCGTCCCTCAGACTGATATTTCAACAGGCCTCTCTGTTGGAAGCCATTCGTCCTCAGCTAAAAGTTAGATGAATATTGTTTCGAACACAGCAGCTGCATAAATCATTGCTGCATCTCATTAATGCTGTTTAATTAACAAACAATAAAGTTTGTCCTCTAATTTCCTAACCCCAGTTTATGAAGGGATTTAAACTACAGAGTAAGAAGTGGGTTTGGATCAAGCAGAATGAGACTCTTTTCTCATTCAGACTTTCTGTCTGTAAGTGATGGCGTCTGCTAAACCTTAAAATACATTAACTTGTGACTCCAGTTGGAATTACAGTGCCTTAAACAAAAAAAATCTGTCCTATAGTTCTGTTTTTATTTGTCAAACTCATATTATCATGCCAACTTCATGCCTGATAGTATAATGCAAAATATTGGATGCTGCCAGTATGTTGGCACTCAATTGTAAAAGATGGGTGTAACAGTATTTTATCAGTATCAGTAGTTATCAGTCAGTATTTAACTGATTTCTAATAAAATAATTCATTTTAAAATGTCTCTGATGCAGCCACCTCTCCTCATGAGCAATAAAAAATCAGCACGGAAGAAAAAATGTTGAAGAGTTCACTTTTAATTAAACAGCTGTTAAACATTAATAAACAAAGGTATTAAACTTTGTGTCACTCTAAATTCTAAAACAGCATTCTTAATTTCTGCTCCAGATATATGTCATTTCTAAATATCAGTCTCCTTGATTATTAATAATCAGCATTAGCCCTTAAAGCAACGATTTAAGGTGACCTCTGCTTAGTGGTTGTAATACCCAGTAGTAACATTAATATGCTTAAAGTTCAACCTGTCTCACAAAAAGTGTGTACTTATCCAACTTTACATTCTCAGTTATATTTGAAAAGAAACTTTTCACCCTCAAAGGTAAGCAGCTACAGAATCAAAGCCAGGATGTCATAGTAGATGTGAAGATACATAACTGCAGCAGGACTTTCGCATCCCATGTGGTATCACTATTGCTTGATTAAATGCTGTTTCTGCTCAGTGTTTGCTTTTACATATACACTAGTCTGACTCACCATATGTTGACTTTGCCTTCCATTTCTGCTGGGCTTTTCACATGTTCCACCAAAACTATTTTCATCACTATTCTGAAGGGGCACCATCACTGCATCCCGGGCTAAACATTGCCCCAGCAATTGTGATTGGTTTAAAGAAATGGAACAAACCAGACAGATTTTTTTCCTCTCTATACAGAATGATAATTAGGTGCAGTCAGACAATTCTTCACCACTGACAGAGCACTGGGGTAATAGACCTGACAATGCAAGACTAGGTTTAGGCACCAAAACTACATGATAAGGTTAAGGAAGATATCATGCTTTGGGCTCAAATATGACCCTTTTACAACATGTTGGAAGCTCCTCTTCCTTTTTCTGACATTCTGGGGTAACCAGGTCCATCTGAGAGCAGCAACAGTTGGAAAACAATGAAGTAAACGTCAAAGGTACATTGATTTGAAAGGTGTTTGTGATATGTTACCAACAAATGTGATCTTGGAAGAAATATATTTTCCTCAAAGTGTAGTAATGAATGCAGATTAGTTGTAAAGGAATGGGATTTTTTGGAGACTGAACAATGAAGCAAAGTTGAGCCTGAAGCTACATTCGAAAATGAATTTCCTGTCTAAGAAAAGGAAATCTGAAGTTCAATCTTTACAGTTTTGTTTTCTGATGTGCAATGAACAGTAGCTCCTCTTATGATAGACTTTCAGAGTTGCTGTATTATTGATTATAATCAAATGGCCTTTTAAGGCAGTTGCTTTGTACATACTGTTTCTTTCAGCCCTGCAATGTTCATATCTGATCCAGATACTTCAGTAGAATCTGCCATATGCTTATGAGTGACAAAAATACACGTGCGCCACGCCTGTTAAAACCACAAGTGTCTGTGGCCGGTTGTGACATAATGAAACCAACAGGTGCGTGCCTGTGTGCTTTTAAGCTCTGCCAAATGTTACTATCCCAATTATGTGAGAACTGGCTGAACAGAAATACAAGAACAGTTTGCGCCGGCGGATTTTTGGTTTCCAGATGCTCTCATTAGACATGCAGAGTAGAATAAACACATCCTCATGTTCTAACCAAAGAATGTTAATACTCTCACCTGCTGCCGTGCCTCTCTTTGATGATGCCAGCGGGACTCTGCTCTCTTGTTGGCAGGAGTTGTAACAGGATGGGGCCCCGTACGCTGACTTTTGATAGGCCTGCCTGTGTGTATGTGTGTGTAGGTCGTCTGCAGGCTACACTGCTCAGGTTACTTGTTGGTCCAATACACAGAGGAGTTGGCTGTGGACTTAAAAGATGTCTTAAAAATAAAAACAGCCATTTAAGTCACTCAGGTACTCCCTTATTCACTTATTCAGTCTTCCAGCCTTTTCCCACACTCATTTAAGCAGTCACTCAATACCAGCCCGTGAATGTACTCTGGACCCTAATTAATACAGTGCTGTACCTTTAATGGCCACTATTCTATTTCTGCACTCCTTTGAGGTAAATGTTTGATTTTTCAGCCATGTAAACAAAACTGACTTGACTTTTATCTGATAATTAGGGGGTTAGTGGTTATTAGCCCGATTTGATTAAATTTTTCCAATCAATGTCAGTGTAGTAAAAAAAAAAAAAAAAAGCTCTGACTTTGACTTAATTGAAGCTGCTTCTCTCTGTAGTTACCGATCCAGTCCTGGAGCCTTGCCTCTCACACAGCACTGCTGGATTAAATGCATACCTACATATGGGTTTTCTCTGGGTACTCCACCTTCATCTCACAGTCTGAAAATATGCTGAGATTAATTGATAATTCTAAGTTGCCCATAGGTCTGAATGTGAGTGTGATTGTTTGCCTCTATGTGTAGCCCTGTAATAGACTGGCGATCTGTCCAGGATGCCCCCTGCCTTCACCCTAAGTCAGCTGGGATTGGCTCTAGCACCCCCGCAACCCTAATGAGGATTAAGCGGTATATAGATAATGGATGGATGTTTCTAGCACTTATAGGGCAGAGGTGGAGGGAAACCTGGGTTTTGCTCGCAGGAAGAACCTGGGATCAAGGGACTGGGCCAGAACAGAGTTGGTGGACAAAACTTTGAATCTATTTCACCTCCTGCAGCTGCTAGTGCTGGACCAAACAGCACCACAGTATCAAAAAATGTCTCATCTTCCCATATCTGTTACATCTGGGATGTTTTTTGCTGCAGCTCAGTAGTCTTCTGTTAGAGTCCGACACAGCAGTCACAGTGTACAGATATTGTACACCAGCAAGATGGAAAGTAGGTTAGAGGATTTCAGATTTTTAAAAAAGTACAATATGACAGTATCTTCACCTACAAAATGAAAATAAATTCGAGTTACATTCAACGCAGACATGTAGACATTAACCTGCCAAGTATTTGATATGTTATTTGTTAACATTTACTTACTTAGTGAATTGCTGTCATGTTTTGTAGGATAATGTATAATGTTTATACGTATGGCCCAGAGTACCACATGTTGCAACAGCATTACAAATACAATTTGGTTAATAATAAGAATGTGGTGAACAGGTTCAGATTGCTCTTAAACAACTACATGCAATAATTTTCCAGACAATGTTAAACTTAATTGTTCAAAATTGTGCTCAATTTGGTGGTTTTATGAATGTTTTCTCCCTGTTAGAAGAGTCAACTTGTCCAAGACAAGATTAGCAGGAAATCGACTGGGAAATTAGTTGTTAGCAACACCCATATTTAAAACTGGATAAAACTGCAAATGATGGCAGAGCTCCTGAAATACATGGAGCAAACCAACACATGATCCTGTAATAATTGTGTGTTAAAGTGGATGTGAAGGTAGAACTGTAGACTCTGGACTTCACCATGTGTGTCTTCTGGTGCTGCTGCCAACCAGGATGAAGTTGTAGGCTTTATCCTTGACATTTCTGAAGTTGTGTGCCTTTCCATGCCTCCTCGGAGTCATAAACTAACCTTGGCTAAAATATAAAATAAAACAATCCTCACGTGTGCTGTATACACTCATTCACATACTCACACACACAGGAATGCTTTAAAAGTTGTTTTGTGTTGGCAATAAATCCCACGTAGCTCTAATGTGCATGCAAGCTCCATTTGGGGTCCGAGCATACAGCTACAGGATCGTCAGAGTAATAAATATAATAACTACTGCCCCTGACATGTTAAAGTATAGAGAAGAATCTAATCTGAGCAGGATGATTAGAGAGAAGCTTTCTGAGGCTGGAAATCTGCCTGTCAGTGCGCTAGAATATTTGCATGTAATACACATCACACATTCCTGCTCTTAAAACCACCATGACACATAGAGCCACTGAGATCAACGGGCTCTGGGGAACCATATTTTCCCATGGCTCGATCTGCAGCTCCAGTCAAAGCGAGCACACGTGGCATTTGTGAAAGCTGTAGCGATTTGCATGGCAACAAACACGACCGACTCTTTTGGCATTGACAACAAAACAGTGGGACGATGGGTTAGCCAGGCGTCGCGTCCAGCCTGTCAGTGCGAGCAAATCAGGCCTGAAATGTTTCCTGTTGCATCTTTTTGTTTAATTTCGAGAAGAGAGGAAGAAAAAAAATTAAAAAGGCATCCGTTTCTCATCAGGGCTCCTGCTGGACTACTCGGGCAGGAGAAAGAGCAAAGCAGGAATGAAATAGTTATTAAAAGGCTTGTGTTGGCCTCGCAGCTGCTTTTGATGATATAATAAACAGTTAATGCAAAATGAGATCAGATAACCCCGAGGGGAAAGCTAATTACCTTATTTCTGAAATAATCTTCAGTAGTACATCTGGTCCTTAGTTAATGTTGCCATTAATTTTTGTGATATTTTAGACTTCTGAGGTCCATATGCTGCATGTTTGCATGTATTTCTGGTAGTTTGCACAAAAAAAGCTGATCTGCAGGGAACAACTAATATTCTCTTTACTTTTGATCTACTTGTCTTGAAATTTAATCTTAATCTGATGTGAATCTTGCTTGTAAATAGTCAAATGTTAGCTAAGAATGACAGACACAGTTGTGACTCAGATCTAATTGTGAATAAAGTGACCACACAGTGATATTCAGGGAGGTTGTTTCTCTGATTTGCCACACAGTTTGTTGGATGATCAGTCTGTTGTTGCTCTTGTAAGTACTTCTGTCCCAAATCAGAGAAAAAGAGACAAGCGTGGAGTTTGTTCATTGTGAGACAAATAAAACGTTAATGATTGCTGCTACTGAGTGGTTTTCATGCATCACCTTCAGATTGATTTCCACATTAATGTCACACCATATGGGGCAGAGATCTTTTATGAGCTGTTTTTATTGCATCAGATTGTTTATTACCAACAGAAACCAGTTAAAATGAACTTTAAGTAACACTTTTTTCTTTATGCAGCTTTAATATTGAATATTATTCATAATACACTCTTCAATGTTGCCCTTTGACTTTGATTTGTTGACACGTTTGCCGTTATTTTTTTTTTTTTTTTTTGTAATATATAGGAAGTATTATAGCCATTAACATGAGGCCCCGTTCAGAACAAAACCACTTGTGAAGATAGTCGGGTTGCATTAGTACTGACACTGAAAAGTCATTATTGTTCACCAGAAAGTTATTATTGCACAGTTTATTTACATATCGCCATTTATTCAAATACACATGCCTTATCTCCATGGAGACAGCAAGGAAATGCATTTGTGAAGGCAGCTGTAAACAAATACTCAAAGCCAAAGTGTTTGCAGTTTATAGTGCAATCAAGCATAGCATTTGCTGATTATAGGCACTATTGTTGTTTGTTTCTGATGTTTATATGTGTTTGGTATGTTTACTGTCCTCATGAAGGCCACCAATATTAGGATACTAGGCTGCAATTTCCCTGATTTATGGATGGATTATAAATAACATAAATAAGTCATAAAAATAGAGTGTTACGGTGACCAGGTGATGCAGGAACACAGATGGAAGAAGTCGTTAACAGTAATAAGTTAATATAGCGTGTAACCCTTTTTAGTTTGCTTTTAGATCCAGGATGGTACTTTAAACTCGGAGCCCAGCCAGCGGTGGTGAACGCAACATTTGCGTCGTCATTTAACCTGAAATTTCTACAAATGGAGCTAAATATAATATTGTTTTTACAGGAATACCGTTCCCATTCTCTGCTTTTACAGCATGAACTTCAAAACAAACACTCCACAGATGAGCTGAGTGTATTTTAGACACATCTGCACAGGCTATTTTTTACTAGAACTGGTTAAAGTTGCAGAAATGGTGGGAGCTGGTGATAGAAGAAGCTTAACTTGAAACGACTTGGCTGGAGTCTTTATAAGGATTTTTCTGCTGGTAATGTTGCTGTTGTCTCCATTTTCCACCGTTGTGTCTGCAGCTGTGGAGGCTGTGTTGCTGCTGGTATTTGAATTTGGCCCCAACAGCCATTATCGAATAACCATGTAACACAATTTGGACAATTAGCGACGGCTGTGGACTGAAGTTATCCAGCAGCAGTTAGCAGCTGCACAGACCAACACGAGACGTCAGACCCGCACAATTATAATGTTTGTGACACTGAGTCCATTGCAGGATGGTAGAGATCAGTCAACTCGATTGCTTTTGTCTGAGTCATTTGTCTTGGTAGAAACTTCCTTTTATAGTACATTGGAACATACTTACATGTGCATTCATGTTTTTGTGCACACTGAGCTAACATACACCAACTATAGCTATCCACACATGCTAAAAAATGAAATCTTTCCCCGTTGTCAAGAAGATAGTGTTAGACAGAAAAATGGTGTTTTTGGTCCCAGTATGTGGTTGGTTACAGAAAAGTATACTAAATTGACTCTCAAACAGTTTCCTGTGATTATCTGCGCTCTCTGGCACTCAGTCTGTTGTCTGTATGTGGAAACCCCCACCCAGATACTGTTAGCGGGGTAAAACAAAACACTTAGGGTTTTATTTGCACATATGAGTTGAACCACATCTGATTAACATTACAGCATCCTTCTAGAGGAACAAATGCTTCCTCCCAGTCTGTGATGTGCCAGAGTCTGGCCTCTCAGCACAAGAGGTTCAGAAAAAACTCAGTGAAGAGGTTCTCAGGGTCTGTTCGGAGGGGGCGTGCAGCTCGATGGCTTTCACTATCTTCCACTAATGACTATGATTGTTTTTGCATAGACTCAGTGTCAACCACTCCAAACCGCATTATCAAGATTTTGTCTTCTTTCCAAACTCGGGCCTATTTAGGCCTCATGTACAAAGCCAACAGCAGCAATGAGACTTGACTAAAACCCGTTTTACCTCAAACTCTTGTGTCTGCAGATAAAACTCGTGATGAATTGTCTCATGACTGCAGAAGCTTCCAGAAAACATAAATAAATGCTGCAGTACTCGGGCTGCTTGTGGAACCTCTCGACTCTTGGCGTTCTTGGAGATAGCGGGAATAAATTCATTGTGGAGCTCCTGTAAGCGGGCCAGCAAATCAACCAGGATGCTCTGAAACAGCCACAGCTCCCTCATGATACTTTCATTATCAGTGAAACTTCATCTGGTTTCTCCATTTCTGGCAGACAAGTATTGCAATTAGGATTCACAATGAGCAAGTAAAATACGATCTGTACAAGAGGCAAATTACAGAATAACATGTGTCTGTATTAGCTGTGAGCCTGCAGGAATTCGTATCTGATCCAGCATTGACATTGATTCTTACAAGCTAATAAGTTAGGACTAATAGCCAAGAGTCATATCGAATTAAAACTCCTTGTGAAGACATGATTGTTACTTGGCTACTTTGCACAAACAAATAGCTAAGCATGAATTTATTACTGTGAACACCATTGCAAACAGAGATATCTGTTAGTAATGCAGCTGTTAAAACTCTGGTTTGGTTAAAGCATTTATTAAGTGCTTTTATTGTCTTGTGTGTTATGTTAACTCACAGAGGACTTACAGAGAAAGCTCCAGTCAGTGTTTCCAGCAAATTCTAATAAAGTTCAATCGAACCCCAGCAATGCTGACAGAACGTATGTGCTATTCTGTAAACACACGAGGCCATGGGACGTTGGAAAACACTGTGTATGTTCTGCACAGTTTCATTCAAGACTACAGTTTTAGCCTCAGTGTGTAAATTACCACTTCAGCAACATTAAAACAAACTAAATTTATACCAGATCTTTTGGCAGCAGCCATGTTGGGAAATTGAACTGTTCAAAGTGCTGACAAAACGCTCCAGACTAAAATTTCTGACCTGCCAGGACTCCAACCAACTATCCAACAGCCAGATCGTTGATCGCTCATGCCATTAATCAGGCAGTGTGACCCCCATGTGTGTGTCAAACAGCAATCAATCTGGTTCTAAAATTAGTCAGACGCATTGAATTCGGGGCTAAAACTGGGTTTGATCTATACAGTCTTAATTTAACACACACAGTGTTGTAGGTTCATTTGAGTCAAACTGGCCCAAAAAGCTTTTTTCCGTCAACAATCGGTGCAAAAGGACACCAGCTGTTCAACAGTGAGTATCACAAACACCCCAAACATGACCCTCTGGATTAGAATTTGACACATTTGGTCTTAAAGGATCTGGAAGAGTCAAATGATTAATGATTTTATGTCATTCATGTGTATGAGGAGCCAGCAGGGAGTCAGTCTGCCCGGCCAGAGGAGTCCATTCGCTCTGCTGAGCATGCTCTAAACCCACAAACACACAAGTTACTGAGCATGCTCTAAACCCACAAACACACAAGTTACTGAGCATGCTCTAAACCCACAAACACACAAGTTACTGAGTATGCTCTAAACCCACAAACACACAAGTTACTGAGCATGCTCTAAACCCACAAACACACAAGTTACTGAGCATGCTCTAAACCCACAAACACACAAGTTACTGAGCATGCTCTAAACCCACAAACACACAAGTTACTGAGCATGCTCTAAACCCACAAACACACAAGTTACTGAGCATGCTCTAAACCCACAAACACACAAGTTACTGAGCATGCTCTAAACCCACAAACACACAAGTTACTGAGCATGCTCTAAACCCACAAATACACAAGTTACTGAGCATGCTCTAGAACAGTGGTTCCCAACCTGTTTGACTTGGAGCCCCCCCTGTATAAAAAATGGCATTTTTTTCTGAATAGTAACTCAAACAAGGCGTTTTACATTTCAGGGAAAGTAGCTGCCTCCTCTATAATATATTGGAGGACATCCTTAACTTGTAGTTGAAGCCAACCACAGCTACAGTTCTTCATGTAGAAGAAACCTTTAATCTTTCCTCAACCACCCTTTAACTCTACAGGGGGCGAGTGTTTTCTGCTCAAGAGACAGATTTTGGGCGAGTGTCACTTTACCATGGTTTCCAGACATTATATAGTGCAGGGTCACTGCTCACCGAGCACAACATTGAAACGTTATAATTTGCGTTGGCTTCACAAGCCTCACAAACACAGAGAAGAGAGACTGGCTCGGTGTGTTTGAACATGCTGCTGCTTTCACTGCAGATCTGTGAGCTGTGGATGTCGGATAATTAAACAGGTGTCAGATTTACACGGCGGTGGACAAAATCCTGTCAAGTGGCGTCTTTGAAAAGCTGACCTGAGTGCTGCACCCATCCACACCACATTATTCACTTGATATTTTGACAATGGTCCACATTAAAGAGAGCCTTGAAGTCGACACTGAGACTCTGTACAGCTGGAGGTCCTAGAATAGCAACGGATAGACAAGTGTGTGTGTGTGTGGGTGTGTGTGTGTGTGTGTGTGCATGTGTTTGTGCTTGTTTCACATGTGTTCATATTACTGAACACCTGAAACATAGCTTTCATGTATTGTATCACACTAGTAGCTGATATGAAGTAGCAGGTGATTCAGCCAGATGTACTTTAGGCGTCTGAAAGTGCTTAAAGCTGTGAGTGAGCCGACACATTCTGCTTAACTAGAAATCACAACATTGTTCTGTCTAAACTCAAAATACTCCTGTACAATTTGCAGGCCATTGACGGCAATAAAATGACAAATAACCGTAACTGACAGAGCTCACTGCAAACAGTTTATAGGAGCACTGTAGGCAGGTAAACATACAATAAATAGATTAGACAGAGTTTGATTTGTTTGTAGTTTTGCACACAGTTCACCTAAGGACAAAATACAGTAGTGTCACCGAGAGAACCGAGTTTTCACCACTAAAGCCTTGAGCATTTTCCATGACACTATGATTACATATATTTACAAAATGGAACTGTGGAAAACCCACCTGAACATGCGCATAATAGAGTTAAAAATAAAAAGAGACAAGCAGCAAAGAGCAGCACTACAATAATAATTCTTCAGAAGCAATTGTAAAATATTCCACCTCCTGCACCCACAATAAAACATATAAATGATATAATCCAGTGTGAACTTAAATTCATGAATCCACTTCGGCAGTAAACACGCAGAGTACACACAAATACAACAAAGTCAGTCCTGATTATACTGAGAGGAATTTGGATCCAGTCTGACTCTCATTTCCCCAGATCCGGTTGAACCCTTGAAGACTCTCTTAATCATACTACAGTTGGGGATTTGTTTATGTGGACTTGTTCCACACGTGAACTAGAACACTGTCATGTGCAGCCAGCACGCTTCTGTGCAGACAGTCTGTGTAGTCTTAAATTTTATTCCGCACTCGGCATCTGCACAGGAATGTGTAAAAACCATGAACTGGCCTTAAGAATGCGCAGCAGTGCTGGCAGCTCTGTGAGACGCTGTGTTTACCATGTTCACCATTTTAGTTTATCATCTTAGCATGCTGGCTGTACAGTGGCTTGCTGGTTAGTGCTTTCGCCATGCAGCTAGAAGATTCCTGTTTCATGTCCCGGCCTTCACAGGATCTTTCTGCATGGAGTTTGCGTGTTCTCCCTGTGCATGCGTGGGTTTTCTCCAGGTACTTGGGTTTCCTCCAAAAAGATGCTCAGATTCACTGGTAACTCTAAATTGTCCGTAGAGTGATTGTTTGTCTCTATGTGTAGCCCTGTGATAGACTGGTGATCTGTCCAGGGTGACCCCTACCTTCACCCTAAGTCAGCTGATAGATTCCAGCCCCCCGTGACCCTACTGAGGGTTAAGCGGTTTATAGATAATGGATGGATGGATCTTAGCATGCTAATGTTTGCTAGCAGTCATTAGTTTTGCAGAAATTTGGCAATAAAACACAGTATTATAAAGAAATGAAAAGTTGGGTTACAACAAAGTTAAAATTCCTCCTCAGCAGGACATCAGTCTGTGTAGCAAACTTCATGGCAATCCACAAAATATCTGCATTAAAACCACAACTGTCAGTGCTGGGGGAACCATAGAACAAGATAGAGGTCAGCAAAGTGATTGTGATCTAACCTGTGGGCCCCAGAGTTATCTGTACCAAAATCATTTTAATATATCTCCAAACACTTCACTAAAAGCTGAAAATGTCAGCCTCATGGTGGCGCTACAGCAGTGGAACAGCTGGATTCATTCTCTGTGACTCTCAGCAGTCCATCAACTTTTTTTCTGACACCTCAACCATGTTGAACTTTCTCACAGTGTTTGTATCGAGGCGGGCACATTAAAAGTCATGGAGACAGACTTGGTTGTAGGACAAAACTGTGAGGTTTTAATGCTGAATAAAACACTTATTCATTCCAGTGAAC
Organism: Amphiprion ocellaris; assembly: GCF_022539595.1. NCBI lineage: Eukaryota > Metazoa > Chordata > Actinopteri > Pomacentridae > Amphiprion > Amphiprion ocellaris. The sequence goes on along the minus strand of NC_072778.1, from coordinate 6,072,900 downwards.
TTTCCCAGTTTCTGTCTGCAGTTGTACCAGAAAGTGTGAATATATATGACTGTGCCAGAACACTGCAGCATGTTGCTGAAAATAACCGAGAAGTGTTCAAATGATACGTTTAGCAAAAAAGTGAATGACCAACACTTTAATATTCAATTCAGTATTATTTATAAGACTCCAGTTCACAACATGAGTCATCTCAGGGAACATAGTAAAGTCAAGCCCTTACAATATTATATTATAGAGAGAAAATGAAAAACAAGTCACACTGAGACCATGAGAAGAACAAAACGAGGAAAGAAATATATGATACCAGAAAAAGCTGCACATGTTGCACAGTGCTGGTCGTTTTGTTCACCAGTTACTGCTCGTCTGACTGTACTTTTCTTTGTCATGTCGATTTGCCGTTTCTAAGGCTGACTGACAGCTGCTCTCAACATGTCATCTGTGCCAGCTGAGAAGTTTCAGTGGGTTAATAGCAGGGATTTTTTCCTCTGTACATTCCTCATGAAAGCCTGTTTCACATGAAGCGAACAATACGTACGTGCCCTGAACCATGACTAGCAAACCAAATGGGTCAGATGTTTTACTTGATCCGTTACACCCCTACACTCTAAAAAAATGTTTGGGCTCAATAAAGCAACAACACAACAGTTCACGTGAATCTTTTTGAGGTATGACAACTTCCACTGAAAGTATGTTCACCCAGCAATAAGTCTTTCCTTTAATGTTAATTACAACTTCCTAAATGACTGGTAGCACAAAGTTGGCAACTTTAAAAAATGAAGTTATTCCACTGTTAGTAAGCAGGGAAAATGACTTACAATCCTGACCTCAAGGTAAAGAAAAGTTATCAAGCCAGTTTATAATTGAGTTTCCAAAACTAATGCAGATATGTGAGTTTAAATTACACACAATATTAATTTGATGCAATTACTAATGTTATGTCAGTCGACTTCATCAAAATAATATATGGCTTAACTTCAAAGGTTTATCTAAATCAAGGGTGTCAAACTTAATGTCCACAGGCCAAATCCGGCCTGCCAGAGCGTCCAACTCGGTCCTCGGGATGACTTTGCAAAGCGGAAAAATTACAGAGGCAACATTAACTGCAAATTGTAAATCATAAAAACTGTACATTTTAAATAAATTCTAGATCTTGACAAGTTATTTTGGTCATAAAGTAAAATACTATATCGTTCAGTTCCAGATACCTGCGACTAAATGTTTTGTGCCTTTATAGATTCATTATGATCTGTAACTTGTAATATGTAAATGATAAACTGAGGCATAAAATCTAAGTCTAAATGAATAAATTGGTTTTTTTGTCTTGCAACTTTGCATTTAGTTTGCCAGTCTATGATCCATAATGAAAATAGCAATTTGTTGCAGCCCAAGAACCTCCATTTGCTAACTGAAGTTAGCAAACAGACGTTTATTTTCGCAAACTCTTCTGCACAGTTTATTACAAGGACAAAATCAGTGTCCTGAATTGTTTTCTAGCAACCACTTAATGTAAATGTATTCAAACTTGAAACGCTTCAAAGTCAACATCGTCTCATTTCAGATAACAATAATGGATTCTGACTATCTGAGACTTCCGTTAATGAAGGTTTCATCTGAGCAAACAAGACACATTTATGTCCTAATTTAGTTCCAGCAGTCATCTGAACCATTTGTCTTTAGGTGACGATTACTAACTTTGATGCAGTGGGCTGGAAATTTGACTCCAGAGGTCAACATTGTCAGAGCAGAAGCTGTGATTAATGGACAAACCTTCAGCAGCACCATCTCACAGCCCATGTGGCACTCGCCTCAAAAATTCAGCTTGATCTACGGGGTCTGACCCACTCACACAGTTCAGAGGTCAACTATAGTATGAAATATGGCCCGACCTCGTGAGAAGCAAAGCACCCACCTCTCAGTTTACCTCACTTTCCAAACAAAACACAATTTAGCATGCGCAGTCATAAATTAGCGTGCGTTTGATGCTACAATTAAACACACAGCAGTCAAAGATCTTTGCTTCACAGCGCGATGACTCTCAGGCTTCACTGGCAGACTGACAGATGTGTTTTCATAAGACCTCGCACAAAAAACACTGGGACTTCAAATTAAGTGGTTATTCAAGAAAACCAGTTGAATTGCAGCAGAGCTAGAGGGAGGAACACCGAGAAGGATGCGATCATATTTGAAAGGCGAACCAGGCCAAGGCCTCCAGTCTGAGGAGCTCTGGTGATCAAATCAGTGCTGCAGACAAAGGGAAGGAACATCTTTTAAAGCGTGTTTTATTGAAAGCCATAAAAAGTGGTCAGGATGAATTGTGCCTCTGGGGAATCGTCTCGAATATTCAGTTATAAATCTCGACCCTCCCCTTGGGGTAAACAAACATGTGTGAATCTCCATCCGTTGAGAACATCTTAGAAGTGCTCACACTGTCACTTTACAAAAGACTTTTCTTTGACACTGGATTATTGTGGCAATTAAGCTCATCTTGATAGCTGTTTATTCCCCCCTGCCTTCTTGCATTAGACAGACCCTTTGTACGCTTATTATGGCTTCTTTAAAGTGTACAGCTGGCTTTATTTTTTGCCATTCTTCGGGAGTGTGACCTCAGATTCCTACAGTGTTGTTAAAACTGGGAGTTTGTCTGAATTGGAGTGACTCCCGGGCTCTCGGTTCTCGCACTGCTGAGGCAACAGCTCGCAGGAGGCAGTGCCATGATGAAAGCCAGACGTGACGTCCCACCTTATCTCTCCTGGGTGTTTCCACTCCAAACATCACTCCAATGTGCAAAAGATAGAGGCAAAACCCCATTCTTGCAACTTTTTTCCCCTCCTCTTCCACCTCCTCCTCCCCTCTTTACTTCCTTTGCCTGGATTCCTAGAGCTCACTCCTTTGTTTTCGATCAGGATGGGACTCAGATGTGTTCAGCAGAAACAGTCGCAGCGATGACAGGCAGGTATGGCCGACAGGTGACAATGTCAGACTGCTTTCTCACACCCCAGTAGCCAAGCTGTGGTGTTTCTTCCCTCCTTGTTCTCAGAAAGAAATGAGGTGCAGGTTTTATGGCTTTACCTTCTTTCTGCCCCTGTGGTGTAGCAGCTCAGTTTTCATGCAGCTGGAGGTAGAGGGATCAGTGTGTGCTGCTGCCATCTAGTGGCAGCCTGCTGCTATCCTGGCACACACTCCCACAGCCACTAAAGCGAGCTCCACTGCAATGTTTGTGATTAAAAGTTAAAAGGTGACACTGATCCATGAACATGACTTTCCCAGCCTTTACCCCCAAGTCTTTACATCCAAGCAGCACAGCCAAGTTTATTGCTTTACCGAGGTTGACATTCTTGATTTGAATTCATACAAACATTTCCACTATGGTGGCTGGCTGACCACAGCAATGAAGATTACCGAGGCCTTGCTCCGTCCATATGGCGCAGAAAATAGCACGGGCTGTTGTTTCCTGTAAACACCACATATTGGATCTTGTGTAAGCATTTGTCAGGATTCGGCATTTTTATATACTTGCCCTTAACGTGGCTGTATGTTGATGGTTGAATTATGGTGTTACACACTGCACTTTGATTTATTTCTGCTTTTACATCATAATGGGATCAAGACCTGCAGTGCCTGATTTTCTGCATGGGCTGTAAATGTATAAAGCCGCAGATTGCAGCAGTAGCATCACGATAAAGACTTAAAATAGTCACAAATAGCCTTTGAGTTTTGTGCTTTATCGTCGGGTACTTGTGTTAAGTCATTGGCGACAGCTCTACACGTCATTGCCTCCCGGGAGTGATGTATCATTTCACAGCATCTTAAAGAACAACAGGGGCACAGACACAGATGTGTGGAAATGGGAACTGCAGCCGCCACCTAAAAATAACCTAAAACTAACAGTGTGCGCTCCAACCAGTGTGTTTACGTGTGTGTGGTAGCATGCTAGAGTGGGCAGGACTTTCCATGCGTGGTTATGACTTCTTGAAAGACCTCATCAATGTCAGCTTAGCAAATCCAGAACCTTCCTGCCCTGCCACTTTTCATTCCTTCAAACAAGAGCCAAGAAAATGTCTTTGAAACTACCTTGAAAAAGGTACAATTCCCATATCCGTAATTTCAAAATGACCTTATCCTAAATCATTCCTGTTGATACCACCTCACCCACTTCATCTATTTCTCATAATTGCTCACCTAAAGCTGGAATAAATGATGCGTATCCTCCTGTAGAAACAGCCAGCTGCCTTCACCCCATACCCGTCTCCTCCCATACTGTACATGTATGTCTATCCTATAGGAGAAGACCAGTAAAGTATTTTAAAGAACTTTTAAATCACTTAAGCTTGGCATAAATCATCCTTCTGCCCTCTTAGCCTGTGGCACATTGGCAGCGATTAAGATAATATGCCTGAAAAAGAAGGAGCTACATGGTCTGTTCCAAAATGGAACCAAACCTCTGCAGAATGTGGAAAAAGACAGCCTCGGGCTGCAGCAGGAACGAGTGTGGAAACCTGAAAATGTATTTGTCCAGCACTGAAAATGTGAACACTCTAAGCCTCCCTGTATCTGAGAAAAGGGAGAAGAAAAGGGGGGCTTTTCATTAGACACAATATTAAAAACACGGAGTTGTCGCCATTTCACTGCTCTTGTTTTCCGCTTGTAGTTTTTATTTTTACGGGACGGCCTGGCTGCAAAGTTGGGCTCCAGGGGTTTGGCGACAGAGAGCCACAGCAGCAGCGAGCGAGGCCCCTGACGAGGCCTTGGCTCTGCAGCGTCGACCGGAGGACCCCAGAGCTGCTGCCGTGATTGGACAACACCCCGACTCCCAGGATAACAGCGTGCGGTGTGGGGCTTGGACCAGGACTGTCAAGGGCATGCTGGTCAGCGTGTTGGACAAGTTCGAAATCCTGACTCTGCATTTATTTGTTTGCGGACTGGAATGAACTGCTAATCACAAGCAGCGTCTGCTTAAAGGAGCCTGGCACTATAGAGGAGAACTACATAGTGTTTTTATTTTAATGATCAGTTTAAAACCATATTAAAACCTGGCAGATTTCACTGAGCTACTGCTGTTGCTGATGTCTTTAATGAAGTTTGAGTTGTTGCCCCTTTGATAACGGCTCTATAATTTGCCCTTTAATTTTACCACTGTAAAAGCAAAAGATAGTGATCCATCAAACTGCATGTCACAGGCCCGTTTGTGCTCCTTTCACTGTGAAATAGTTACTTTATGGCATAATTAGCCCCAAAATATCCACATTGAGACTGCCCTAGTTCACAGAGCCCTCAACCCACTGCTCCTATTCTTCATGACTGTATTCTTGTCCAAGACATACAAGGAGGCCACAGAGACTCCCATATAATTATTGGCACTGGCCCTCCTCCGAGCCCGACGTCAAGCCCACAAATTTATACGACACGCCAATTGCAACGCCATGAACGTCTGTACAGAGACGAGGATAAGCAATTAAAGCCGCTGCCCAGGTCCCGCGGGAGCATGGCGCCGAGGTACCTGAGCGAGCAGAGAATTTACTACCCAGGGTCAGAGGTCAGGGTCGCACAGGGGTGATATTTGGAATCAAAGGTAGAGAGGCAGCCGCTGCGGGGAATAACAAGGCCTCCCCCGGGAGGTCAGCGGTTTCAGACAGAAACGAGGGTCATAATTTCCAAAAGAAACGATGGAAATAATGGAGTAAATATTAGGATATTTTACAGAGTGTGAACCAGCGCCAGTGTATATTGTTGTTAAATTTGGGTAATTACTACCTCCCTGCCTCCTGCTGTTCCACTGATGGTACCTGCACATTTATCACTAACCAGCAGCAGCTGGATGCAGTCAGAGCCTCGTTTGGATGCTGCACAGTTAAGTTCAGGGGCATGATAGTCAGCTGGTAATGTCTTTGGACAAATGAGAACAAAGCATATGTAGACAGATAATAATTAGCGATGTATTGATGCAACGTATCCACGTTTCTGCTCTCAAATTTCAACCCTGCATCATAAACTTAAATCCATAAAACACAACAATCATCAGCACCATCAAAGCTGTTTTTTAGGAACCATGCAACCCAGATTACATTTTTGTAAACATGACATGTGGACTTTTACCATCTCCAAACTGTATCAGCTTTCAGTTTTCAAACTCAAAATATCCACTTTCAACATATTTCATTTGAACTGTGAAACTAAAGCATGATTAATGCTTTTCATGGTTATGTTTAGGCAACTCAAAGAACTTGTTTAAGGTTGGGGAAAGACAGTGGTCTTGGTTAAATATTGAAAAAGTCAACACAGGCTTGAAGCTTAAGACACGACACCTTTACTTTTTCAATATTTAACCATGACCACAATCCTTCCCTACTCTAAGTGTTTTAAAGACCTAAACCTAAGAATCCGAGCCCGAGCCACTGATGTCAAAACTCCCTACCGCCTCACTCAAACTTCAGCACTGTATAAGAACGTCACACTTCCTAGAGCGGTAAAAAATAAAAAAATTGGTTCTAAATGTATTCCAGGCTGCAATTATGTTTCTTTCAAAACATATCTGGTGAAGCAAATTAGCAGGACATAAACACACTTTATAGGATACAAGGTTTCAAATGTAGAAGGTCAAACAAAATACCAGAAAAATGTTGCTTTACAGTACAATAACTGTGCAGCAAATACATAACATCTGTGTTGTTTTGGTCCTTGGTTTGTTGATGAGAGGGTCATTCAGTGGTGATTCCTGCAAAGCTCCAGTTCTAGTGTCATTACTGTTTGTTGAGTCAATAAGTCCACTCTGTCTCTTCCAATGCACTTTTTATGTTAAATTACTTTAGGCACTTTTGACCTTTAATTAGTGACTACTGTAAATTGTAAATAAAATGCCAGTTACACAAGTGAGTCAGATGCAGGTAAATAGCAGTGAGCAGAATGGTTTACTGGTAGAGATTTAACAGTCATAGAAGATCACATAAAGCCGTAAAACACTGTAAAATGTACTGCATGTGCTGCCTGCATGAACACATGCACACTGGGAGTCAAACTGCCTACATCTTTACAACAACTGTATTCTGAGGAATGTACAGTCTGTAAATTCTCAGGAGCAGCTGACATTATAGGGAAGTAACAGGGATAACCATACATTAGGTGACCACTATAGACTGTATATAAAGATAGAGGAACCCTCCATTATGTCACACATAGGTTTCCTGAATAGCACTATCCAGCCATTGCCATCTCGCTAATACCGTACTCCTCCTGATTCCTAGATAATCCAAAAAGGAGCAAAGAGATGGAGCATTAGTGGAACTAAGGCGCTCCACACAAACTTCTCTGAGCCACAAACTGTCCTTTGGCAGCACCCAGCCATCAGTCATTGTGGCCAGCACTTAATTATGCATAACTTTAAGCTATAAGACAATTTAAACAGTTAAGTTTATACAGTTATCATGAACAGGAAAATTAGCTGTAGAGATCAAATAGGTTTTAGTACCAGGCTGTAAACATGTTTATTTCCACTGTAAAGTTATGCATGTTAACATGGGGGTCTATATGAATCACTTTTGAAATCAGCCTCAAGTGGACATTTGAGGAACTGCAACTTTATAGTCAAATATTATACACGTCAGAATCTTGGTTATCATCCATTTCTGCTTTGATTTTTGTCTGCCTTGGTGTTTGATCCCCTCGTTTCTCCACCTTTAAACACATTTTTCCCCCGATCGTTTTATGTTCCCTCACATCACCGATAATAAAAAATATCATATTAGATTTTCTTTGTGGTCTTGAGCCATAAACCTTAACCTTCCAATCACAGAAACCTGCTCATCTGACCTCATAGTGCAGCAATGCAATAACAAAGATATTATACACACAACAGCCTTTATGCATGCATCACTGGAGCACCTGTTAGACACAAAATTGCGTGCAAAAGCATGGATCGCAGTCAAAAGCAGCATAATCAAGTGCGCAGATGCGATGGTTTATTATCTGAAATGATACTTGGCAAAGAAGCCATTCATCACATTTGTTGAAAATTAATTTCGCCAAAGTCAAACCTTTTATTAAATCATGCCGTGATGCTGTGCAGATTCCACATGTGGCTCCCAGAGCACTTCACACGACTTTACATAGGTGTTACCACATTACATGGCAGCACTACAGTCGAACGCCATCTCGGCCAAAATAAACAGAGTCGTGGTTTGATTTATGCTGAGGTGATATATGCTCTTAAAGCCGACAGCTCACACAGCAACTTCGCTGCCTGCTCACTGTGCCAGAGCGCTGCTACTCTGGATACACACATGATGCAAGCCACAGATGGTTCTCATAGGAAAGTGGCAGAGAAATATTTATTAAGAGCAGAAACATGATTAGCGACTACAATCTGCACCGTCCTGCTCATGCTCAGCCTGGATGCCAAAAAGTTGATGGAAAAGCTATTGTTGCCTTAGTTTACAGTTTATTTTATGTTGATTCCTGTTTATTCTGCACACATGATGTCAACACAGTAAATGCTCTGATTGTTCTCCTTTGCGGATCTGATGAAATGAGCAGAAGTTGAGCAAATCAAACTTGTTGCAAATAATTCATTCATACAGAAATTACACACATTTACACCCGAGTGCTGCCCAGTGAAACCACATCTAGAAACTGGAGAAATGAGGTGAGAAGAGTTCTGGTCGTGTCAACCTCAGTTATTTCTGTAAAAGAAGAGAACATTGCCCATTTATTTTCACAGTCCGCAGGCTTGACCTCAGCAGCCCCTTTCAGAAATCAATCATCTGTTCACTACAACCCAGTGCTTTTGTGTATAAAGTAAAACTGCACCAACTGCCCTTCATCTCACATAGACTTCTGCGTTTGCACATGTTGACGTCTCATGGTGAAAGGTTTCATGCCAACTTATTGTTTGAGCAGGTAAAAACAACGGGCCGGCGGTCAATAGCAGGAAAGGAAGGCCTGGTCGATCTCGTAGCGCACAGCTTTTCAGCAGCGGAAGCCATATCAAACACATAAAGTCCTACAGTCAGATTTCAACACTAGATTTGTCGAGTCACTTTGGCCAGACAGATTCTATCCTTCATCACAAAGCCAAGAATGACACAAATGTTCACAAGCTTGTGAGATAACATCACTTACTCGATTCAATTAGAAGTGCAATTAAAAGACGCTTTGTTGCTGAGCAGGAATTTTTTAGTTATTCCCAAAACAAGTTTTAACCAACCAACACCAAAATGATAAGAACTGAGAATAAAAGCAGCAATTAATTTTTTTATACAATTTTTTTGATGGTGTTTCATTTACATGAGCATAATAGCCATTTTTGTCAGAAATAACCCCCAAAAAATGCAGAAATTTCTGTAACACAGACTCATTGTTTTTACTGTGTGCAAAGCAGTGATGCTTCCTGTCATTCTTTATGAATTAGGGATGCGGGAATGATGATTTTTTTTTCTGCTGAAGGTAGTTTTGATGCTTCATCCCAGCACTAGTCCCACTTGTTCTTCCTATTATCTATTTATTTATTAAATTTAAAGTATCTGTACAAGACTTTGTGCAGCTTTTTTTGAGGGCAGGTATCACGACTGCAACCCTTGCACAATGAACGCTGCATTTAAACTCACAATTTCTTTACTCTTTATCATTTATAACTACTTTTTCTTCTATTTTAAGGGATGTCTTTTGTTGTTTGTTGCTTATCTTGTGTTGTATTACTACTACTGGAGCCTTGTTGGTCATATTGCATTTCAATGCCCGTATTGTATGTGACCAACAAAAATTCTTGAATCTATGTCAAAGTGCTGTTTTCAGATGTTTTCATTCATCAAATCACCAAAGAAGAAACTATTAACCACATTAAAGATTTAATTATGGTTTCTTGTTTTCACGGAATCATGAACCTCTTTTTGTTTTCACTGACATGATATAATGTGGTAATGTGGTATTTAGCCTCCAGGGACAACATTCAGAGGTTTCCTGTGGTCAGAGGTCAAAGCGAAAATTTACTGGGGTTACTGACTCTCCAGGATCGTTGAACACTTCCTGACTAATTTCTGTTGTTACACAACACATTCACATTTTTCTTCATCTGCTTTAAGATGCCGTTGTGCAGATAGGATTCAGCTCTGTGACTTGAAGGTTCAGGCAGTATCCCTATTCCAGCTTCAATATTTCCACTTTTAGTGCCAGAAAACTAAAGTGTTGGACAGAATTCTTGTCCATTTAAAGAGCTTTAAAACACTCCTGGGTGGGACACTTACACTTTCCAATGAAAGCCAGGCTGACAAACTTATTTTCAAGTTAGCAGACTTTTTGATGGCAGGAGCACTCTGGAACAGATCACTGCCTTTGCAGTAAGAACTGGGAGGTGTGTAGATGGATTATTAACTATCTAATTAAGGGCTAACATGGGTCCAATAAATCAGTTTGACCCAGTAAAACTCAAATGTAGAACAACAGATGGAAACAGAAGAGCTTCACAGATGTGATGACATTATATTCTCATGTGACCCTGTATGACAGGTCATGTGTTAAGATGTTTGAAATTAACTCCAACATCTTTGTGAAATATTTAACTGTAGAGGCTTCTGTAGGCATCACTAGCAGGAATAGCTGGTGAACTACTAGTCGACAAGCCAAGTACCAAAGCAGCAACTAACTCTGTCAGTCAAGTTGTTGCATTTCTTTCATTTTTAATTTACTGTAGTTCTTGTATTTTCACCTTCCAACACCATTTATTTTCATGACGTCTCTTCAATAATGCTCTGAAATAATGACCCTGCTAAAGGTCTTTTAGTAAGTTTCTTAGCTCCTTAGCTTCGTCCAATCACTTCTTCAGGAAGAAGACTGTCTCTGTATCTATGATTGACAGAGTGTACCAAAACTACTTTTATGAGAATTCAGTTGTATTAATACACATTTTATGTGAGGGTCAGTGGTGCAGCAGTGGTTGTGGGTTAAATATATATGTATTATTTTATCAAGAATATATAATATACCATGTACATTTTATTTTATTGTTATTATGTTTATTGTTATAATTGCACAAACTCTGGTCTGCCTCTCAGCTGCTGTGTGGAACCTTCGCTGATGGGTCCCTGTACCTCTACATACACTTTCAGCTCCCCCACCCTGTCCTGTAAATGAGTTTTTCCTGCCTTACCTCTTTCCCTTTTGTTTATGCGTGCTGTGAGAGAGGTAAGCGAGAATGTGCTGTTGTAATGTATGTGTTTTAACGTAAAGTAGTTCTACCTATAAGTTGACTTTCCCATAATATGGTTATGTATCGTTTCATTTCAATAGCAGTACAAGTCTTGTAAATTGACGGAAGATCTTGTGTGTTTTTTTATCGGCTGTAAAGGTATGTGTTTCGTCTTGTACTGTACATCTGCTGTATATGCATTGAATGTTTCCCACCTTACATGGCGCCCCTTTTGTTTATGTGTTCTGCGAAAGAGGAGTACAAGTCTTGTAAACTGACGGAAGATCTTGTGTGGTTTTTTTATCAGCTGTCAAGCTGTCAAGGTTGTAATAAACAGAGATTGCCTCCAAAAAAAAAATCTGTGTCTCGACTGAATTAACACAACACAGAGACACCATCAGTTTTGTGAGCACAGAGAGCCGGAGAGAAGAAAGACGTAAACAGCAGCTGAAGTTGAAGCTCAACTGAAGTCATTTTAAATCGACTTTACAGCTTCTACCTTCTTTTAAAGTACCTCGTGACTTAGTTTCCACACAGCTCTGACCTGTGGGCATATGATGAAAGCTAACAGTGACATTAGCTACATTAGCTGCACAATGCACAAACACTCAGGACTTTCCTATTGTAGTGGGGACATTGCCATCAAAAATATAGGTAATTCAATGGGTCTTCAGTTCCTCAAATGCTTGATAAAATCCTTACTAGCTTGTGAAGCTGAGGAATGAGTGCAGCAAGCTTCCTCATATTCTTACAGCTATTTTACACCAAGTTTTCCAAAAGCACTGTCTTCTCTGACTGGTTGCTCTGACCAGCTAATCTAGTAAAAGCAAGGCAATATAGGTTGCCATAACAACATATCTCTGAGTATATAAATGCACAGAAGTGGCTCAAGCAAGGAAATAATGAAGAACCGTTCAATGGTGTGGCCAAACTAGTTGCTTTTCAGGCATTATGCTAATGTGGATATGTATGATGTAGATGAGTAACTGAGGAGAAGTCTGGTCTTCAGAGGAGGCATCTCAAGCAGATCAGGAATGGTGTTTTCTGTTGGAGGGAATAGCTTCCCTTTACATGTAAAAAAAGCAGCTATATTACACCCTGTAGGAGAATATTGGCTCTTTAATGGACCAGTTTATGTTCCGATAGCATGAATCGGCTATGATTTGCTTGTCAGTGTTCTCTTATTACCTTCTTCTAGTGTTCTAATGTTTATAGGAGCAGATATCTAGCATGAGCCAGAGCCACATATCACAGCCTTCAAAGCTTAAGATAGCAAGGCCTTAAAAATACACAAAACTGGACATAAAAATAGATAGCAAATTAATCTGAAGTGCTGAGCAAAATCAAGCCTTTATCAATGTTAATAAAGAAGTCTGATAATATTCCTACAGGATGAGTGTGCTGTCCCTTGCATTTAGCTTATATAATCCAGTTGGATGTTCTCCATTCCTCTCCTGTCCTGGATATGTTTTCCTGGTGGATTTTGCAGCCCTTTCAGTCTGGCAGCTCTCAGACAAGGGAGGCCCTTCCCTGTAAAAGCGCTTCCTGTTGTCAAGTAGACAAATAGTTCCTCTCTGCTTTTTGACTTTACAATCGCTTCAGCAGGGAGGAAACTGTAAATGAGATATTGATGAGAGGGCGTAAGTGTCGGTCGCATTATGAGCGTGATAGTCACCGTCTTGTTAATTGCCCTTTCATCACGTCGGGGAGGTGATGATTATAAACACACACTGTAAATGTGAGTGTGACTCTCAGCACTCCAGCCGGCTTCAGGAGGCCCTGCCCTGACTCCCAGAAGATTTTACATTTATGTTTTGGCTACGGGGCCTGATTGAAATTGTGCGATCGGTCCAACCTCACATTGTTTATGTGCTTGTGCTACTATGTATGCACCCGTGTTTAGGCTGAGGTGAAAGATTTCTTTATTTTCCTTCAGGCCTTGCCACGGTGGTGCTGAATACCTTCATGGCTCTTTAAATCCGACGGGTGTAAAAACTGAATGGCAGTCGGTGATGTAGGGAGCAGATTTTTACTCAATTTGTCGACATTCTTTATTTGGGCGTTGGTGTCTTAAAGCTGAATGGATAGGAAACCGCGAAAATCCAATCTAATCAAAATTTTCATATAAGAAATCCACGTCCTCGTAAGGCACCAGGTGCCGTAGAGTTCTAACAGGCGTGAAATGAGTGCTTTGCTGCAGAGCTTTGAAAGGACTGATTGGAGGGGGGAAGTCATGCAATAGTCTTGATGGCAAAGGAAATATACCACATGATTTTATTCTTGGATTTCATCCTGATCGCTACCACAAGCGCTAATTAAATGGTTATCTCAGTGCCCCATTTCATTTTAATTCCATCATTTCCATTTGATTTGGAACACATGGCCGAGGTATTTGTTCTCTTTCTTCCAGGGAGCAGCACGGCTTCTCTGGAGCTCAGAGCAACACTCAGTATTTACACCTTCTAATTGACATAGTGTGTTTTCTTTGGGCAAGTGTATCTGTCCGGGTGTCACCAAATACACCAGCCTGTTAACACATTTGACGTTTATGAGACACGAATAAGTGAGTGTAATGTACCTGACAGAGGAAGTAGTTGAGTTAATGACATCTAGCTGCCGGTGCTCATATCGAAAGTCTAACATTAAACCCCTGCAGGTTTCTTACAAATAAAAAAAAGAAAAACACAAAAAGCTGAACTAAATTGACAAATTGCCTTTTTATTGGTCCCGTCTTGGTGTATCCAGTGTTGTGTAACTCTCCTGTGGTAAACTCCATATGTGAGCACAGGTCAAAACCAAACTCATCCTTCTCAGTCCGTCTCACTTCATAAATCCTTCAGTTTTGTGGTGTAGGTTTGTGAATACAATAATATGTTGAGAGAGAACTGTGCCAAGTGGTTTACGGCTGTCTGTCGTCAGTAATTTCATAGACCAGATGGTGACAGGTGACAGTGAAATATGCAAGGCATTGTTCCGTTTCCTGATATTCTGTCAAACAGATGTGGGAAAACAACAAGAAATTAGATATATATCATTAGACCATGTAATATGAAGCTCTCAAATGTTCAATATGAAATAAGAGAGTTCTGAAATAATCCCATTGGAAAGATTGTGTAAATGTCATATGGAAAATGTAGAATAATCAGTGTTGCCAGCTGTTGCCATCCACTGTCAGGCTGTCTCACGCTCGAACGCTGTCCAAGCAAAGCCCTTCCTTCATGATAAAACAAATTACACAGGCTTTCTCTGCGCAAAAACTAAATCTGAACATCAGGCATTTTTCCACATTTCAGCACCAACACTGGTTCACCAACATCACAGAGAGCACAAAAGACAGCCTTTAGTTCACAAATATGCGCACACAATGTTTTATTATTATTACACATCAAAATGTCTCGTAAAACACAACTTTACTATGAAGACAGAACAGATCAGACTAATTACTTGTGCATTCCAGGTTTTGACAAAACATTAACAGCAGCTGAAGTTCAGTTTGTTGTTTCCAGCTTTTTATAAGAGTCTTTCCTCCGATGTTATTAAATACCTGCAGCATCCAACTACAGCAGAGAGAGTTGTTATATTCACATATGTTCACACAAATAGCACAAAATCGTCATCAGTGTAACTATGACTTAGAATTATACATTATCCCTGACGTGGAGACAAGATTGCTTGTTATCTAAAAGGAAATTATATTGTAACATACACATGAGCTGTCACATATCATCAGCTAGTTGATGAGTTAGCCTTGTTATCCATGGTTTTACTGTCTGGACTAAAAGACACATCAAATCAGATTTCATTATTCACATTTAATTGTTAGGTCATTAATGATAAAAAAAAAAAAAAAACACCTTCATAACCAATTAGGGCTCCAGATAATGATTATTTCAATGATTTATTTATCTGCCGATCATTTTTCATTTCACTCATGAATCATGTGGTCGATAAATTCAGAAAAAAAGCGGAAAATATAAAAATTTTCACACATGAAATTGTATACATTCCAAAACCAAAAGTCCAAAACTCAAAGATATGCAGTTTGTTGTCACATAAGACAAAAAAAATGCAACAATTCTTCAGCCAGCAGCTGCAGTTTCAAAAATTTATGTGAAGTAGAATAAAAGATATCACAAAAATCAAATGAATACAACAATAATACCATCAGGTAATTAACTAATAATGCTGCATTTTCACTTTGCAGAACCTGAAAAGCATCCAGTGGCAGAGTATGATGAATGTTCTATTTCATGGATAAAATAGTCCAAAACAGTAAAATAATTAAAGCATTAGTCACTATTTATCTCCATTTCGAGACACATTGCTTTTATTTCCATTGACACATGGCATACTTTAGCAGGATATTGGGCGAGGAGCAGTCGTCGGGTCAAACAGGGGAAAAGGATGATGTGTGAATGCGGCTTGTATCACTGGAACAGAGGAAAGAAAGCAAAGGCAACGCAGACTATTTTCCACACACTCATGTCAACCTTCCAATTAACCAGACATCCAATATCCCAAGAAGTTCATCAATCAGACACGTCAAAAACCTGAGAGAAGTCAAGTCTGTCCAAATCAAACACAGCCGAGGAATCTCCTTCAAACATAACTGGAATCCAAGGTGTCCTGATGGTGTGTGAGTGCACGTCGGTATGTTTGTGTGTGAAAATCATTCATCAGCTACTGCACGAAGACGAGAAAGGGCTGGAAAATACTGCAGATCACGTACGGCCTCAAGTCTTTCCAGTTTCAAGTAAAGAATTGTGAAATGTACGCTGACATATTCGACATGTTGTTTGTATTCATGTTTACTGTAGCAGAAATATTTGGGCTCGTTATAGTAAGAGGAGATGTTTTCCCATTGCCAGCTCAACGCCACTCTCATGCAATGCCTTAAAAGCGATGGTTTTACAAATGGTTGGTTTTGATATGTCCTGGCTCATGAGGAGAATGGGTGAGCACAAAGACCAAAGGAGGAACTCCCAGTCCCACAGAGAGGCCAAATTTAAATTAGAATCACACTGATAATTACCTTTTTACGACCCTGAAATTGCTAAAAATGACAGTGATGAATTGCTACCAATAACCAAAATCACACAAAGGCCACATACTTTATTTGCCTAAAAAGAAAATCCACACTAGTAGCTGTATTAAGCTGCATTTACAACATCCTGGATCTATTCCCACAAGCTTTAATGCTGCAGACAAAACTGTGTAAAACAGATCAGATTTCTGTAAGATTAATAGCACAGTAATAATACGCTGTCAAGACTTCAAGACAAACATCCTGACAGTGGAGATTTTCACTTACATGATATATTGTATGTTGTTCCCTGCAATACACATTACACATATTGCAGCAAATCAACTGATGTCATCTGTTGAACATAGTATTAATATGATCCCTTACAACCAGGAAGGCTTTTAGATTACATAAACAGGTTGTATTCTTGTATTATTGTTGAATACGAAGACAAAAAACAAGCCAGAATGTCATCCCTTGTTATCTATTAGCTGCCTGTAATAGTGCAATATTACAGCCAGATAATACAATCCGCATTCTGTAAATACAATGCTTAGATATTCAAACTGCATTCATTGCAAAAAAATATAGATATACTTCACTGTATTGGACCCATTCCACTCTGCATTACAAGTGAAAAGTCTGCCCCTGCATTTTGAATGACAACAGCATGATGAGACTGCACAAAGACATGATGTCAACCATTTGAAGATACCATAGACACAGAAACATGCATCTGCTTTCTAAACTACAAATATCTGGCACTTTTAGAATGACGTCTGTTGATGCAGTCCCATGATTGTTAGGTCCACCTTCTCTTTATGGCACATTATTGGCCATGGCCAAGCAGCAACTTCCTTTGCGGGAAAAAAAAGTGCAGTTCCTCAAATGTCCACTTGAGGCTTGGTCCAAAAGTGACTAAATCCCGACAGACCCCCAGGTTAAAAAGCCCAACTTTACAGCAGAAATGGATATGTTTTAGCCTGGTACAAAAATGTACTGGGTGTAGGGAATCTTTATACAACTCATCTTGTAAAATTGTATTACGGCCTATAGGTGGGCATTATAAGGGCATGGTAACTGAGAGACAGGCAACGACAGCTTTGCATAGTCATGCTCCACCTATTTGCTCATTTCTGGATGATCTGAGTTCAAAGAATAAAAGCCATGGCAAGATGGTAACACCCAGAGCCATCACACTGAGCGTCAAAACTGCTGTTCAGAAAACCTCTAGAGTGAGGTCACGAGGGTTCATCCATCTTTACATACAGTCATTAGCCATGGCTCATTAACCTAAAAAGAAAATCCAAGCGACAGGTGCTCAGGTCATGCAGGGGTTTTTATTGAAGTCATGAAAACACTTTTTGACCTCTATGTTTGTTGATGATTACACCAAGGAGGGTTGTGCTTTAAAGCAGTGGCCCTCACACTGGTGTGGGCCCCATGGGGGATTTGGATGGCCAGGAAAGAAGACAGGGTGAAACTAAGTTGAATGAACTGCATTTATGTTGAGAAAATAAACAGGAGTTCTCTGATGCTGTCAGACTGACTTTTATTTCTCTAAAAGTCCCCCTGGATTGTTTTGTAGTCATCTATCATTGTTTATGATTAACGCAAATTGTGGGGTGGAAGTTAGGAACTGTTTTTCGCCTTCTGAAGGTCAACCACCGCTAAAGTGAATTTTTGATTACCTTCAAACAATTCTGCTGGACTGCCAGGCACAGTATGAAGCAAGAACAGGTAGATAACAGGCAGACTAGAATCCTCATGGTAATGCTTTGAGGTAAATGCTAACATTAGCAAGCTAATAAAAGCAACAAAGCAATGTTCATAATTTTCATCACCTCAGTAAGTTGAGCATGATTATGGTTGCCATGTTTGTTCACTAAACACCAGCTGAGGAGTCTGATGGGAATGTCATTAGTTTTGCAGGTGTTTGAGGCCTGGCCATGGCATTAGATGGAAAGTCAGGGAATCAACAATGTTATTGCATTTCATTCTCAAGGGGGTATAAATGAATCCACAAAGTTTCATGACAATCCACTGAATAGTTGAGGCCTTTCACTAAAAGCCACGTACATGTACAGTACCATTCAAAAGTTTGGGGTCGCTTAGAAATATCCTTATTTTTGAAAGAAAAGCATTTTTTTTTCAATGAAGATAACATTAATCAGTCTAGACATTGTTAATGTGGTAAATGACTATTCTAGCTGGAAACAGCTGATTTTTAATGGAATATCTCCATAGGGGAACAGAGTAACATTTCCAGCAACCATCACTCCTGTGTTCTAATGTTACATTGTGTTAGCTAATTGTGTTGAAAGGCTCATTGATGATTAGAAAACCCTTGTGCAATTATGATAAATAAAAAAAGTGTGATCTTCCATTTGTAATATCAAGAGGAGACATCTTCTGGGAACCGTGACTGCACTGAATAATGTATTAGATGTAGATGTTTCACCAAATATGTCAAAACCTTGACCTTCTGGTGGCGCTGGATGAAAAGTCAAGATGTTACCAGTGTCATTAGCGTTCATCCTCTGTGCACACACATATGTGAAACCAATTTCATGACAAATCCATGAGGTAGTAGCTGAGATATTTCAGTCTGGACTGACATTTCTATCCCTAAAGTGATACCAAGATGACATAGCTGACCTTCACTAATGCTTCTTTAATGCTGGAGTCTTAAAAATCATTCTTCTTATTTTTATAGAATTACTTGTAAATGAATGATGGTTTAACTTCTTTCACTGCTTAGTTTTAAGACCAAACTACAGAGAGAAGTAAAAACATAGAGGCCACACACATCGACTCTCACACTTTCATCACAGTTAATTTATTTCAGCGCCGCAGAGCGTCAGGTATCTGATGTTCCCACCATCTATTGCTGCTCTTCTCCACCCATGAGTCGACACTTAACCTGTCAATACTTTGTTCTTGGCTGAATTTAAGTGAAAATAAAGAGAGCATTAGGCTGTGAAGTGCTCATATTTTTTAATCTTTGCAAAATGGAAAAATAAATTCCCTTCGGGAGTAAACTGCATTTTTGCACTCTGTAACCTCAGCTGCACATAATTTTCATCCTAATTTACAGCTTATGGCAGAGAAATCCCACCTTCAGGAAATCAATTACGTGTGGGAAGAATGAGAGAAAGCTATACGCAGATGTCTGTGAAATACCTGAGTCCAGAGCAGAGTGTATGGATAGATATCCTGTCACTTTACTTAAAATTGGTTGTGTACTGTACATTAATGTTAAAGCTGTGACAACCACTCTGATTTAATTAATCATTCGTTTCTTGCTGTGATAAAGAAATGCTATTCTAAGTTGTAATGTTTCATACATAACTTCACGCAAGATTTTAGTACCGTGTTGAATTGATTTTCAGTTCCAATGCAAAAACTAGACCTTGCTACAGGAAATATAAATGCATTCATGCAGAAGACACTATTGTTAAAACATTTGGATTCACCCAAACAGTTTCATGTTTTCCATGAAAATTCACACTTTTATTCATGTGCTAACATAACTGCACAAGGGTTTTCTAATCATCAATTACAAAAACCACCATTAGCTAACACAATGTAGCATTAGAACACAGGAGTGATGGTTGCTGGAAATGTTCCTCTGTACCCCTATGGAGATATTCCATTAAAAATCAGCTGTTTCCAGCTAGAATAGTCATTTACCACATTAACAATGTCTAGACTGGATTTATCATTCATTTAATGTTCTTCTTTGAAAAAGCTGCTTTTCTGTCAAAAATAAGGACATTTCTAAGTGACCCCAAACTTTTGAATGGTAGTATATGTAAAAATGTTTAAATGTTGTCTACTTGATACTTTTTGACAAATTTTCTCTTTCTTCTTTTGGCCAACATGGGACAGTGCAACATGAGTATGTGTACATGTGACATATTACTTTTGTTACTTAATGCAGATTGCATATTGTATTTTTTAAGTACACTATGGGGAGATGCTCCCAAAAATTTTGTTGTACCATTTTTTTTGTGTACAATGACAATAAATTATATACTATTATATTCTAAATACAAGAAGAACTAAGAACTTTGCACTTATAAAGTAATCTATGAATACCTTACTCTGTAGAAAAACATTAGTGAAATTAGGTACCCAGTTATACCTTAGACTTAGACACCGTCCAAAAACAATCAGGTGTGTATATCAATGTTTGACATGTAAAGATAGATCTCAAAAATTCCTTCTTTTTGTTCCAAAAAATGCAAATTTTAGCTGAAAATGCAAAGGAATGACATCTTTTTCAGATTAGGAAGGAAAGGATCTTGTCAAATTTCAGCAGCACCAAGGATTCTGAGCCTATTCCACACCAGAAGGAAGTTTGAGTTGTGGTAGGAGCTGAAGAACTCCAGTAATGAGCATTCGGATATCTATACTGGACATATTTCAGTCGCAAACAAACACTTTCTTTCATCCAACCTCTTCAACAAGTTCAGTTCACATCAGGTCTGCACTGGTACAAACTGCCTCCAGGAAAAAGCCAAATGCTAAAGTCTGGCACAGGAGAACTTTTCTCAGCTTTTATGTTACCAAACTAATAACCTCAGACTAAAAACTGAAATAATGTTACAGTTTAAGCATTTTAGTGGTGATGTAGAAAGTTGTACACTTGACTCAGCTCATCTGGTGCTGATAGCAGCTTTCGTATAAACTCTACTGCAACCTTTACACCCGAAGAATACCGATTACTGAGGAGCTCCGGGGTTCAGACTGCTTGTTGGCTTGTTAGCCTGCGGAAACTACTCCTGCTGCCTGCAAAGTTTGGTTTAGAGTCTGACCTTGTTAATGTTACTAGTTGTGTGTTTTGACTTAAATGCTTTTGTCTCCACATCAGTACCTGCTGTTGCCATTTTAATGGCACAATGAACCCAGAAACTGGCGATTTTTTTGTTTGGAAAGTTAAACAAAAAGAGCAAGTTAAATTAATCATATGAAAAAGACAATGAGGCAGACAGCTTTGCTATTACTTAGTGTAGTGCACAACACCAAACACTTCAAATCGATACTATAACTGGCAGAATCAACTAAAATACCTTCATGAATGCAGCAATTGGCTGCAACATTAAAATTACTGACCAGTGAATTGAATAACATTGATCATCTCATTGCAGATTAAAAATTCTGGCCTGTAACTTTGGGTCCTGCACTCATGTGGATGTAGCTTTGTCACAAACAAGCTGCCTAATTATTCCAAGACAAAGCACAACAACGCATGGCAACAGCAGCGACCTCCCTTAACAAGACAGTGTGTAAAAACTGCTCAGCAACAACTTGTAGAACACAACAAAAGCCTAAAGCATTCATTTAGCCTCCAAACTCCCCACATAGCAACCTGATTTAATCATCATAGGATGGACCAGACAACCCTGTCCCCACAAAATTACATTTCTATACAACAAAACTGTATTTTCAGTCACATACTTTCTCATAGATTCCATTTGTCTCTGATGCATCACAAATGCTTCTATAATCAATACATCTTGGCATTTGTGTTATTGCTTTACTGTCATTGTTTATGAGTCAACCAATCATATGGTGGGGCAGGACTCATCACCATGGTAACCCAAAAAATAGAGGAAAAACTTCAGACATGTAGTGAAAAGGTTATATTTTAGCCCAAGTGTACGATCTTTGTAAACTAAACTAACATTGGACTAGTAGATCAAATGGCTTCTGATTATGGGCGAGTTTAAATATGATGGGACTTTTCATGATGGCTTCAGTTTGTTTTTATTGTATTTCAGCTCCTCTCACAAAGAGTGTGTCAACATATTTTTAAATGGTATCTCAGAAAGCTAAAATTTCACAAGTATCTTCATAAATAGCCATATATTTTGCCATTACAATAATAACAATGTGATGATTTGAGATGGAATGAACCAATCAGACAGCCTCAGAGGTCCTGTATCTATGCCTAAAGGGTCAGAGCTGTAGTGCTGTATGGAAACTCACAACATTAGATAAAGGTTGTTTTAATGTTGTGGCTAATTTGTGTATTTTGCAACCCAGCCTCTAGGGTCAGCTGGGTGCAACATAAAGAACCAGATGTCACTGGTTAGGGGAAAGCAATTTATTCCTCAGTGTCAGAATTAACAGAAAACTGATCGAACAAAGGAAAAACAGGGCTGTTGGATGTTACTAAATCAAACAACCAAATGAAACCAAACAAGGGCTAACAGTTCTCAAACTAACTAAAGACAAATAAAACTATGAAACACAACAGCAACATCCACAACAGACACCAGAAACTAACACAAAAGAGTGCAGAGTGCACAAAATTAACTAAATAAAACTGGTGCCTCAAAACATACATGACAGAATCAGACACAGGATGCAAACCACCACCCCTCAGTGGTTATGAAACACACACAGGACACTAGTAGCTTCTCACCTAGTTGTGCAGCTGCTAACAGAAGCTACTGTCTTCACTAAGACATGAGTCCCTCTCACCAAATCAGCAGCTGCTAACAGATGCTACATTTTCGAGTAACCACCCCCTCAATGACCACGGAAAACACCGAACACCCACACAATGACAAGCAGCACCAGGGTGACGTGTTCACGTTAAATCCCAGCCAGTCTGGCCGACAGTTTGGTTGAGGTTTTATATCAGGTGTGGTGATTGCTGGGGTCTTGTTGGGAGGAGGAATCCAGGTTGTGGACCAATCCAACGGGTCAGGAGGCGGGGAGGACCAGGGCTGAGAGCAGGTCTGGAGCTCCAGGTCAATCACTCCTGATGCCTGCCAGGTGGGATCTGGAGCTTGGTCTTCAGACAGATGTGATCAATACAGGCTCCACAAGCAGCGTTGCCAAGTCCGGTTATTATAAGATGACTTTGGGCTCGTTTTTCTGTAAAGTTGCTTGCAAATCTCATCAGTCGCAGGCTGCAGGTTTTTGGGCTTGTTGTCTAAAGTGTAGTTGCTTATTTGCTGTTGCTTATGCATAATGCATATTTCTTCTATTTTAATTACGAGTTAAAAAATGTAAGTTATTTAAAGTTTTTATGTTGACTGCGCTTACTGTCAATTTACTGCAAACAAAAATAAATGTCTATATTTCTGGTGTTGTCAAGAGGCCTTTCATTTACACAAAGTGGCAGTTCAGCTGTTGGGCTTTTTTTTGGGCTTGTTTCCATTGAACTGGTTACTTGTTGGGTTAGCACTGTTGCCCTGCAGCTGGAAGACGCCCGGTTTGCTTCCTCGCTTTCCCGGGATCTTTCTATATGGAGTTTGCATGTTCTTCCTGTGCATGCGTGAGTTTAAGAACATACTGAGGTTAATTGATAATCCTTAATTGGCTGTAGGTGTGAGTGTAAGTGTGATTGTTTGTATCTATATGTAGACTATTGACCTGTCCAGTGTGTCCCCTGCCTTCACCCTAATGAGGATTAAGTGGTGTATAGAAAATGGATAGATGGATGGTTACTTGTTTCTATCACAAGATCTGGCAAGACTGTCCACAAGCCATCACCCCACAAAGAGGCTGCACAAAGTCTATTACCAATCACACCACCACCAGAGGACATAACTGTGTATGATTGGATGTTTTCTAGATGTGGATTTATTAGTCGTTGTGAAACAATCTGCGAATACAACACCAAATGTAACTCATTCGCTATTTTCATACTTGTGGACCATTTGACCTTGTTACTTACATACAGCAGTTTAAGAGGCAAATGTTCTTTGCTGCATCTGCTGCTACCTCTGTCTTAGTATTTGTATTTCCACTCTGACCTTTGTGCCCCTCATAGTCATTCAAGTGATTAGTCAGGCCATTAGTCACCATCTTCTGTGCATGTTGGTGTCAAACTTACCAACATGCACAGAATAGACTCATTTTATAAATTAAATTAAACAAATCTGAGGTTTTGTTTTGATGCAAAATAATTTTCACAAGAAGTAATGCATGACATGTGACTTTTGCTTAACTTATCATCCACTCTGGCATCCACTCTGGAATACTGGAATACCTCCAGCAACTTTTTGCCCTATAAACACATTTGCTGACAGGTTTGCTGATTTAAAGCGTCCAATGGGAATCCTCAGCGGGAACGCATCTCTTCCAAGAAACTCTGAGGAGTGTTTTAGGTTGGTGGGCACTCTGCTGCCTATTTCTCTTAGCTTCTGGCGGCGACGTGTTAAGATTAGTCATCCGGAGTTGTCACCGCTGGCACATCTCGACTTTTACCAGCGCGTGACATCATACGGATGGAAATTAAACCCAGCAGCCGCATCGTCCGTAGCCAATTAAACGCCTGAATGTTTTGACCCAAACAGAAGTAAATATGGAATATTGGAGCAGATTTAGCATTCAGTTCGTATGAAGTCATGTCTTTTTTTACAGATACCTGCTTTACATCTCACTTGTAGATCATGCTTTAGTCATTCAGTGTTTAGGAATCATGAGGGACCTCACATTTTCACTACATTGTGTGGCTTTTTTGCTCACAATTAAACGTACGATTAAACTTAAATCAGCTTCAACGGCAACAAAGTATCAGACATACTGCAGATTAAGTGCTACTCGTGTTGTATATTTGGATTTCACCCTAAGAATTTAACTAATCTGACAATGATTCATGCCTTTTCCCGACAAAGTCAATTACCTTAAAACAAAATATTTTCAAGTATACAGCACAGCACTTAATTTAATGGCACAGTGAAGGCTTGTAAAATCAGCTGAATCCAGCTGGCTTACGGTTTTACAGCAGACCCTCAATGCTTCAACACTTTAAATGCTTTCTTATGCTTTTACTGCTCAGACCTGAGAAGAAATTACTGCACCTTAGGTGAAAATAATTAGCACACAGGAGTTAGAAGCAGACTTTCCTCACGTCTCCCTCACACTCTGCGCTGCAGCAGGTCATGATGACAGTTTTTAAAGGACTTTTTCTGATGTTTTTAACCTTTAAACTTCTGTTGGCTGTTATGCCAATCAAAACGTTAGATCTTCAACTTTTGCACATAGTAAAATGCATTTTTATTCCTAATAAAGTAGCTAATTTAGTCTTTGGTTACACTGAGCTCCACCTTCTGTCAGTGACACAAGCCAAAGGAAAATATTTTCACAAACTTAAATCCACTAAACATTTTGTCTTTATGTTCCTTACGCACTATTTAGGTGGGTACTGTTGTTGGGAAACTGTGTCTCTTAGTATTGTTTTTTAATTTTTTTAATCATTTATTAATATGTTCACATAATGCATTGATACCCCACACTTGCAGTAAAGTGAAAACAAATGCACACATAATACAAAAGCATTTAACTATAATGTTTATATAAAAAAGAAAAACAAATGAACGGATGAATAAAACAATGACAAGTTTTTGGAAGCATATTGTGGTTAAAAGGTGAATATTGGCCTGAGATGTACGTTTGTTGAGCTCATGCTGGTGATTCAATAGTGAGCATTCTTATACAAATAAACTACATTTTCAATTAAATTTTGAAGGAAACGTGTTTTCATGGGATTACATTTGTTTGTGACTTATCACTTGTTGCTCCTTTCAGCCTATCCTATAGTAGACAGGGCTGGACTGATCACCCTGGTAACCCAGAAAATGAAGTTGAAACTTTAAACATGTTGTGAAAGCTTCACATTTTGACCCAAACTATACTATCTTCCTAACCCTAACCACTTAGTTTTCATGCACAAACCTGATTAAACAGTGAGAGAAAACCTAAATTAAAAAATGAGTAAATACAAGACTCAAGAACAATGACCACACATAGGAAGCAAAACCTGGTGTCCTGAAGAATGCCAGTGCACAGTGGGAGTCATCAGTTATCATCTTGGCCAATTATCAGCATCATTTTTCCCTTTGACTAATGGCAGTACAATAAAATTATGCTACTTAGGCTCTTGGCACAATCTAACTAGTCATATGCCACCATCAGCACTCAACGATGAATGTAGAAAGTTGTCTTTTGAATAACAAATAACCAGTATTGGGCCTAATAAAGGCACATCAGTCAACCCCTAGCACACTGTATTTCTACTTATTGAATAGTATCAATACTGATATATGACTGTACTGAGCACATTGTTTGACATTGTCAAAATCATACTGAATACCTCAAAAACTGACTCCTTAACAGTAGCAAGTGTTGAATTAAACATGTGCTGTTTAGTGGTCTGAGCCTGTATTCAAAGCTGCTTGGAGTAACTTCGATGTTATGCATTTTTTTGAAGGTAGAAGCCTTGAGTTTGGCATTTGATTGCCGCCATTTTGGTCTTTTGGTGCAATGCGTGAGTAATGGATCAAACTGGAGAACCCCCTGCACTGTGATACAGTAGCAATCTTTAATTAAAAAGTAGCCCTGCTCTAACACATAACCTGCTTAATTGTCTACTTTACACTAAATGGGACCACGATTAACAAAATAACCATCATGCTGTGTTTAAGGAGATGTGAAACTAGTCATTCGGATCATAAGCTCAATAGAAAAATATTTACTGACAAAGCAGATCAATCCAGAAGTAAGGTTGCGTTCACATCAACTTCTATACAGTCAGACTTATTTCTTTTCCCCTGCTGGCTGTTAGAAAGAATGCAGGTTTAATTCACTGTCGTGCTGGCTTCACTTTTCAGATCTAGAATCTATATCCATCTTTGATTTGCAGTTGATGAGTCTGAGCCAAACTTTGAAGCAACACATGCTTTAAAAAATGTGAGATATCACCACTGTGTCGGCTGTGGCGTTATCTGAGATATTGGCTTCTCTAAAATGGCACAAAGTGCTTCCATATGTTAACAACTATTAAAAATTACACTTAGTCAATAACATTTTAAATATCACTTCATTGGCTTGTTATTTTGGACCCAAAAAAAAGTGTTTTCCATGCCATGGCTTGTTTTCACTGTCATTGTGGTCTATTTTTAAGCAGTGGGCACATTCAGTTTCAGCATTAGCAGCTCCAGTCAGGATTTAAACCCACACTTTCACCCTCTGAACGATGCATTTATCACCGAACTTAAACATAAACAGGGAAGTCTTTTGCTTCAGTGATGCTTTACTAAGCTCATACAATATATAACTGCTCTAAAAATGTTCTTATATGTAATGCTACACCCGAGAAAAACACGTCTACACATTTAGAGGTTTTGCAGCCAATAAATGACTTTAGGACTGCACTTCTTTCATCGACAGCAACCCACCTAGAACTTGTGCTGTTTTTACAGCAAGTGAGGCGCAGAAAATCAACCGATCTAATCATCAGAATATAGAATTTAGGGGTTTTCCACTAGCAAACGTCTGTAAATGTATTGTCTAAATATAGGAAAGGTGGAAAGTGGTGTAAACATGATAGATTGCTTTGCCTGGACACGTCATCTCACCACATGTTTATGGACTGAACTGTATCGCAAAAAACGTCATGGCACAGAGAAAGGATAATTGCATCCATTTTATTATCGCCACACGTTTTACTCTATACCAGACAGTAAGCAGTATATGCATGTGTTAAATGCATGTAGGAAGTTAAGCAACACCAGAGAAGCTTGAAATAAAACCTGAGCTTGATTTAATTTTATATCTGGACCATTATTTATCAAACGGACCCCCACTGTGTCTCTGGTAGTGTTTTACAGTTCAAGGTTCAGCTTTATTTGTCCCAAAAGTAGGCAATTGCTTTTGCAGAAAAGCACTCAAAAGCATAAAACAAAAAGAGGCATAAATCTGTAGATGTATATATTAAACAGAGCATCCCGTAAAAGAGGAACAGAACAACACAGAAGATGGTGAAACAAACCGAGGCACCGCCTGCCAAAGGTTCCTCATCTCGTCCCAGAAAATACTGCCAGAGTGCCATTTCTGTCAAAAGAAATGATTACATGCAGCTTTTAATACTATTCATGTAAAAAAAAACAAGGAGGAGGAGAAGAAAATGAGGAGAAAATGGAGGGTAACATAACCACAGTGATTAGTGTGAAACACATCTGTAGCCTTTTTAATAACCCGGCCTAACATAATTGCCCTGTGCATTGTTTTTGTACTGCCCACGGCCTGCCAAGCTGCAACTGGCTGTCCAGCGCTTTAATAACCTCTACTTATTCTATGCGCACTTAATTTGAAAATAACGCCATTAAAAATCCTCGTTGGTGGCCCCAGATTTAGGATCTGCATTTACTGAGCTGTAACCTCTTTTTTTTTTTTTTTAACCTCCATTCATCTGCTAATTATTAGCTTTTGCTGTTTTTGATCATGAAAATCAACAGCAATTATTCATCAGTCCAAGCCACGAGCGTAACGTAATAATTTACATTGCAGAGCGTACGGTCAATAAATAACTTTAATACACGACCACACCTTTTTCTACATGATTTCGATGCAAGAAGTATTTTTGCGTTTATTTTCAGTCGCAAACAAATCATTTCTGCCCTTCTTTCGGTCATGTTTTGCGTGACGTCCTGTTACGATCCATGTAGCACTTTAGAAAACCTGCTGTACAAATAAAGTATTATTATTAGTACTTCTTACAAGTCATCTGGGGAGTAATTAGCATAAAGCAGTGTTTGTGTATCCCTGTGTGTTTCTCCAGGCCATTTCACCTAAATACACTCATTAGCCTCCTGCTGTATTTATGGACATTTTGTCATCACAGCCTTTGTTCTTGAGGGACTTCTGCTGTGGAGTTCAGGACAAGTGGTCCAGGAATTTGAAACTCGAGTCGCCGTCGTTATTCCTCCTCAGTCGACACGCTGCCATGTGTGGTGAGTTTGTCTAAGCTCCCCTAATGAAACAGCCTAAATATGGAGAGAAGCGAACAGGAGGGAGTCGTGCTTTGCTGTGCAGCGTTCAGGTGTACAACAGAAAGAGGCTTTTTCGTATGCAGATGCCTCCGAGCGAATACCATCGAGTCTGAAGGTCCCATTAAAGAGAGAGAAGCTCCAGATAGTATATTCAGTTACCGTAAAGCAGAAATCCAGAACACATGAGTCTGCTGCTGGATGCTCCACTGCTGCTCAGGGCTTTGGCTGCTGTTTTTGTTGCTCCGACATCCAACCACCCGAAGCCATTCGACTAAACTGAACTTCACCTGTTACCTGTGTTTTAAAATAGACTTCTGTATATTATACACGGAGGAGAAATGCCAAGCCTCCAAATTCAACACAGAGAGAAGCAGAAATGAAACCCAGAACTTCTCTCTGTGAGACAGCTTTGTTTAAGGGTTTAGCTTTCTAACTGAGCTGAGACATAAGGAAAACTTCTATACTACCCTAAGATGCAGAAATGGGTCAAAAATGACCCAGTGAGGTCATTTTTTTTTGCAACATCTTTGTAATGAAAAGTTTTTATCATTTAATTTTCCAGCTGTTCCTCAAAAAATGGGTTTTTGATATCATCCCATTGAAATTTTTAAGTCAGCTTTTATACTTTTAAAGAGATTGTAATATTTGTATGACTACCTCAAGCTCTATATCACTGATAATATCATAAAAGAGGGGATGCAGTGCATGAACTTGGAGGGACGGAGTGTAGCAACAGCTGAAGGAAAAGACTGGAAAAATGACGGAAGCTGACATTCTTCCATTGCTGTTCTATGTAATATTCTTCTTTTTCAACCATCAAAATGTCCAAAATTTGTTATAAAGTGAAAAATAAACATGTCACAAATATGAAATCATTTTAGTGTGGACAAAAATATAACACAAACAATAATACAAATTAAAGCTACGAGCAGCACTGGTTGGGTCCTTGCATCCTTGCTGGTCAGCGACTCCAAGCATGTCAAAACCCAATTTTCACTCATCTGACAGCTTTTTATGATGCCGGTTTTAAATAAACACCCTGATGCAGTCATGTTGCAAATATGCAAAAGATTACTTCATATTTTGTTCAATAACTTTGCAGGTGATGCCTGAAACTAATCATCTGGAAGCAGGAGGTTTGGCTGCAAAGAGGAATTATTTTAGATTCTTTGGACAACAACACAAGCAGAAATATTTCATAGAAGTGTCTGGAACTGGTTAAACATCAAGGTCTCATATGGGTGTCATGGCTTTATAGTAATAGCCTTAGCATGAATAAAAAACTTCAAGAACACTATTTCAAAAGTCTGAATGACACAAAACTGTCACTTCAGCAACTTGAAAAAAGCAGCATTCCATGTCTGAGAAGGTCTGTTGTCTTAAAACGTGTCAGTTTGTGGTTAGTTTAACTCGTGGTTCAGTTTGTTTCACCTCTGACAGCTTGTTGGGAAGATGCCACACACTTGCTTATTCCTCAGTAATTTAAAGCAGTTCTTACATTGTTAAACTGAACTCTATTTAGGTATTCCAGCACCTGTACTTTTCTCGACCAATCTGTGGTCAGTTTCATTCAGACTAAAGCTATTTTCACACATAAACAGGGGTTAGTTAAAATGTAGCTTTTTCTATGTTTCTACAGTCTGAAAACTTACATTTTTGTGACGATGTGCAGAAACTCTGTTTGCAGTGTTGATGTACAGACAGAGAAAACTTGGCTGTTGACATCAAAGTGTGCAACATTATCTCTTCTTTTCAGACATGGCCAAAATAGTGCTGACGCTGACTTTGTTAACTGGACTTTAGACATGTTTGCACATAAATGCACGCTTAAACTCTCACTATATTGAGGAATAGTTCACACATATGATTCTCTTCCTCGATGCACCACTGTTGGTAGCTTATAGTCTGAATCCACGAAGTTTTCAAAGATTTCAGCCGTCAGAAATGATACAACAGCTAAGCAGCCTTGTCAGAGTACTGTGCTCTCTGAGTGCTTTTTTAGTTAGATATGTGGAAGAAGTCACTGTACTGTAATGCATATGGAACATTAAATTGTCTTCTTCCTTTGGTATGTAGTCTAGTTCTTTAGTCTGACTGTAGTTAAAATTAGATGTGCTTCCCTACTATCTATCCAAGTGGCAGCCAGTTGCAGCAGCTCTCATTCACTACTGAGCTTTTTTTCTATTTTTTTTTGAATTTCTGTTGTTTTCTTTTGCACTTTTCACTTTTTTCATACTGTTCTTAGTACAATAGAACACCATGGACACCAAATTTGCCCGTCTTGTGCAGGTTATTTTACTATTTACAGACACAATCTGTGAATGATGAACATTCTAGACTTTTAAAATACCCCGTGCAATATTATTATTTCTTATACATATCTGAAACATGTGTTACATACGTTTTTTTCTACTTTGCATAAAAATCTGTGCACTATAGATAACCTGTGCAATATTAATACCTCGTAAACATTTCTGTTTATGTAAGAATCTGTGCAATACCACTGGCATCTGCAATGTTATTTCTCTTCAGTACTTAAGTATATCTTGGTTTATTTTGGATAATTTTTATTTTGTACTTCATTCCCTAAATGTTTGCTGCTGTAACACTGTACATTTCCCCACTTTGGGATTAATAAAGGCTTATCTTATCTTATTTGTAGAATCCAGTTAATCCATTGAACTGTAGTATCATGACTTACATGGTCACAAACACAGTCAAGTTTTTTATTTCTACTTTGATTTAAAAAAAAAAAAAAACCCAACTTAAAACAAGTTACAGATATTGACTTGTGGGAAGCAGCTGCTCATTTATGTCTCGCTCCTGAGCAGCTCTAATGGAGATCTAATAGGAGTGCCTTGCTCAACAGAGAAGGTAAATGGGAGCCCTCTGTTTTTCTGCCCCATTTTTTGCAGCTGCTTCCTTTATTGAAACAGGCCACCATACGACCACAAGGTCACCGCTCTTACCGTCAGGCCTTTGTGCCACATGGAGAAGTACTCTACTAGAGATCTAAATGTAAATACCTCTCTTGTTAGTTTTTGCTCAGGCCAGGCCTGTAACAGGAATTCAAGCTGTGCTAGTGCACCATTAGGTCCTGGCAAATGAAAAGACATAATTCAGATTATTAAGTCAGTCAGGAGGGGGTGGAGGATTGTCAGAAACGCTGTGAATATTACACAAGTCTAAAATAGCCTCCTAATTGAATCTGTCAGTGTGCCCTCATCTGGTGATTACACACATTTAACTCTTTGTACCGGGTAAAATATAGACTCCCAACATGAATTCTGGCCAGTCACCATTTCAAGCAAATGTTTGCTTTTCACACATTGACACAAAGCCCCACTGTTTTACACTGTACAGCACTGAGGCACGAGGCATTTTAAATAGGTTTTATTAATCTCTTGCATTGGTGTGAAACATCCGCAGAATACTAAATAACTGCTGTGTGAACAGCACAGGTGTGGTCAACGTCTGTCAGGAGTCTGTGCTCAGTAGTCGCACTTGGAGATTTACCAAGCATGTTAAACTGTAGCCAATTTTACAGTCCTAAATTATGTGGCCAGCTTGGAAAAATAAGGGAAAAGTCAAGGGGTAAGAGGGAGATTTGCCAGTCGAATCCCCTTACAGAAGCGTGGTGCGGACTGTCCCAGGCCACTTGCTGAAGACATAACATATTACCAGTGAAGAAAAACAGCAGAGCTGGACTTTTCTGTCAACTGCACAGCGACGGACTCGGCAGGCCAACTGCTGGGGCAACGAGACACTGAAGAGGATTCACTTTAGCCGATGAAAAGTTGGGAGGATTGTGTTTCATTGAGTGGAAGTATCAGAGTTCAGTGGGATTCTTTGCATCCTTAAGGAGATTCTGGAGATTAATTCAGATTTCACCTAATATTTATGCACTCAGTTTGGTATTTTATGCTGCATTGTAGAACCTTGCAGAGTTCTAACATAAGGATAGGTATTCATTCTTTCAGTTTGTAGGCTATTTGTAAATGTACTTTAAAGCTAGTGGTTTCCAAACTTAGTTGCACCATGAAAACTTAATAAAACTTTAACTTGTCGGGACTTTAACAGTCTAAATCTGCTCTAAAACACTGATGAAAGTGTCCATTTAAAATCACTGTTCAGCACAACCTACAACAAAAAATGTCCAACTTATGTACAGAAAAATGTAACAGCATTAAAATCAGAGACAAGAGGGCAAACTGGGAAGAAACTGGAGGGAAATAATGAACAATGGTAACATGCTAGTATATGCTAATTATCTCAAAACACGAAGTTCATCAGAGGCCAATGGAAATGTCCATGAATTTATCAGGTATTGTTATGAATATAGTCATGTACTGGTATTTTTAGATAAAGTTTTCAATTTACCAGATTACTGCAAATCTATCCTGGGGGAGAAATAGCTACACAATCCACCCAGTAGTTGTCAAGACTTTTCTCATTAGGTGTCTCCAAGATGTTTAGGATTTATCCTTTGTGCACCAATTAACCCAACATAGACTGATTTAGTGCCGATACATGAACAAATTATAACATTACTGTCATTGTCAAGCACACCTGTCTGTCTCCATGCATGATGTGTTTTAGTACAAGACGCATTGAAGCTGAAATATCCGATTATGTAAACCTATACATTATTTTGTAGCTTCATCAAGCAATGTTTGCATAAGGTTGTACAATTCATGACATTATGTAGAGATTGGAAAATTTAATCTGATATTTGACTTTTTAAAAAGTTCATAATTAAAGTGCTTTTTTTAAAACACAATTATCTGCCTGACCAATTATCAGATCAGATATTAGACATTTTTGTTAATGGTAATGTTATTTCTGTAACTGATTCCTCAAAATAAGAATTTATTTTGAAAAATGTCCACTTTGGCTCTCCTGCAGCTGCTTTTCTATCTGCAGATATGTAAAATTTAAATCAAGATATTTCAACAAAGTTTTGTTGGAGTTTGTGTTGTTATTGATTACTAATAATAAACCATAAGTTGATCCTTAATTTAATCAGTTGTGAGGTCAGGTATTAGTCATATAAACTAGTTTTGTTCCTCTGTACCTCTATGGAGATATTCCATTAAAAATCAGCTGTTTCCAGCTAGAATAGTCATTTACCACATTAACAATATCTAGACTGTGACTGATTAACATGTTATTTTCATTGAACAAAACTGCTTTTCTTTCAAAAATAATGAAGTTTCTCAGTGACCCCAAACTTTTAAACCTACTGTACATACTTCGCACCATCTAACCTTAACATAAAATCAAGCTCACGTGTTTCATATTGTGTGAATCTTAGTCAACTCTTCTAACTAGGTTAAGACTGAAGTTAAAAACAGCTGGTCCAGGCAGCTCCAGATGTTTCTAACTCACTGGCATCATAAGCACCGTCGGAACAGGACCGCGGCCACTGACTGACAAACTGTCTCGTAACTTTTTTATTCCATTTTTTTTTTTACGTGCTCAACATCCTCATCGTTTATCCCGAGGGATAAAGACAAACCGTTTGGTGGAACGATTGGAAGCGCCGCTGCTCTTCATATTATCTCTGCCTTTGAGTTGCATTTGATCTACGTTCAAGCAGAGCAGATGGGACTCTGCTGCATCTGTGGTGAGCTTCGACCAGATTTATGGAGCAAAACCTACAACTTGCAGGGTGTGAACTTTGAGCACGGTCTGTTTTTCTGACACATTTTATCCAAATAAATCCATCCTGACATCGAACAGCTTGACATCAAACAATCGTGGAATTTCATAGTCGCAGATGCGAGACATTTACAGGAAATTGTCACAATGGAAGACGCTGCTAAATGTATATCTTTATCCCTTCCGTCCTTCTCTGATTATGTATTCATTAAGTTACCCTCCGATGCCATGCTTCACCTTCAACCCCAATTTAAGCTAGTTAAGTCTGATTGAGCAACAAGGAAACAACAGTGCTCGGGAATCCACCAGTTTCTCCTCACTGGAATAAGAAATTAAGATTAAACAGCAATGCAGAGGAGTGAGAGCAAACGATGTCAAATTGGAAACAGGGTCTCTTGAGATTTTGGAACATCTGTTGGGGTGTCAGGTTGCTTTCGCTCTCGTTAGGCCTGCAGTTTACCTCATAAGGCAGTTTCCAAAAACCCCTCTGCTCCCCCCAGGCACAGTCCACTGTTTTACAAACAACCTCAGAGCTGAGGCCAAGATTTAATGTGCCCATGTTTACCTTATACCAACCTTAGCTGTCCCCAAATGCACTTCTTTTCTTCCCACAGAACTCACTTTGGAGACTGATGGCAGTGGGACTTCTGTGTCGTTGCAATTTGTGCGTTCAATTTAGTTAGATTAAGTACTCCGATAATGTACGCTGCTTTCCCACAGGAAAACTGCTGCTCTGTACTTCATGCGGTGATAACCTCTTTGTATTTCTTCCATGACATATGAACAATGAAAGCTACATCACACGAGCAGATATTAAAGGAGATAGATCATGTCGAACGTCAAAACACAGTCCAAGTGCCGGCTGGGTCGGACCTGTTCGGAGTGAAGGTCTCACTGAAAAAACACATGTCCTAACGTCTCACGATGTGTTTGTGATGTTTCTTTCTACCTCTTTTTTCACACCGGAGGAAGAAAGGTAAAAGCATCCAAGTCTGGGTTGTCACATTAATGACACGATCGCCTCTGACGATCAAATTGCATTTGACAGTGAACTTCCGAGGCACAGATGTATCGGCTCGAGCCCAAGCAGACGCCGACTCCGGTGCCAGACGACTGAGCAATCATTTGGAAAACACTGGCAACACCCGGTGTTTTCATTTTCAGCTCACTTTTTAACCTCTTCGCAAACTTTCAGCGAATCCTTCAGGTCCCAGATGACTGCGAGCACATTTAGCACATGACGGATAGCCCCAAAAACTACAAATGTGCCTGCGTGAGCGCTGTCGACGTGTTTAGGCTCTGCTGAAATGCTACTGTCCATGGGATTTGAAAATTACAGTGCGAGTTCAATGAGAGCATCCAGCGTGGGGGTTAAGGCGAGGTTATCCCTCACTGCTTTCCAAAACGACTCCCTTGAGAGCCGACCTCTCTGTGTCCTGACCTTACGGTGCTAAAACTGTAATCTCTGTCAAGTTTCTTTCTAACTCTTTCTGTCTCCATATTTTCTCTCTGTTATTTCTGCACTCTCCCTTCAACTGTTTACTCTTTACATCACTTAGTTTTATTTTTCTCAGTCCTCCTCCCAGTTTTCTCCCCTTTGCTCTCTCCTTCCCTGCTCAGAGTTTTTCTCTGTGTCTCCCTCAGCTATGCAGCCATCCTGCCAGGGCTGACTCTTTTGATTTGAGTGCAGTACATGTGGTTGAAATCTGAGGCCTGCT
Organism: Amphiprion ocellaris; assembly: GCF_022539595.1. Lineage (NCBI taxonomy): Eukaryota > Metazoa > Chordata > Actinopteri > Pomacentridae > Amphiprion > Amphiprion ocellaris. The sequence continues at coordinate 6,036,531 of NC_072778.1, read as the reverse complement.
TTACTGCCAAGCCACAGGCCCTGTAATGGAGCGCTGGCGCAGGAGAATAAGCCATTGTTCTTGGTGCAGTCGGTGGATGAATAGACGGAGGGAGGGAGATCTCTCTGTTTTGTTTTTTTTTTTTGTTTTTTCACTTTTTTTTTTTTTTTTTTTTTTTGAAAAGCACTGACTCTTGCTGAACACAGCCCCTGGGGTCAAAGGGGAGCTCCATAATCTCGCTGTAAATCCCACTCAGGGTAGCAGGGGAGGAGAAGCTGCCTGGGAGTCATTTACAGACACAGGATGCAGAGATGTTAGCGAGGCAAACTGTCCAGTCTTGGTTTCCTGGTCTGTCTGACTGCACATTGAAATGACATCAACAAGAAACTGAGAGTCTTGTACTTGACTTTAAATTTAATATAATCATTTATAATTGCTATCCATAGTGTATGCCTTAAGAACAAATATTTCTCTTGATTAAAAATAAAAAAATAAAGCAAGTAAGTCAGTTGATCAACATGGATAACCCCATAAATATTTAACAGTTGATGGCAGATAAAGAAAAAGATATTGTTTATGATTTACGCTGTACAGTATCTACACTACAGTTCAAAAGTCTGGGGTCACCCAGACAATTTCATGAAAACTCATATTTTTATCCATGTGCTAACATAACTGCACAAGGGTTTTCTAATCATCAATTAGCCTTTCAACACCATTAACTAACACAATGTAGCATTAGAACACAGGAGTGATGGTTGCTGGAAATGTTCCTCTGTATCCCTATGGAGATATTCCATTAAAAATCAGCTGTTTCCAGCTACAATAGTCATTTACCACATTAACAATGTCTAGACTGGATTTCTGATTAATTTAATGTTATCTTCATTTTTTAAATGCTTTTTTGGAAAAAATAAGGACATTTCTAAGTCACCCCAAACTTTTGAAAGGTCATGTATATTATACCTCCACTGCTTAGAAATCATTTCAGCATTTTCATTCAACCTATCGGTAAAATAAATTATTTTATATCATTATTTTGGCTTTATGACATGCAACTTTAGTGTTTTGGCTCACCTCTGCTCATCAGTGAAGGGTTTGGAAGCAGAGTGGTTTAACCCACTTTCTGCAGTTTTTGAGAAAAATGAGTTCAAAGTTTTGCGTTTTCAAAATTGGCCAACATTCAAAGTGCAACCATAAAGCTATACTTGGGTTGTGGGTTAGACCACTTTGTCACTAAAATCTAGATCTTAAAATTTTACAGAAATTATATAAAACTCAGTTATTTTATGTTAGCAGTTAGCAGACAGTTAGCAATAAGCAGGTGAACGTTGTGGAACATTAACTCATTTACAAATAGTTTACCCCCATACTAGGAACATGACTCCTACTGAATGATAATATTATGACATTTGCTAACACAATAGGTTGATTTTGTCTCTTTTTCAACAAGGTAACTTTTAGAAAAAATGGTCTGAAAATAATATGTTAACTAGCAAATGAGAGAAGTTTATTTGCATAATAAGAAAACATGCAGTTCAGTGTAAATCTAGAGGAAATAAATGTACATTGTCCACACGATCCTGGACTGTGGATGGAGCTCAGCTGGACCAGCATGTTTCCTCAGCGACTTTAGTAAGTGAAAGAAACACGTGCGCTCCCAACAGCTGGAAAAGCTAACTATGTCCTTACATATTGATATTTAAACCTTATGCTGAGAATGAGTCATGACTGCTTGAAGTTGATTTGTGAATTCTTGTCTGATGTTCAAGTTTGCAGCATCAAAACAACGCAGACTAATGTTGTTTTTCCTTGCTCCTATTCTGTCATATTTTAAGACTGTGACATACTTGGGTTGATACGCTGCTGCAGCTGTGGATGTGATGCATATGGACGAGAAGCAGTTGTTGAGTAGACATGTTTTTGGAGTTTATGTTGAGTATTGTTGACTTTGTAGTAGCTAAAGCTGTGTGTTTTGGATGCACTGTTTGTTTAGCTTTTATTATCCGCTTTGACCTCATAGCGATCCACCCAATATGCTGCCTAAAATCTCAAATATTAAAGATCATCTAAAACATTTTTACTAATCTCAGTCCTTCTGTCTCCACCACTTTTTAATGGAAAGTGATGCTCTTGGTCACATGAGGTGATTATATCAAATGTGTGTGATCAACTTGTTGTGGAGTGGCTGGAAAAAGATTAATGCAATTAATTAAAAGGCTTTAATAACATTTACTGATGTTTTTGTGCAAATCAGTATGCAAAAGTAACAATGGCTGCAGTGGGGAAAAGCAAAGCAAAATTTACTAGTGAAATGTAGTGCAGGGAAAGTATAAGTAGCTAAATAAAATTTTAAAAAAACAAAAGTACTAAAAAGTGCTAAAGTACATTTATTCTACTTATAAAAACGAACACTGGTTTCCTCCTGAAACACTATCTCAGCTACAGTAACTTTATCTCCAAGCCATGTTACTCTGATTATTTGCTTACAGTCCTTGGTATGACTTTTGAAAATGGTTTAATTTGAATGATTATAGTTTACAAGGACATTTAAGAGGAGGACAGTCTTTTTCGTCGTGATGATGAGCTGCTAAGAAACTGTGATTTCAAATACATCTGGACTTGATTAACCCCCGTTACTGTACAAACGAGAATCAGGAGGCAGGAGTCTGACAGTTTTCAACTTAATTAAATGAGTGTTTACAACCAAGGGGAATGGTGAGTGTGCAAATTTTTCTTGATTAGTCACACCGGCTGCAGTCACAGACTCCCCCTCTACTAATAAACCTCACCTCCCCGACAGATTTTATGACACGTAAAGGGTTAAATTTGTCTGGCAAAATCTTTTGTTTACCTCACTGGATGTACCCAAATCATTAAAATGACTACAATGGATCAAGTGACCCCAGCTCATTAAAATTTATGGCAAAATGAGATGGGAGTGCTGGAAAGTTGAAGCGGTGTCATCTTGAATCATGAGAGCTGCCAGCCTGCTGGGACTCTTGGTGCCATAAGGTCCTGAGGTTTCCCTCTGCAGCTTTCCCAGCAAATCGTTTCACAACAGGGCCTGTACATCAAGGCAGCCTTAAACACCATCATTGTTTTTACTAAGAAAGCTGTAAAACAAGGATAATCTAATAGCTGGTGTCCAATCTAAAGGAGAGATGCCCTCTAGATATGATTTAACATTTGCGAGGTGGCATGAAGCTGTAGCTTTTTTCTCACAGACGGGTTGTTGGGAGGCGTTGGAAGCAAGTGACGACAAACCACCATGAAGTCGGTTCTCGCTGCCCAATCATATCGCCACAGAACCGGGTTTAAATGTTCTCTCACTGAGTGTAAACACTCTTGAGTAGTCATCCTGTCTAACAGCGGTGCCGCAGCAAGCCGTATGTATTTGTTTAGCAGGACTTCTCCTTGGAAACTCGGGTCAGAGTGTCTCGTGCTGCTTGAAAAGTAGGAATTTAAAAGTGGACCAATTTTGACTCTTGCATGCAGAGCTGAATATTTCATGAACAGACTTTGTTTTCTCTCTGTGTCGTCGGCTTTGGCTGCTAAACATTTCCTCATGCAGAGATATGCGTTGATGCAGATTCTGGGCCCTGTTCCCCAAAAGCATTTTGAGGCTAAAATAATCATATAAACCATCTTACAGAAAGTCTTAAGCTTTAAAGATGTTTTCCTCTGAAGCTTCTTAACGCTCTTAGAATCTATTGTAGATTAGCGAGTGCCTCCTCCTTACATGCTTGCAGAAAATCTACAAAAATTGTGTTTGATGTGGAAAATAAAACTAGAAAAAAATCCCTAAACAACTGAAAGGGCGCCAGTCAAACCTCAAATAGTAGAAAACTATGTAGAAAGCATGACATTTGTGTTTATTTCATGCACTAATGTGAGTAACATTGCAGTCTTCATGCAGAACAAATGTGTGATGTTTTTCACTTGTGATTTTTTATACATAAATTAAGATGCATAGAACCAGGTGCATAAAAATCCATAACTACTTGACTTTGATAGACGGACAACTGGGTTTTAATTTCTCGTGATTTTTTTTTGTTGGCAGAATCAATGTAAAGCATGTTTCTCGACAATTTAAAATAAGAGCCTATCAAAAAGTTGAAATACTGTCCATTGTGTGCAAGGATGTTAATGCTTATTGAGTAATTGATTTTAACATTATTAATTTACCCGATTTAAAAGATATTAACTTGAAATGCAAAAGATAAAGGACACGCAGAAAATGTACATTAAATGTAACACCTGACTGCACCATCAGATGGAGAATCTTTCTGCTTAACAGTAGCGACCTGAGAAGGCCTCACTCAGTTGAGCTTGTAGTACCACCATGATTAAGTCTCCTGTGACGCCTAATGCCAACAAGCCAGTTTGACCTCTTCAATCCAAGACTTTTTGTTGTTTCTTCCACTGAGCCTCAAGGCTAAAGTAACACAGCGAGAAGCTAAATATCCATGTTGTCATAGTGAATAGAGGATAAACGGCGTGTTACAGCAAACCGCTGAGCTTTCAGCAGCTTCTCGTTGCTCGGTTTTAACATCACAGGATAAAGCAGGCACTGTCTGAAAGGGCAGCTGTTTCCTACCTCTCTGCATTTCCCTGGAAGGTGATGTATGAGCTGGTCAGGAAAATGAAATGGAGAGGTCCTCCAAGAGTTAAAGGCATTAGGTCACAGTAGCTGCTACCACTGGTGCTCCTGGCCCTGCTCCTCTGCCCCTCGTACGACAAGCCCACCATGTGTGAAGGATTACAGCAGTAGCAGATAATCAATAAAATTCACAACACATTTGATGTGATGGATGCCTCCCCGCTGCCCTCTGTGCTCACATCATCATTACTAGTCGCGCTGGCTGCGGTGATCCATCCTGATCAACAGTGAAGGTGTCAGACGTGGCTATAAAAGTCGTTTTAGCCGAAGTGTTTCAGCTGAGTTTACCCCTTCACACCATTTCCCTTCTCATTGAACCTTAGCTTATCTCCCTCGGTGAAAGTATAGGATGTCTAGGTCACAACAAGACACTTGACTGATGAGGGCAAGAGGAATGGTTTCGGTTTACCGCCGGCCAGAGGGAATCCCAGTCGATTTGAAAAACACCACATGGACACAGTTGGATGCTAAGTGTGTGTCTTGTAGGACCAACCAGAGTTAGGATTCCTGACTGGCAGCGTGATGATTCGCAAACATCAGGGCAGTCGGGTGATTGATCCTGCTCAGTGTGTTTAAAAGCCTTGAATGGAAGCTGGCACTGGGTGTGGTACATACAGATACATCAGTGTGTTGTACGATTGCGGTGCCGATTCCCCAAAGTCTTAAATATTAAGTATCTCTGTCTGGCCGGTTGTGATTAGCAGAGACTGATGTTTCCATTCTATGCAGTGCTGTAATATTATTTGGGAAAAATACATTGTTTTGTTTCCTGTGTGTATATCAAATTCTGTCATCCCGGGTAGGAAAATAATATTACCCAAGTACTGAGGAGCAACATGAGTTCAGATTTTCCAGAGCACGAACTGGTTTTATGTCATCAGATCATACAGTGTGTGATACACGGATTAATGTAATATTACAGACAGCTGTCAGGCAAAAATAGACACACTAGTATTTATGACAGCACTGGAAGTGTGACAGCAAATGTTATTTCAATAACTATGCTTTCATAACTTGTATTTATGAGCATTTTTAAGTATCACATTGGAAAAATGTCATTGAAGCTGCAAAATTCATTAAAAAAAACAAAAATTCACTAAAATACTTGACATGCTTTTTGATGTCTTTGAAAAAGTTACTGCACTTCATACCATACCAGAAAAACAGACATTTTTCAATCAGCTTACTTTACCAGCATTGGTTTGTTGAATCATTTTCCAGAAAGTCTAGAATCTTGTCATATACTACTATATAAATGTCATTCCATGAAAACATCAACTTCTGTTTTTTTGTTGTTTTTTTTTTTAGGTCTGCTTCTGACATGGGCTGTAAAATTCATTCAAATTCCTCCAGATATGTCTAAATTCACCATCTCTGGGTCTTTTTGTTGGTTTGTAGATCAACACTACCGTTCAGTGGTTTGGAGTCACTTAGAAATATCCTCGTTTTTGAAAGAAAAGCATTTTTTTCAATGAAGATAACATTAAATGAATGACAAATCCAGTGTAGACATTGTTAATGTGGTAAATGACTATTCTAGCTGGAAACAGCTGATTTTTAATGGAATATCTCCATAGGGGTACAGAGGAACATTTCCAGCAACCATCACTCCTGTGTTCTAATGCTACATTGTGTTAGCTAATGGTGTTGAAAGGCTCATTGATGATTAGAAAACCCTTGTGCAGTTATGTTAGCACATGAATAAAAGTTTGAATTGAAACTGCCAAACTTTTGAACAATGTTGTACATTCTCAACATTAGCATATAACCTGAACTATTCAGCAGTTTGTCAGTGACAGACAGATTTCCTGTTTGGAAAGAACAGTTGTTTGTAAAACCAGGCAATCAAGCTACTTTCCAGTTTGATCAATTATCCAATCTTCCCTGCTGTGGGTTTGACTTGTTCTGTTGCTGTAGCTCAAGTAGTATGAGTAAATCCTCACATAATCAGGGCTGAAGATAGAACCAAAATCTTTAATAATCCCTTAACAGAAGTTAATGTAAGTTATCATCATGAGAATTCTCTCTGTTTTCTTTCCTCATCAGGTAGATGAAAACATCTTCTCTCCTCTGGGCTCCACAGTGCCTCAGTGTGAGCTCAGACCCCATTATCTCCCAAAATAACTTTGCTGGTAACGACTCCTGGTTTATTTATTTATATTTCCTTTATTTTTATCAAAATCAAAATGAATAACCCCTTAAGGTTCATCTGCTTGTTATACTGGGAAAGAAGAGCTTGAAAGCATTTTATCTGTTGAACTCTGAGGACTCAACAAATATATGGCCAATAGATGATACAAAAACTACTGGTTTACTGTATCTGCACTCTTCCTGAAGAGTGTCTGGATCTCAAAACGGTTAAGGCCATTTAAATGTTGAGGTTTTGTGCCTCCCCCCAAATATAGTTCATTAAATTCGAGTCACAATGGGTCAATGACCTCTAAAATACAGCAGTAGTGGGATTAATAAAGGATGTAGACACAGCAGATAAAGACAAAAATCAAAACGAGACTTTAGGCAAAAAGTAATACAATAAGAATTGTCTGGGACTGGTCTTGATTTCAAGTCTCCTGGATGAACGCCTGCTGATTCGGACGACTTCTTTAATATGTAATTGTGGAATTTGTGGATGAGGTCCCTACTGGCTCGTATGTGTGGGAATGATGCACCATGGTAACACTTACTGAATGACATGATGATACTTCAGACCAGTGGTTTGATACTGCAAAGGAAAATGTTCCTATTAAATGACTGTAGACGCACAGAGTGTACACAGCTGAAAAATCATCTCCAGAAAAACCTATATGTATGCATATGAATATGTATAGATGCTATTTGAGCAGTCTCATTTTTCACTAAAATGTTTGATTTGAAGCATTAGTGTCTTGTGAAGATGTTTTTACTGAGCTGCAGTGGCTGTGATCAGCTTGTCATGTTATATCTTAAGCAACGTGACTAAACCCTTACATAATCAGGGCTGAAGATACAAAGAAAGGCTCATCCTGAATAATCCCCTAACAGGGATTCACTACACGGTATTGTCATGGGAACGCTGTGAAATCGTGGGCTACACGGTGCCTCAGTGTGGGTTCAGACCCCATTATCTCCCCCGTAATACTTCAGTGGCATCAACTCCTCAGACGAGGAGGCCTCGTTCACAACGGGACACCCAATTGGCTTGATTTACGAGGACGTTAATAAGGGGAGGAAACCACTTTGCCTCACATATATCCCAGGATTACGTTTCACAGTGAATGGGAACATTCAGCTGTTCAGTTCCTTAGTGCACGTCAGCGCTGATGAGGAGGATCCTGAGGGACGAACTAACGTTGCTCGCCCCGCAGCGATGGATTATTATGTGTCAACTACTTGAAAAACAACTATTTTCAGGAGACTGGACTTGATCCAATCATGTTCGGCATTTGAAGTCAGTTTTCATTGGAAATTGAAGGTTCCTGTGTGTTTCTGAAGAGTAATTGGAGTTTAAATGCTCAATGTAGAATAATTACATGTGATTTTCACTCGGAACAGTTTTGCCCGTTCACAGAGAAGCATTCATAAGCTCTCACTGTACATGTGGGGGTTGTGGTCATCGCTGGTGATATCGAAAACCCCACACAGTTCGGAAAATAGAAGCAAAAAGGCAAAGTAATGCAGTTTTACCACAGCACTGCTTCCTGGACAGGAAAACACCAATAGCTTTGCATAGTATGGTAAATTATGATCTAATATAAATTTACTTACTGCTTTTTTCTAGTGCATAACTTTACATTTATTTCATACTGGTTGGTTTCCATATGCTTCACTACAGTTTTTAACTTTGTTGTATAAAGATCTGACCAGAAACTTGTCTTAGAGTAATATGCTGCCTGTAGTTGTCGGTCTGAAGGATGTTCTAACATGGTGATATGCTAAATTTTCCTGAGGCTTTAGTTGCTTTTGCTCAACAGGACACGTTAAGTGTAAAAGTAAGTCCAAATGGCTCTGTTTGTAAAAATCAAAATCAAGACTGTTGTGTCCTTTGTCTGAATCCTGCAGAGCTTTTAAACAACTGCCATCCTTGGATTTGCCTTTGAGGAGAACTTTGAGAAAAGTGAAACAATAATGGTCCCCTGATATTAGTGTAATGTATGCGTTTGTTGTAATAAATCCAGAGCAATATGTGACCAAGGCAAAAACAAAACTCAAAATCTTTATTATCTCATGTGAAAGTCATGCCACAGCCTCCTCCCTGCACTGGAACGGTCACTCTGCTCACCTCATCCATCTTGAATTAATCCAGTTCAGAGACACGCTAATCTCAGCATTGAGGTAAGAATCCAGGCAGACAGAATGAATCAAGTGGCACAGATTCATTTATAGCCACGCAGCGTGAAAGTGTTTGAGAAACACCTCTGTTTAAAGAGAGAGGCACCTCATTTGTTTGGACGTGTCAGTCGGTGGTGTCATCCATAAAACTGTGAACTCTGAACCCTTAAGATTATCACTCGGTCTCTAAGTGTTGTGAAATCTCCTGCACCCAAGCTGAAAAAGTCGTTTCTGTACTATCAGTCAAATGGTAACATTGCATGTGACAGTTGTGTCCTTCTGTTTATCCCATGTTCCATTTTCAAGCTTGATCCTCACTTTTTAATGTTTTTTGCTGATAGATATACACAAAAAAAGACATTCTTTGATCTGGATATAGATCAAACTATGGTAAATGCAGTTGAAAATGTGCAACAAGAAAGAGAAAACATTAATTTGTATATAAATGTAATAGCTAATCCCACATTTTCATTGAAATGATAATTGGCCTAAAGTGGTTGCTTCTGACAAATAGCACCTGTATCCCTGTTTTGAACAGTTTAAATGAGCAAAATATACACCTCCTGCTGTTGTCTCTGCTCTCAGTATGCTCCAAACTTTCACATTTCCTACAAAATGAGAGTTAGGGTTCATTTATAACACAGGACCTGTCAGCTTCTTTGGAGGCACATGTTGTGGTTGGTGCATAATAGAAAGTTATTTTGCACTGTCACCTCACAGAAAGAGGATTCAAAACCAAAGCCTGTATTATGAAGCAGGCCTATGTGTGAGACAGCTTTGTCTCTGTTCTTTTAGCTGCCATGTGAGTGATTTTAAAATGGTCTTGGGAAAATATGGGAAGTTCATGATACAAAGTTCTATCGAAAACTTAAATGGCTTTAAAACTAGCAGGAATTCCTTCCACTGAATAGTTGCAGTAGATCTCTCATATCTGTGCTTGTTGGGGAAAGAAAGACTTTTAGACAGACTATAAAAATCCACCTCAGAGACCGTCTCACTATCCAAACTCCTGGTGGTCATCTACCAATAATGACGCCTTTTTTCCAATAAAACTGTTCCATAAATGGTCTGTATCTCAAACACAACGTACTTAGGTTAGACTGAACTGCCATAATAATCCAAGGATGAAACCTGAAGTTACTTCGCTAACCCCAAATATTGCTGAGTTTGGGTTCCTCTGTGTCTATGAGTGCTTTGGTTTTCTCCCACAACCCAAAAAAAAAAAAAAAAAAAAAGGATCAGACACAAGTGGTGACTTGTCCTGGGTGGACCCTGCCAACAGGATAACCACATGTAGCTGGTGGACATTAGACTTCCTCTTCCACTTGTCAGGAGAACGGCTTTTTGATTAGTTTGATGTTTTGTTTATAGAGAAATGAGCAGTTGCTGAGTAATATCATCTGCAGCCAGTCAGCAATTTTGACCAGGATTTAGGCCAACATTTGACATCTGTGCAGGAGGAACAAGTCCAGATCAAATGGACTGATGGCTGAAGTGCACCGACCAATAGATGCACCTGTTTGTGACGTGGACAGCTGTACACGAGCAACAACACAGGAGCACTGAGACATGGTTTTATGAAATTGGATTATACTAAGTATGCAGATAAACAGCAGAGAAGTTGGTTATTCTGCGGTTTGAGGAGTCATTGTGGACATTTGGACGCCTTCCCTCCCCTACTAGAGCTGTTGAAATACATTGCAACACAAAACTACAGTTCTTTCCTGGCACTTTCCACTTTCCAGGGGTTGATTGATCGATTCATGCTCAAAGGTATGAGAGTGCGCATTTAGAATACCTTCTTGTCTCCGTGGCAAACTCCGTCCGTCAGACCAGAACAAACCCCATGAAGGATTTCCCATTACAGTTTGACACAGATGTACACATGAAGTCCAAGCCTATAGCAATTTAAAACTACTTAACTTTCATAAACTTCACTTCTAAGTGTTGTTAAATTCATGCGCCTCGTGACGTGACATGTGGTGAATAACAAATTTCAGTGCTGCAGTGTGGTTAGGAAGGCCGGTTTTCAGCAGCGCCTCAGTTCAGCCGGTTCAGCGGGGTTTTCCAGCCAGCCGAGCACGGCTGTCAGAACTCATCCAAGGGCTCCAAGCCACCGTCATGGGATTATTGTTGTTTCTCTGTCATGCAACCAAGAACACCATTTGTCATTTAATGTCGATCACGCACATTGCTTTTGCAGATTATTCACATTTGCATATAATTCGAACTAGAAGCGTCTCCTTCTCACCCGTGGCTCTGCCTGCATGTCTGGAAAGTGTAGACAAGAATACTGATGTATTGACGTTCACTTAGACTGTCACTGTGGGATAATACACCAAAAGAAGGTTAGCATAAATTAAAAGTATTTGGGGGTTTGTTGTTTTTGGTTGTTTGAGGCTCAGGGGTGATGTCAGTTTTCAACTTAAACTATAAAAACTGCTGTTACTGTGGAAAAACCTGGAAAGAGGACACAGTTTCTCTGCGAGTCAAATATATCACCTTCTCTGCTCTATTTGGGAGGTCCAGTTACCTTTTGTCCACTACCTGCAGCGTCCCGTTGCCGTCTTGTCAAGTGTCTGCCGTGACTAACAAAGTCAAATTCCTCCCGTTTGCACTCACCAATTAGAAGCGATTATAATTCTGATGCTGTGGCCAAAATTCTTTGTGGAAGCTGCAGCCTCTGGAACTAGTTTCAAGTGTGAATCCAGAGACGGGCCGTGGTCAGTCTCACTGTCAGCGAGAAGGCGAAAGCATCTCAGCGTTTCACTGCAAGTCAGATGTTCAGAGCATAATGCTTCCCAGACTGTGAGTTGGCAGATGAGTTTCTAAATATCTAATAAAAGCGTTTGTTCTTTGGGACAGTGTACAATACATGGTGATGTATCTTAATCAGTGTTTTAAAGTGACAAGGCAGAAACAGTCACCAGTACAGGGGGCACAATAAAGAGGCTAGGTTAAACTTAGCTTTGTTCTTTATTTGCAAATAAATATTTGTAAATGACAATCTACAGTAAAGTTATGTGAAACAGAAAGGTTCCAAATATAATAAAGTTAGACTATAATGTCACACATGTGTGATAATGACTTTAATTCAAGAAGTTAATAATAAATTATTAATTTTCACAGTTATCACATGTAGATCATAAACAAATGCCATTTACTCTGAAATTTGGGATTCAAGTCTATTAAATTTTTCTACCCATCAAACTTTTATTTGTCATGCAGATTTAATTTAGTAATTTGGTAATTTAATTTAATTAATTTAATAATTTGATTTGAACAACATTTACCACCAGACCAATGCACTTGAACAATCCTGTAGCAAATTTTGTTCAAAAATGCAACGCATTGTTTTCTAAACTGCTTATTTCTTCAGTATGAATGCATAAAAGCTACAGTGTGGTCAAGATTAAGGAAAGATTGTGACCAGTGCTGCATATCTATCTCTACATGCTGTTCTAGTATTAGTTGGACTGTTACGGCCAGCGCCTCCTACCCCGGGTGTGTGTGTTAACTAAATATTGTGGCTTATGCAAATAAGGCTGTGTGATCCCCACTCCCTGGTTGGACCACGACGACGGAGGCGTGGCTGCGGCCGGGAGTCCCAGTGATTGGTGCGGCGCTTACCAGGCTGACCAACCGAAAACTGCCAACTCCTTTAAAAGAGTTGGCAGCTCCACTGACTCCCAGCGTCCCGTTTTGTGTTACTGTGTGGTCGAGGCAAGATTGTCTGTGTGTGATAGGAATTGGGCCAGGCCTAGAATTAAAAACTGATACAGTCTCACTTCATTCCAGGTAGTTCCTTCTGTCTAGGTTTCACCAGGATTAGGGGTGCTGACTCCTGTGTAAGTTTTGTTTTGCCAGTTCCTCTTTAGTGAGCCTTTTTGTTCCGTTTTTCTTTTGTCCACCGCGATGGTAGCGTTAAGTTCTCCTTATGAGAACTCTTTTTGTGTTTTGATGTTTTCTTTGATTTGAGCAGCACCCACCAGCCCTCTTCCTCAGTTCCGCCTCAGTTTGTATAGTATTTTGCACATTTTCTGTTCAACCTTTTCTGTAATAAATAATTAGATTTTTCCACCAACAACTGTTTATGTTGCTTCCCTTACCCCCCGAGCCGGGGTTGTAACATGGACCTGTAGTGCTACAGTGTAATCTTATTTTAATGTATATTGTGTTAGCAGTGATAACTATCTGAGTGGGAAACAGGTGGCTAAAGTGAATTTCACATTTTCCCCTTTTGTAAAACATAAATAGATTCCAGAAGTACACCATTATTTTCAGTGTAAACAGGCCCAGAGCAAAAAGCAAGACTTAGATTATTACACAGAGCTCAGCAAATATTTGACTGTGGCGCTCTGATGTTTTGGCTTGGCGCTCTTATTACTTTGGAATTGAAATGACAGTTTGATTAATTACTAGAATTCTCTGCAGTATTGAGCGAAAGGTTAAGGGAATAAAACTTGCTGGACGCTGTCCCTCCTTTTCTGGAAGTCCTGAGTGGGAATCAGCGCTCCCACTGTGACCCTTCGCCTAAAATATTGCAGAGGAAATTACAAAACAGACTCTGGATCAGAATCCAAAGGCAATTTGACCCTATTAGTTTGAAGGAGATGCAACAGCTTTTGTCGGCGAAGGCCAAGGGGCTGTAAGTGTTCCATCAAAGAAATACTGATGCATGATTTTAAGTCCTGAAGTTGAATATGTGGCTCATTTTCTTTCATAAGTAATAAAGTCATCATTTCTCATAAAGGCCACAAGGTTTCAGATTCTAAATGTATTATTTATTTCACAAATTAAATGTTTTATGAATGTCACTTAAATAACTGAGAAGGATGTTGTTTCCTTTAACATTTTCTCCTTGATTATTGTGGTGTAGCATATAAACCCCATTATTCTGGTCATTGTGTATGTCACAGGGCTAATAAAGCCTTTATGGTGTCCTTTACAGGAACTCTGACACAAGTTTAATAGTCATAAAACAGACAGAATTAACAGTAAGCGTGTCTCCTTCTCCCACTGATGCACTTTGAGACAAAGAATAGAGACATGTTAAAGGCAACCCATGTGTCCTAAATAGGAGAAAGACACCAAAACTGTAAACAGGAACATAACATGTAGTTGTTTTGCTGCTCTTCATGGTCATTTTGAATTTTTGTGGTAATAGTTTGGAATGTTTTTATGGTCATTTTGACTTTGTGATCATTTTGCATTATTTCTTCAACATCTTGTGGCTATTTTTGCATCTCTGTGTGGTCGTGACCAACGCAGATGGTCACACTATTATGCATGATCAGTATGTATATAATTTCTTCTTTAAAATGAAGCTACAGTAGTTTTTCTTTGGTTGTATATAGTTCAAAACCAGTTTAAACCCTAATTTAGTGGAAATTCTTATCAAAAAGTGGCTCTAGATGGACACTGTAAATGAACTTTATGATAAGAAGCTTGTTTGTTTTGTCTAAATATTAAACATTCTCAAATACAGCTTAAAATTTGAAAAAGGAAAAACCACTTGTTCCAACAACATGATGGCTAAAATGTTAGTTTGCAAACCACGAGCACTAAAATGCCTTTAGCAGAAGAAAAGGGTTTCCTGACCAACCAAACCTTTACTGCTTGTCATTCCTCCACTCTCTCCCCACATTTCCTCAACTGTACACTGTCAAAAATCAGGCGAAAATGCCAAAAACAATCTCAAGTTTAAAACCATTTTATATCAGGTTTAAATGAGTTTATCCATTTGTCCATGAGGTTTTGTGGGTCTGCTTTAATGCATGGAAATGAATATCAGTCACTGGTGCTCACAGGAATGTATCTGTCCATAAAGGCACCGAGGGAATATGTTCAACTCTGCAGGACCTTAATGGTACAAAAACTCTCAGTGAGGTAAAATAACATATTTTTATTTTAAACCTTTAGGAAAAGTCAACTGAGCTCAGCTTCACCTCCATCAGTCATTCAGGTAAATTCGCTCATATGGCGTCCCAAACCCACATCTTCTGTCCACAAACCATCCTGTTCCTGAACGCAGCACTGACCATATCCGCAGAGTGCTGTTTTCCTGTGGTTCACTTTGGGTAGCGCTGTTAAAAATCAGGTGCAGCGCTTTCACTGTTTCCTTTGTGGAGCCCGGCTATATGCTGCTAACATGCCATTTACGTTTCCCCCCCTAAAATGACCAATTAATGCATTTAAGCTGGGGTTGAGTTTTATGCTAACTCAGGAATCTTGCAAAATGTCACTCAGCATTTCCTGTCTATACATAATTTCCACTTTTAAAGTAATGGCGGTATTTGGTTTAGCTCAAATTTCTGCGTGGAAAATGTTTTCACAGGGGTTAATACCGAAGCACAGAACTACAGCGACATTTGTAGTGTTTCAGAAGTGGACAGAGGCTTCGTTCTGTACCGTTCTGCTTCCACATGCCAATAAATTGAAGACCATCTGTAACACAGAGCTGAATAAGCTCCCACCTACAGAGCAGACACCAACATATTCAACATAAGTACAGAAACTGTATGGGTCACTTAAAGAAACAAGAACAACTGGATAACTTCATGGCAGCTGGAGAAACCCAAACGTTCTATTAGTAGCCATGTAACCATCACTTATTGAAAAATGATAACTTTGGTTAGCGCTCAGTGTGATCACAACAAAAATGCTGTTTTCTCTTCCCCTGACATGGAAATGTGGGAGTGCAGCAGCGCTATAGGGTCCACCACAGAGGAGGAACGCTGGCTTGGCAAACATTCATTGAGGAAACAGGAATGAGAAGCTCTTTGTGTTGTACGTCTGGATAGATTGTCCAAATTTATTTTCCAATCGGATTTGTGTTGCCCCGATAAATACAACAATTCCCTATTATGAAAAATTGGCAAATGCAAGATGTTATGTCTCCATGAGCTAATGGATGAGGGGAGTAAAAGAAAGCTGTAAATAGAAGAGACAGGAAGCTGATTATGAAACAGAAAGTTAATTATTTACAAACTAAAGTTTGCTGCAGGTCCTTGCCCCATTCTTCTCCCCATGTTTCCTGCTTTTCTCTAACCACTGTCCTATATAATAAAAGCCTAAATGGCCAAAAACAGAGAGAGGTCTTCAAAACATTACACCCCACACAACACAGCACACTAGCTGTGGATCTGACCAACTGGCAGCAATGATCAGGGCTGTCTGGCTTTTAAGCTCCACCTAAATTGCAGAGTGGCCACAGGTGTGCTTGGCCACTCCTGCTGCTTCTCAGAGTGTGGCCTGAAAAGAGACAAAAAAAACACAGACAGCCGACCTATATACAAATACACAGCACTGAGGGGTGCAACAAAGGTAGTTAGGAAAAAAGACCAGATTTCTAAATCACAACTGCTCAAAGTCACAACCATGACTCCTTAATGTGACATAATATGACAGACTTTGGAGCACTGCTCAAAAGGCCGACTGCTATATCTAAATTTCTACCATCATGTTCTTTAAAACATATGCAATTGTGAATTGAGTTTTCAATCATTTCCAATAAATACAGTGCTTAACAAATATAATAATACGATGCTGAGCAGTTTAAACTTGGACAGAGTACCTTCTTCCAGTCATCTACAGTTTAGTGTTTGTGCTCTCAGGCCAATTTTAGGCATTTTTGAATGTTTGCAGGCCTCAATAATGGCATCTTAGCAGCTCCTCTTCCCTTTCAGTGTTGTTCCTTCAGTCGTCTGCTTATGATCAGTCTGGAGACTTTCTCAGATTCTGATCTGGAAGCATTAATCTCTGTCTGAAGATCAGCAGTGGTCTTCCTTCTGTCTCTAGTACTTCAAATCTTGAAATGACTGGCATCTACTTCAGTTAGCCTTCATTTTCAGCCTCTTCCTTGGCCCATTTTCTAAGTACCAGTCTCTGTAATTGAATCCAAAACGTACTTGACCACACTGCAAGAACACTTTATGTCTCAAAGACCATCCAGCATCATGAAGTGCTTTAATTCGGACTCAGTCTTTCTCAGCGAGTTCAATACGCTTCACCATTTTGAACAGGAATGAGGAATTTCAAACTTTTTAGAACACTAGAATTCTTTGAGAAATCAGAAACTAATCACGAATAACAGAAAACCACTTAAACAAATGTTTATTTTCTGGAATGCAAGCAAATAACAGTAATTTGGCATCTCAATCAAAATAGAATAATGTGCTTTTTTGTAAAACAGTACATTTGAAAATTCATATACATATACCTAACAACAATAATTATATTTTAGCATTGAAGATGTCACTTTGATTAAAGAACTTGCACATTCTGGTGGATTAACCACCACAGAAACATAAAGAAATATTTAGGTAATCAGCAATACTGTTAATTTAGGACAAACACCTTACACTGAGTGGTGGTCTAATAAATTTGTTAAGCACTGTATTTTATGGAAAGTTCAGCCTGTAAGTTGCAAGCACATTTGCGTTCAGTTTGTCGTGTCCTTCGTTTTTCCAGCAGAACTCTTGATAAGAACCTGTTACCCACATACACACTAAAACACGTACACCTGATGGTAAAGCGTGCTCTCAGGGTCGAGGCCTCATGATCCCCTGTGAGAAACGTGCAATCAGAGAGTCATCTGTACAAACAAGGTCCTGGCAAACTGCATGGAGCGGAGGGGGGGGGGGTGAAACAAAGAAATGGCCTCTGGGTAACGTGACAGAGGAGGCAATAGATGGTTTGTTGCAGGAGATGCGTGCTGACAGTTACGCTGTCAAGGCCGATACCCCTGATTGTCACCAGATGTTCCTCTCTGCATCCTACATGCACGTGTGACGGTGCACCAGAAACGCAGCAATTAGAACCAAATACACATTTCGGTAATGGGTGTGGAAATTAGGACACTTCCTGTCTGTGTACGAGGCACGGGATGCTTCAAATCGACAATTTCTAAACTTCAGCCTCTAAAAAAGCACTGCAGAAGTGATGAGCAGTATCTGTAGGTGCTCTGGGCCGGACATATGATGTGGAAATGGTTTCCAAGCCTCGAACTCTCAAGAAAAATACATTAGTGCCATTCAGACACCTGCAAATGTCCACAGATGCACCTACAGGGGTCTGCAGCTGAGGCTCTGGTTTAGTCATTTTCCAGGACACTGACACGCAGCACATTCAATTTTTTTGTTTGTCTACAATTTTTTCTTCTCATCCACAGTTTTTTTTTTAATCATTTTGTGTGTCTTGCAGGAAAGCATACAGCCTACATGAAAAATAAACAGTCTTACAGTTTGCTGTCCAGAACACAAATTACCAAGGTTTTATGATAGTTCTATTTAAAATATTAGAACTTTATTGTAAATACTCGGAACTGAATTCATATCAACTGCAAAAACTGATCCATGAACCAGTAACTGTTAAATGATCCAAACTTGCAGCCTTCTGATGCTGAGTTTATTGAACATTAGCTGAGTTACAAGTTCACCTTAATGAATATCGACTTAAATCTTTCCATCTACAAATCATCAAAAAGAATTTTATGTCCTCAGGTTGCTTATTCAATTTCCTCTCTCGTGGCCTTCAGAGTTCTGCATCAACACTGGAAAATGGTCTGCTGCACCTCAATATTATTCTGAGAAAGGCTCTAGATTGTAACATTGGTGATGCTGCAAAATGATGACGGTCGAATTGTATTGGTTGCTGCAGGTGGCTGCTCTCAGGTTGTTTCTGATAATGGAGGCAGCAACACACAGACAGTAAAAGACGAGGAAAAAGCTGCATATAACACACAGCAGAGATGGCAGATTTATACCCAAAGTCTGCAACCAGTGAGTCAGACTAGTTGAGTTTTTCCAGAGCTTTGAGCCACATCTTGCGGCTTTCATTTGCAGATGACAACCGAGAAACGGACAAGATGTAGTTCTCCAAAAGAACAAAGAAAGCAGACCTTGTGATATGAGTTTTGTCAGATTTTTCCCAGGTCTTAAAACTTCTGTGCTGTGTTTTGTGTCTTTTTGTCAGCCAACAGTCTAAAACCCAAAAGAGGCAGAAAAACGCAGCAAATGGGCCAATTTGAGAAGCGAAAAGTAAAGAATGTCTGTCATTTTGTTTGATAAATGAGTTGCAGGACTGACCAATCATCAGAATTGTGGTTAATTTCAGCTTCAGTCAATTGTTCTCAAGTGACCTTCGCTCTCAATGCAAAACTGCTTCTAATTCAGCACAGGATTACGTAAAGTGCAGTTAATCCAATTCATTACATTAATTATTACATTTGCTGTAATGAAGTTTTATTTTTCAGAGTTTGGGCGAACCCACAGTGAAGCATAAACATAAAAGAGTAAAATTTATTGGCGCCTCAAGGTGGGGACAATTATCTTTCACCTCTGGAATGAGACCTCGCTAATCAACTGTAAGGCTGTTACCAAAGTGACTTGGGTTTAAAAAATATTCCCCGAGAGTCCCAAAGAGACAGCTGGAAGCTATTGTAAGTGCTTGGGAGGTCACGTAGAAACGACAACCTGTGTGCGCGCTCTGCGTATAATTGTTTTTTTCTGAAGCAACCTTGGAGTGAGTGTGAGAGCGCCTTCAAGATGGTCGAGGGGGGGTCGCAGAAAGCAATTGTAAGGCACTTGTTTTTACTGGCAAGTGCAGGAGACCTTGGAGGCAGCACATATGACACCATTGTGATACCGCCCCGTGAAGGAAACCATGGACTCTACTGGCACCTTGGAAAAAAAACACAGCGACCTCGGCCTGGTTTTCAGTCGACACACCCCCCCAATTTCATTTCACACTACATTAGTAATCTAATTACGTGGTGAAATGTTACACCGGCCGGGCTCCTCGCGTGTTGAGACAGAGATGGAAAGACCCGGTGAGCTCACAGCGTGGCCGCCTTACGTCCGTGCTACCGTTGAGGGATTCGGTGAACCCCGGCGCTCCACCCCGACCGCCCTGCCAGCCTCCGCCGTAAGCCGAGACCTCCCTTCATAAACGCCAGCAGCTGAGCCGCAGCCATGAGCTGTCAGGCAGCATTAAGGCTGAGTGCTCTGCTCTGCGCTCACAGGCAGGCTCCCGGGAGGCCGCCCGGGCCAACATCACATCCCTGAGTGGCCACAAGATCAGGCCCACACATTCACCTCAAAAACAGGCCCCTCCATTCGCTCAGCCCGCCCCAGAGAGTGAAATTAGAAAGACCCTTCAGCCCTGATATGAACCATGGGAACGCTGTCCGCCCTCAACCCCAGCTGCCCTCCCCTTGAAATTAATTAAGGCTAATTTCTCCTACATAATGGCACACTATACGTTCAGCAGGATGACCGCAATAGTGAGCCATTTTTACCGTTTATGGCAAGTCATCAAATTGTGTTTTGCAAAGCAGAACTCCCTTTAACCCGCAGCGCAGGGTCGTGACCTCATGAAACCGGCCTCCAGCTTCCTTATAAAGTTGTTTACTGCCAGATTACTGGTGGTATTTTCTCACATGCTTCATAAAATGATTACATTTGGGGAGGAAAGCCGCCTGTGTGTTTGCAAACTGTGTGGAATCCAGAAAGTCAGGACATTAGCTACCAAGGCGAGCTATTGTCTGAGAGTGAGTTTGTGTTGGACTCGCTCCACATCACCTCATGTTTGAGATTATGGCACAAGCCACCCAGAAAGCTGAATCCGGGAGGAATTTTTTAATAAATTTGTCCAGCATTGAACAGTAGAAACTTTTTTTTTGGCTTCCTTGCTTCTTTGCTGGCTATGAAGGGAAATAAAGTTGCCAATCCACCTGATGTTTACTCTTTTAAAGAAAAGTGTATTAAGGCTTGTTGACAGGTTGAAAAATCTAAGTCTCTCAGGACTGTGAGATAACATCATACAATGCTGCCTCCTTTGATGGGATTTGTAACAAATCCAGTCAAAAAATTCCAAAACAGCAGCGAAACCAACTTTATGGAGGAATTGTTTGTCTTAAAGAGTGAATAATACATTAAAACGGTCAAAATGTGCCACTGTTTGCTGGCTATGAACTGAAATATAGCTGCAAAGCTCTGTAATATTTAACTTTTTAGACTAAAATACATTTTTCAGAAAGATAAAAATACAAGTTTATTTTTCTGAAGTTTGGATAACAAGTTTAAGCAACTGTTTTTCTCAGGATATTGTAACTTCTATAACTTTTGTAATCAAAAATTCCTCAAAGCAGCTACAAAACAAACTTTTTGACAATTGTTTGCCTTCAAAAATTAAGAATTCCTTAAAATGCTCATAAACATGCATTTAAACATCTCCAGTTCAAGCACAACCGTGCAAATTCACTGTGATGGTCACATAATATGGCATAAAGCTCCAGTACAGCTACTGAATGGACCTTGTGGTGGGACTGGTATCACAGCTGTTGTCTTTATAGTCTTAAAATGCAAAAAAATGACAGAAAGCCCCAGGACAGTGACTAAATGGACCTTGTGTGGAGATGTTCTTTTATCTGAAAGCATCATTGCACTGTAGAGGTTTGAGTTATTTCAGTCTTTTACAACATTCGGCTTTAAGTGTTTGAGTTTCTTTAAAGTTCCCATTGAGTCCAGCCGTTGGTTTCAGTGGAATCACTCTGCTGCTTCTAGATTTCAAGGCATCTGCAAATTGTTCTTGCATGTTCTTATCCAGAATTCAATCAGGGCTGACCTTAAACGTGAGCTCCAGGCTGCTAATCTGCCTCTGTTGAATGCATTAATCTGTGTCAGCCCTGGAAAACAGAGTGGAGCTGGTGTTTGTCGTCAACTCACTCTTTCTACTTTAACTTGCAAACCTGCTGTTGGAATGCCTCTTTTATGTTCTGTTCGCCTCCATAGTTTGCACTTTTCTTTAACTTCATGCGCTTTGTTCCTCTGTTTGACTGCTCAGAGTGGATAAAAACGTGATTAGGGTCTTCGTGCATGTGTGTGGCCTGCAGAGCTCAACTGCTGCATACCTGCTGGCTGCACGCAGGTACTCTTAAATCTTCCCTCTAACATCGACCGTCTGTCAAAACAACTCCGAATTTGTGCGTCACGTGAATCGCACCGACTCAGTTAAGAGGCTGTGTGAGTTTCACAGGGTGTGTGAGTGCTTGAGGGAGTCTGATGGCTTTACATGTCTTCTGTTAGCGGATTGCTTCAGATCAAATTATTATCTCCAAGCTTTCTGGTGTGTGTGTGTGTGCACGAAAGAGTCGAAGGCTGAATTTCATTTTTTTTCCCTGTGGGAAGGAAGAGGGAAAAAAATGATATGGGCTCAGTTTTTTATTGTCACCGCAGAATGCTTTTTTTTGAGGATCCACATGCTCACCAGAGACAGTCAGCAGCCGGAAATGAAGACCATGTCGCACCACAAAAAACATTCCTAGTGCTTTTATCCCCATCTTCAGCTACAAGACATAAACGTCTCAAAGCAGGACACACGACAACCTCTCTAAGGAGGGTTGAGGACGAGGAGGTAAATCAGAAAAGGTCCCACACATGTACGGGGAATCAAATGGCTCATGTGGCAATGCTCCCCGTTAGCTGTCAACAAGAGATGAAACTCTACGCCTCGTGAACTCGCTGTTCCTCCAGAGAGGTCCATTTGGTGCCCCCGCTACCATATCCCGTTGCCACCGGCGGGAATTCACCTTGACATAATTCAGCGGACTCCTACCTTGATGCGGTCGGTGAGCTGGAGGTGCAGAGCGGCGCTCCAGCAGACACTGAGAGTAAGGTTTCCATCAGCTGCAAGCCACCTGCCTGGATGGTGAGATCACAAAGGCAGGCGGCAGACCGACGTTGGAAAATACCTGTTTGGAATAAACAACTTTGTCAGAATTTATTGGGGTGACTGACAGACATATTGCTGTTGTCAAGGAGGATTAAAAAACATACAACTCCACATT
The DNA here is from genome assembly GCF_022539595.1 of Amphiprion ocellaris. Classification (NCBI taxonomy): domain Eukaryota; kingdom Metazoa; phylum Chordata; class Actinopteri; family Pomacentridae; genus Amphiprion; species Amphiprion ocellaris. The sequence continues at coordinate 6,013,732 of NC_072778.1, read as the reverse complement.
ATACTGCTTTCATTTTTACTTGGACTGCGAATCAGTCTTGTAGTCTCAGAATTTTATAATCCTGAATGAAAGCTTTTCGATAGAGTTTAAAAAACAATCTCCAGTCATGCAGAATAGGAGAGATCTCTTTATGAGCCACATGTGTCTTGTGGGACGCATATGTACTGTATAGCTCAATATTGAATTCTTCTCTGAGTAAAATTGAAAAACAACTCAGGAAAAAATGGAAAAGCATCATTTTCCACTGGCTTCACTCTATTATAAGTAGCTTTCTAGTCTTTGTTATAGTTGCATTTCCGTCTCTTAGTTGTAGTTTCCACTATATTCCACCAAAAACTGCATATTTTGTGACTTTGGGCAATTTTTCCCACTGGATGTAGGGCAGGGATCAAAAACAGTGACACTGACAGTTTAACCTGCACTTGACACACACATGCACAGTTTGATTAACATCAAATGCATCTCCACAAAGTCAGCCTTCCCTGCTTTCTTCACAGCAACTGGATAAAAGCCAGCGTTTAGAAAAACAATGGGACGATGTGGGACATAAAAACCAGTTGCATTGCGTATGAGTAGCCTCCATACAAACCATAGAAACACTACCGTTCAAAAGTTTGGGGTCATTTAGAAATGTCCTTATTTTTGAAAGAAAAGCATATTTTTTTCAATGAAAATGACATTAAATTAATCAGAAATACACTCTACACATTGTTAATGTGGTTAATGACTATTCTAGCTATATACGGATGATTTTTTTTTAATACTTTTTTTTATTTAAGGTTTTTAACTTTACAAAACATGCCACAACAGGGCAACCATTGAAGATAAAAGGGGAAGAAAAGGAAAAACAAACCAAGAGTAAAACAAAACAAAACCAAAAGGGGAGGCATCCAGACAGTTATACAATTACATAAATATACTTACAGAGAAAACATAGTTGCAATAATTAAAGTAAAGCAGATGATTTTTAATGGAATATCTCCATAGAGGTTCAGAGGAACATTTCCAGCAACCATCACTCCTGTGTTCTAATGCTACATTGTGTTAGCTAATGGTGTTGAAAGGCTAATTGATGATTAGAAAACCCTTGTGCAGTTATGTTAGCACATGAATAAAAGTGGGAGTTTTTATGGAAAACATGAAATTGTCTGGGTGACCCCAAACTTTTGAATGGTAGTTTAATTTGTAACTGTCAAAGAGACACAAAAATATCAGACAAAATAAGGAAATAAAAGATTGGCAGTGAAATTGGCTTTCAGTTGAACTATCTTGTGTTTGCAGAGGCAGTTCTGGCAACAGGAAATAGAGTTATTGAACTTACAGCAGCAAAACAAAAGTGTGTGAACTCTCTTTGTGTAAATTCCAGTAACCCATAAAACCCGGCGAAATCCCGCGATGATGTTTTATAAACACACTACACTGCTTCTCATTCAGCAAGACGTCTTATCTAAATTCCTCAAAAGCCGACTTTTGGAGGAAACGTCCAGAATCAACAAGAAACTCAACATACCAGCGTGTCTGCAGCTGCTATTGTTTCATCATTAGCTGCTGCTTTAACACAACAAATGTCACAGTTTCAAGGCCTCTTGGCATCTTCAGGCATCAAAAGATAAAAGCTCCGTCTTGTGTGAAGGTATCTGTCACAGTAATAGGTTCTTCTAGAGCCCACAGGAAGCGAGAGGTCTGAGGAAGAAGTTTAAACTCTGAGTCATATTGCTCACACCGGACTAGAAAGCAAAATGGGAAAGGCTTTGTTTTTGCTGTTGCTGCTAATCAGTGCCGAGGATAAGCCCTATCTTTGAATTCCAAGTGCAACAGGAAGACCTGATTAGGTTTCAAAGGAAGTCAGTGGAAATTTGTGGTCACCAAAACCAATGTGGAGTGGTCAGCTGTGGCCATAAAGTGAACCTATTGAGAACAGTTCAATAAACCGCACAGTGACGTGCAGTTTGTATCTCTGGCTGCGGCTGACTGATGTTTTAAAAGACTATTGCTATTATTTTCTCTCTGGCATTTGTCAGATAAAATTGACATAATGAAGGTAGACGTACATCATTTTTTTTACAATGCATGTGGTGCGCTGTTATTCTCCAACAATTACAGTTTGAACCAGCTTTATATACAGACGGGTCCACCCAGTACAAACACCATCACACCAAGCAGCTCATTTCAGGGCCACAGGAGTTTAGTGTAACAGTCAATTCCCTCATTTTGATGCAGGAAGTCGTATCTTAGCTTGTTTTTTTTTCATCTAATATCCTTTTATTTTTGTTAGATGAAGCTGCTGCCAGGTCGCAGTGCCATGCCTTTCCCGTTAAACATATGATTTGAATGGAACAGTGATAGAAAAGAGTGCAAAGAAAAGAAGGCCACAAGTGAGGAGTATCATCCTTCAGTTTAGCTGGAGGACGCTTGTGCAGTTCTTCATGTAATTCTTGATTAGTGGCCTCCTCGTCTGCTTGAACATCAAATCCTGCGCTGTGATCTGCCAAAAGAAATGATGTTTGAGTGCATATAAAGCATTATTTGCACTCATCTTCAGAAATATGAAAAATCTGATTGTGTTTGCATAGGTTTTGCCGTTTACTACTCCACCAAGGAACATGGTGCAGTCATGTGATGATCGGCATACGTTTGTCCTTCCGTCTGTTATTCCGTCTTTGAGCAACATCACTCAAAAACGAACCAACAGATTTGGATGAAATTTTCAGGGATGATCAGAAATGACACGAGGACCAAGTGATTAGATTTTGGCAGTGATGCAGCTCATAGTCTGGATCCATGGATTTGTTAAAGATTTCTGTATCACTGTAACTATGACAACAAGTGAACGCTACGTCAGCTGCCTGCTGACGATCACGTGATTAAGATCCTACTACAAATCAACCACCGTGGACTTATCGGGACTTATCCATCGGGAATCATACAAACAACAATTTATTAAATTGGGGGGGGGGGGGTGTATCCCAGTCCCATCAATTCCCGCCACCCGCTACATATTTAGGTCATGTGATTCAGTATCGTACATAACGTACACATGCACAACACATGCCTGTTCTCAGCGCAAGGTCAATTTGTTTGTGGGTACATCGATATTAAATGTCCACACTCTATAGTGCCGTGATTTCTTATCATCAATAACCATTAAAAATAAGCTGCATTTCTGTCAATGGCAGTGGGGGAATGAACAACTTTGGTGGAGTACTGGGCCCTCTGAGTGCTTTTTTTGTTGACAAAAGTAACAGACTAAGAGGTGACTGGTTGTATCTGCATGAAAAGACATCCGAAAAAAAAGATCTTTGTGGTAAAACCTAAGCTCAGTACCAAAATTAAATGTTCTGAGTATACAGTGAACTGTATTTAACCCTCGTTTTTTATTCAAAACACTTGACATGACTTGAAGCCAGTGGCATTAGGAGAAACTTGAGTCTAATGTCTTACTCAAGAACATTACATTACACAGCAGCAGCCAGAGATCAAACCACCAAATCTACAAATAATGAACAGCTCTGAGCCCTCTCTGGGTTGGCCAGTTTGCCCGCTGCTCCAGAATAACCAGTTAACTGGTTAGTTTGTGCCAGGACAACTGATAGGGGAAGTGTCGTCTCACAGGATCTCGTCTTTAAGCAACTTTACAGATGTCTGAGACATATTTGGTGCAGAATTAAGTTCCTAAAACACACATTTCCCAGAGTTTTAATGAGAAAACGGGGCCACAAAAATATAATGCAACAACTGTCTGCTAATGTGGGTATATGCTTAAAGCGAGAAAACAGGATTTTTATGTATAAATGAACTTCTGTTACATCCAAGCTTGTGTCCAACGAGTTCCCATGATGTAAAGTCTCTCTACTGGAGTTTAAAATCTGGTTTCTGTGGTGACATTCTTGCACTGATGCACCAGCAGAGAGATAACTATGGTTTATTTCAACCTGGGTCATGATACTTTCGGTTACCGGATAGGGATTTAAAATTGTTGTAATATATGTACTGTTAATCCCAAATATGCTTTTCCAAAAGGAATGACATTGGTGTTTGTAGTGTATATTTTTCCCAAATTGTTAAGCCCTATTTGCAACATAACCAGTCTGATGTCCAGCCATGGACTATTAATTGGTGGCATAGCGCCCTCTCTCTCCCAGCATTTCCTGTCTCCTTTGTCACCATCAGTAAACAAATCCCCAAAAGAATGAATTAAAATAACATTGTTAAAGTTTGATGTTTTGTTGGCCCATCCATTGACCCCGAGCTCCTCCCTCTGCAGACTTTGTGGTTCTGTAACAAAACTTCCTTCTGTCATAATTACTTTGGCCACTAGAAGGTGCTGTAATTTGAATGTAATATGTAATTTTAGGCATTTTCTGAAACAGCTGACGCCGCCGTTCCTCTGCTGTTATTGTAAATGTGGTCAGCATCATTCTACACCAGAACCCCTGAGCCACTGGACTCATTAATAGCTGCTTTTAAGGGTGAGTCAGGAGAAAGTGTGGCACTCAGGTCACTGTTATGTCAATCAAAAGCTTACAGAAGCAGTAATAATAACTGAAAACCAAAAACCTTCCTTATCTGATGGGCCAGAACTAAAATTTAAAAGTCAAACTCGGTCCCTTTGTGTTAAAACACACTCTTATATCGGGAAAAGGGATTTACCTGCCCTGCCCTGAGAGGAAATGAACGAGGGTTTAGCGCCCGCAGCGGTTAAAGGAAATGAAGAAGCCGACAAGTTGCTGACAGCTCTGACAACATTGGAGCACAAACACTTTAACTTTTATTGCCATCTTTTTATTGTCCCAGAGTCCTTAACGAAGCTTAATTACAGGCTGGAGCTGCAGACAGCGAGGTGGACGACATCCCAACTGCCAGCGTTTCTGCAGCATCTTTGATTTACAGTGTTTGCGTACCTGTCTGTGCAGCTGCCAACCTGTTAAGATGAGAAAAATGTAGCTCAGGTCCTTTGACGAGAGTGCGGTCATTTAACACCTTTTTTCGTCAGACTAAATCGTCCCGAGCTGCCAGACGGAGAAAACGCTCTCGGTTTTCATGACTCCCGAGTGGTTTTGCAGAGGTAATTCCGTGCTGCTCTTTCAGCTTTGTCGGCGCGGACGAAAATGCTGATTCACAAAACATCATTTCAAAGTCTCCATTGTCGAAACAGAGGAAGGAGACTCCGTTTTCCAGCCAGCGCGGGTTGTGTGTAACCCAACATGTCAAAGTCTAATTGCTGCGATCGAAGCACAGTAGATGTTTTGATTCTCTCCATGTGAACGTGGTGTTTCCAAGTCTGCATCCACACCCATGACACAAGCACTCAGCACAAACATTTATTTCAGATCCCAGCGTTGTTTACAAACTACCAGTGACTGATTGGACACGAGGAATCTTTGGATCCTACGCCCCTCTCATTACACTGGGTTTTGGGGAGGCTTTCACATGCAGAACATTTTTGGACTTGCCAAAATGACTTCATAATTGTCGTCATATCATACCGAAGCCTATCAGCGTCTCACCAGAACCGACACCTGACGTCAGCTGCTGACCAAAGTTGATGCTTTTCAAGTTATGTAATGACACAGACAAAAACAAATTGTTCTCTGCTGTGTTTGGAACAGTCTGCTTTTATTTTGAAGAGTCAGGACACCAAGGCAGCACATTCTACAAAATAATGTGTGTCCTTAACAGAAAAAAAATGCTTTCTATCAGTCTTTTTGAGGTGTGACTTATGTTCAACTACACTTAATTAGGGGAATTGAATTTTCCACTCCAATTACATTAATTTTAATTGCAACTTATTAGTAACTGGTAGCATAAACACAAGTAGTTGACTTCTCATAAAATTAAATTTGTCCAACTAGTGTTTCTACATTGTTTGAAATAATTTTAATTCTAATTTTCAAAACAAGGCAACAAACATTAAATAACTAAGGTTACATTTTATCCAGTAATGTTTACCCTTTTGTTGTTTTTGTTCATGTAGTAGCTTTTAAGAAATTAATTAAATCAATTATTAAAATTGCTTTTTTTACAATTATTTTGAACCGCAGTTGAACTTAATCTTTTAAAATGTAAAGTTCATACAATTACAAACATTATTATTATGTGAACCCAATTCATCAAAATAATGTCGGAAAATTTTTTGAAAACTTTTATTTAAATCCATAAAAAAATTATTCTCTGCTGTGTGTGGAACAGTAAACATTAATAAATGAAATGGCTCCAATTAGATTTTCTCTAGTAATTTTTTGCTTTTTTTGGTGTTTTTGTTTATGTATTAGCTTTTAAGAAATTCATAAAATCAATAACAATATTAACTTTTTATTATTATTATCTTGAACACACCATTTTAATCTTTAGAATATAAAATTCATGCAATTACAATAATTATTATTATTATGTCAACCCAACTCATCAAATTAATGTCTGAAATATCTTTGAAAGTTTTATTTAAATCCATATATTAAAGATTTCACCCATCAATATTGCAATTAAGTAAGAATGACTTTAAAAGAAATTGTAATAACCTGCATGACTGTTTGAATAAGGTGCCGAATCACCTTTATGATCGATCTTGTTTGTTCCTCACACACCTTGCAAACACTCTCACCTCAAGCTCTAAGTGTACTTCCATGAGCACATTACATAATAAATTTTAAAAAATACTGCAGTAGAAGCTCGCCAGGCGACTGTGGACGGAGAAGCTTCTAGTCTCCACTCAGTTCAACTCTTACTCATGTGTGGGTAACATGATATAATGAGATTGCATATAAAAAGCTCTCTGCTTCAGGCACATTTTACGTGTCATGTGTATGCATTTTAAGCTTTAAAATGTTAAATAATATGAAAAACTGTTACATTTAGCTAAAGGGGATCATTCATTATGAGTCCTAATGTAAAAGTTGTGCTTTGATGTGAGTTGGTGTGTTATTCACATGCCTTTTTAATCATACCAAGCTGGTGGGTACCAAAAAGAGTACAAAGCGTTATAATGGCAGATTTACCCAAGTTGAAAACAAGATTTTATTTACATGGGCTTTTTTGGAGGAGGGTTGCGTTTTCTATGTGGAAAGCACACATTTTTACCATCAATACTGCAATTAATCATGTTCGTTTAATTGATCGAGGCCAAAATCGTGATGCTGATTGATTTTCCATTGATTGTTCAGTCCTAGTAGCTCCACTGCTTTGAGTGTTGGTAAAACCACATTAAACATCTTGATCAGGAAGCTGAGTGGGTGCTTTTATGTAGTTTTCCTTCATATTCAGAGCAGATGAGTTCTTTGACACATTAAAATGAAATGTTCTAGCCTGAATCTTAGAACAATCCCATGATCTGCTTACGTGACTGTTTCAAAACCGATCACGTAAAGAATTCGGTATTTCAGCCAGCTGACGCTTTCCGTGTCTTCGTCGACTCCTGGATTCTCGTGTTACCTCCATGTGCTGCGTGCCAGCCGTGACTCTGGTCATGATGGGAAAAGCAAATATGTCAACGGGAGTTTCAGAAGTTTACAGCCGTGATGCCACTGTTAGTTTCTCCTGAGAACCGTTGTTGTCTTTGGCTCGGTCAGAGTAAATATTTCTATTCCTGTGTTGTGTTAGAAAATGATGTGTATTCAAAACCCTGGGGATTCTCAACCCAGGCTAAATACAGACCTTTTTTTATAGTTTTTTTGTCTTTACAGTAGGTTGTTTGTGTGGGTTTTGTTCTTTCTTCACAAGTGTGGGTAAAATGCTATATGTCATTTTTTTTTTCATTTTCTTTTGGCTGCCATGACTGATTTGCCGCCACCATGAAATTGCTGGGCTATAAACAGCATCCCTGTGAATGTCTGTTACATATGTTCAGATCCTCCTGGACCTTCGGGGCTGCTTCACAACAAAACTCTGCATCTATTACCGTCAAGCACTTTGGGCAACTATTTAATCTTTCTTGCCTATGTTTTTTTTAACCATTTATCTGCTTCACATGAGCTTTCTTGGTCAGTCATGGCTGAGGCTTTCTTTACAGTTGAGTTGAAAAGATGAGAAAACCGTTTTCTCCACGTCGTTAGCGGCTGATTTAAACCAAAGTTTAATCTGTTCAAACTCGCTGGTGCGCATCTGATCAAATGTGCTCCCTTTCAAGTGTGATACTTGGAGAAAATGGGTGGTCTGCAGTGGCAGGAAGGCCAGATGATTTGTGGCCTGAGCGGAGACACAGGAATCAGAGGGGATTAGAAAACATTTTAAAATTCTAGTCTGTTTTTCTCCTTCGCAAAATGCTTGTCACACAGCGGGGAGAGTCTGCAAGTCAGCCGAAAGAACAGCTAGGGATCCTTTGAATGGGACAAAATGCGAACGTGACAACTTCTCCAGTGGGCGTAAAGAAAATTAGGTTAACAACTGAGCAGCAGTGAACAGATCAATACATTCATGCGAGGCTTATTAAAGAGTCTCGAGGTCGGAGTAATCTAATCCAACTGTATGCAAGGTTCGCAGCGCCGGGCCTCTTCTTGATCTGTTTTCCATCAGTTTCAGAGGGATTGTTTGGTCAACACGAAGCCTCAACAACACGCAGGATCCGAGCGAGAATGTCATTTCAGACGACAGCATCTGGCCCGAGATGCTCAGATCTTTACGGCGAGCTCCGAGGACGGCGGTGCGCTGGAGTCGTAAACACTTATATAGACCGTCAGGAACCCAAATCTGCAGTCAATCAGACTCCTGCTGGAATCAGAGCCTCTGTCTCCTCCAGAAACTTTAAGGGCTTTTCACTTCCTTTCAGAGTTTTTCCTGCCTCGGCCGGGTGAGACGGTGTCAGATCCTGTCCGCAGCTGTGCGTCCGCAGCCTTTGGTTTAGCTCCTACCTCGTATAATTTAGCAACCACTGGGGCTGCCTCTGGCTTTCGACATTTGAGGCTTGCAGGGCCACGACCACCAGAATAATCACTTACTCTGCTCTAAAGACTGCAGTCATTGTCTGGGAGAGCGCACGTCTTTCAGTATTAATGGCAAACATATCCTAGGTTTTATGAACGTATGGCGCCGTGGTGTTTTGACATCATCTTTACCAAATTCTGCCTTTATAAAGCAGCCAAACGTCATAAACAAACAAAAAAAACGAATCTGTTGCAACACCAGAATTAAAACATGCATAATTCATATTTTACTTGATGTTTGAAACAAAAGCGGTTTATTTTAGGTCAAATAAAGAGTTGTTTTCAAACACTAGTTGCCTGCTACCACTCAGCCTCCCTCATCTTTCAGCCATTTGGCACCAGATCAGCCGTCTGGTTCTGCAAAGGCTCTCCCATCGCAGCTCAAACTCCAAATCTGCTCCAGAGGTTGTGGCCTCGTTGGAATATATCCACAAGCACATAACCTCTACCTCTCTCCGTCTCTTAAACTCCCTCTGTCTCGGACATGGGCATACCCTCTCTCTGTGTTTGGTTTCCCCCTGGGCCAGAAGATGGGAACTCATTGTTGGCTTGGTTTACACTGCAGATAAAAACAGAATTTTTCCAAAAAGGATATGATGTTTCTGTCCAGTTTTAACACTGAGATGCAAGTTTGGAACACATTTTCTTCAGTTTAGCTTACTTTTTTGTTTGTTTTTTTCTTAAGATATATTCAAGATTTCTTTGTTTGCCATTTGTGTGAAAACAGACAATCTAGACACATAGGAATTCTCGTGCAGGGCTCTCTTGGAGTAAAATAAAACACCATTCAAACTAGGAAGTACAAAAATTTCAAAAACAAAACACTCTACAAGAGTAATAAAAGATAAAATACAAAAATATGATCAATAAATCTGAATGCTACAAGGAATTAGTCATGTACTAACAATTGTCCAGGAATATGTAGTGGATATTGCACATACATCACTTCTTATTAGATATTATCATGCTGTTAAACTCAGCATATTAGATTAACCCTTTGAACCCAGAGCAGTTTTGGGTTCATTTTTGCTCCTGTCAAATTTTTGCTCACTGTAATATAAAGTACTGCACCTCTATGGAAAAAGCACAATCATGGCTAGAAGGAAGGGGAACTCAAAAACGTCTTTTGTCCAGCATGACACAGTTACGATGCCATAAATCATACTAAAAACTCTCTTTTTTCGGTTATTTATTTATAAACATCAATAAAACCAGAGATCCACATGTACAACATTTGTCCAAGTGTCCATATGTGTTACCACGACTGGAAAAATGGTGGCTCCACATATTAGAGATATTTCACTACTTATCTGAACTCCTTGCTGTCCCTTGTAAACACAGCCTGCAGTTCAGCCGAAAAGTCCTTGAATTTTTATGATGTTACTGTTGATTGTTGACTGATTGATAGTTAATCAGATGCATTGAGAAGCACAGAATGTTCAGTTTTCTTTTACATAATCTGGTTACTGCAAAAAAAAAGTACCTTTAAATGAGACATATTGACTGAGGGGATTTCGATGATAATGGTAATTTTGGCAATTTTTTTAAAGAAGATAACATGATTTTTAAACCTGCTGGTGGGTTTTGGAGTTCAGAGAGTTTAACTTTCTTTCAAAAAGTTTGGTGTGAATGTATTTATGATTCAACTGTTAACAAGTCATTTCTAAGTGACCACAAACTTTTAGTGTAGGCTTTTTAGAATCATGTTTAATACAATTTGCTGAGGACACAAGAGTTTCTGTTAACTTTCAAGTCATTTTAATACTTTGGATTTGTCTGGACCAAAGTGGTGGATAGACAGGCCAACACCCCTACAGTCACACTGCCAGCATCACTGAAAACAACATTAAATGATTTAACTACAGCCACACTGTCTCCTAAAATCACAGTATCCAGCTCTCATGCTTTTGCAGTGAGACACCCACTTTCAGGCCCCGTCTCAAACTCTCAGTCTGAGCATCAGGCATTTTTTCCACATTTCAGCACCAGCATTGGTCCATAAACATCACACTCTGTTTGCGTGCCTTTAGCTGACAGATACAATACACACAGACCTCTACAAAATCACAAAACACCTTTCATGGATGTCGAGTTTGGCCTCATTTACTTTGCTCTACAATTTCACATCTATTGTAAGTGAAATGTTCATGAAACTGCAGCTTTACTGCAATGAAGGCTGAGTAACAGGTCAGATTAATAAGATTTATTGTCTATACCAAATTTTAAACTACAGATCTATTTGGAATGTCTAAATAGCCTGTCACATTAATAAATGTATGATTAATCCTCAATAAATGTTTCAGAGAGCAGGAAGACAGGCATTTATGGATAAAAACACCTACTACTACACAGTATAGTTCATGTAACTAAAAATATAGAAACAGGCAGTCTTGCCAGAATGTTCGGATTATGATGGGAGAACTTTTCTCCTCACCATTATCAGAACCAGCTCTTCACCTGGACTATTTAAAGGTTTGGTCATCCAAACTACCAAGAAACAAAATTATTATTAAAAATTTAACTGAGTACTAACAGTGTATACATATTAACCCTATGAACCCCAAGCAGTTTGTGGGCGTTTTTTCACTTTTTTCACATTTTTCCTCACTTGCCACTCATTTTTCACTGCAATAAAAAGTCCTGCACCTCTGTGGAAACAGCACAATCATTACTAGAAGTAGAGAGAACTCAAGAATGTCTTCTGTGTAGAGTGAAACATCCATACATATTTTCAATAGTTTATTTCTTATATTGTTTATAGGGAAAAGAATGGGGGAAAAAAAACATAATCAACATGATTATCATCTTTCCAAGTACCCATAGATGTTACCAATGCTGGGAAAATGGTGACTTTACATACTACAATACAATAACTTTATTAAGCCCCAAAGGGAAATTCAATACAAAACCTAAAGATATTTACTACTTTAATTTTAATGTCTGTGTAAACACTGCCTGCAGTTCAGCTGAAAAATCCCAGAATTTTTGTCATGTGACTTGGATGGTCACAGTTGAGTTACAGATATCACAATTTTAAACTCAGATTTAGTTTTTTCTCTATTGAACCACAAATCACACATGATTAGTTCAAAGATTTTTGAAAAGTTTAAAGTTCAACAGCCGTTCTGGATTTTTAGTTTCCTGTTTTGATAAATGGCATATTTTTTTGCTAAAACTAAACGTTCAGTTCAAACAGTCCTCCAACACTCAGCCCCTCCCCTCTCTGTGTCAGAGCGATGCATTGTGGGATTTGGAGGCGTGGCCGGCGGCACCCCCTAGTGTCTGATCTGCAGCTCCTCCATCTCCTTCAGCAGCAGCTCCTCCTTCTGGATCTCCTCCCGCTGGTTCTTCTGCAGAACTTTCCCAGATGCCTGCTGCTTCTTCAGCTCCTCGATGGCCTCCAGCTTCTTCTTCAGGTTCTTGATCTTCTTGTCTGTCTCTGGCATGCATTTTGTAACTTCAGAGGGTTAAGAATTTGTCTTGAAGAGGGTGTAAATGCACCCCGGCGAGGCAATATAAATCTTGTGTCACAAAATGCCTTCGGGAGTGGTCAGAGAGTCACTCTGGCCACAGGCTGATCAAGTGTAAATGGATTCATCAATATGTCACCGCTTTCCTCCAACCAAAACATTACGTCTCCAACCACATCAGCCGCCATCCCTGAACACTGCAACCACACGGTCCGTTGCCAAAGCGCTTTCAAAACAAATGAGAAAAACAAAACGATGAAAGCGTGGCATCTTGTTGCTCGTGTGTTTGTTTTCAGCTCCACTGTGGGTTAATACTGGCCCAGCATGGATTCAAATAATCATCCAAAACACAAATACGATTCAGGATTGAGCATGATGTCCCAGCAGTGAGGTTAAAGCCTCAGTTGGAGGAGGTGCAGAACACCAAGCAGACGTCACCTCCTTCTCCTCAAACCCCAAACTTTCAACCTCCTCAGCTCGACCTTTTTGCAGCACTGCTGTGGTTTGGACATTCTGGTTTCTACACGGTCATTGTAGGTGTGCATGGACCCCCGCACGCACACATCACAGTGAAAAAAACCCTAATCTTTCCCTTGTGTTTGTCTGGAGGACGTCTACAGTGAGAGGTCACTCGTGCACACGTTCATTTTTCAGCGTCTGGCCGAGGTGAAAACAGATGGTTGCCCCTCGCAGTGCATCCAGTAAAGCTGCAGCGTTGCATCATGACTAAGCAGCCCGAAGCCAAGATTGTGATGGGGGTGGAGAGGGGGTTCGGGAGGGTTCAGGCCCCCCCACAGCGGCTCTCCTAATTATAAAGTTAAATGTCAGACGTTACCGAGGGAGTTCTAATTGAAGAGGTCATTTCCAAAACACTGTCCATGTATTTTGGAAACACCTGGAGTCACTCGTAATCATCTCTCAACATCTGTTAAATCTCCTTGTTTTGTCAAGCAGCGGCTTAAGTCAGCCGTTATCCTTTTAAGAAGTGCCACAGTGGTTTTAGTTCATGCTCCCGGTCACTGGTCATTGTTTTATTTCACTGTTTGGGTTTTCTGGTTGGGAAGGTTGTTTTATTTTTGTTGTTATAGATGGATCGCTCACTGTGTAGTTAATTTTTTTAACATAATCACATTAGCACTGACAGTAAAGCAGTAACAGTTAAGTGATGAGCTGTCAACTGCTAAAATCAATTACCCACTGTTTTGGTAATCAATTAATATGATATTTTTTTTGCTGGATCTCTTGCAGGTAAACAATGCACACACAGTCGTCTACATGATGTAAATGATTCATTAAACCAGACCAAATTGTCCATTGCTTCATGGTCTAGTTCTAAAAGTCATGTGCCCAGTGTAGGAGCTTTCAGTGGTGTACAGGGATCAGCGTTGGACTTGTCCAACTTGTTGGGCTAAACAACTCCATAGTAAGTTTTAGTACGACACAGTAACTCTTCTGACGAATCAGATCACATGGACTAGTCTTCACTCCCAACATGCATCAGTGAGCCTTTGGCACTCATGACCTTGTCAGTCTTTCACCCATTATCCTTTCTTATACCACTTGCCAACCACTAATATGAGAAACACGCTGCATGATCTGCTGTTTTGGAGATGCTCTAACCCAGTTAACCAGCCATCACAAGTTACTCAGAGCTTCAGTCCAACTCAACAACTTCAAGAGATGACTGTTCACTTGGTGCCTAATATATCAGCCCTTAACAGGTGCCATTGTAATGCGATAACCATGGATGGATGGGTCAACTAGATAGATAGATAGATAGATAGAAAACTTACAACTTGTCAAATGTATTTCCATTTTACTGTGTCTTTGATACACCCACAAATACTGGATAAAAGCACTGTCTCGTGGTACATGACATCATATTCTCCAAATCAACTCAATGATACTGATTCACTTTGAGGTGCTGATGATTCAGTGGGGTTGTGTTAAGCTTGAGGATTTGTTCTTACATGTACAGAACACCTCTGTCAGCCAGTTCCTCTTCATTTTATTAGAAGAACGCTGGAATCGTAAAAAGCATTACTTCCTGTGAGACACAAGATTGTTCTCACGAAAGTCCAAAGTGTTCAAAACGCCAAGTTTAAAAGGGTTCATAAAGTTGGATCGCAGATGGGAAGGTTGAATCACTCTTGCGTTCCAGCCATCAGCAACAGAATTTGGCAAAAAATTGAATTTATTTATATTAAAATGTCAGAAACCTTTGCTTTGAAAAATCAAATTTGAGTTTTAACTGTCTTTTCTTTGGCAGTGCTACATCACTCAAAAATGTAAATGGTTATGTGTCAGAACGAGCATGTGGCAGCGTCCCTATGGGAGCCACTGGACGTGTTCAGGAAAATGTCAGAACATGAAAAGTCTCAGGGTGAAATCCACAGCACGTCTGCAAGGGAAGCAGCGGCGGCGGCGTCCAAGAGCAGCGATGCACGTCTCGGTGTGACGATGATTAAACAAAGTGCAGCGGTTGAGGAGGAGTGACAGAACGCTCAGTGATGAAAGCCAGACAGTGAAACGGTTCCTGCATGGTTCTGTGAGGTGAAGCAAAGCAGCGACTGAAACATACTACGTGATTACACCGCGGCGAAGAAAGAGAACGTTTTACAGCTCAAACCAAACTGACTTCACTTTTCACGTGCAACGATGCCTGAAACCAAAGTGTTACAGGAACAACCAGGAATTTAACCTGCTTTCCAAGTTTTTAGTGTATTTCCTTTTAAATCTTTGTAACTGATGGATGAAAATAAGATTGTTAGGAGCTTCTTTGTGCCGTCAGAGCATGCTGCAACTGAGTGTGAACAGTTTTGTCACAGCCACATGGGGCGGCAGTGTTTCCTCTGAAGACCACAGGTTTAAATACTGGCACTGAAGTGATCAGATCGGACAGAAATGAGTGACCTGGATTCTTCCTGATTCATACTGGAGTCCCAAAGGCAGTGATGTAATTTCACTGAGGCGCATGTAGCACGTGTCATCGCTGTATGATGAAGAGTGAAAATTTTAAAGTTGAATTTGGCAAAACCACAGCATCTTTTTTATACAGTTTCAACACAAAGAAACTGGTTTATTTTCAGCAGAAGCACTAAAATGGTCAGTTAACAGAACACATTTGAGTTTGTGTTCCTGCTGCAAAAAGAAATTCCTCCTCTAATGGAAAAAAGCAGGATTAATGGTCTTATATTTTACCCAAATGTCTGCATTTTGACTGTTTAAATATGATTCAAATCACGTACAGCATGTAAAATTAATGACTGAAACTGAAGTTTTAAATATGCTTAATTCAGTACCTATATGTGTATGTAGACAGATGACAAATTAAAGGAAAAAAAACAATGTTAATTAGTTTCTTGATTAGGTGTTTAGAGGTGTCTAGAACAGATTTAGTGTTCCTTGATATTGATACTACAAGTCTCAAATGAAACCACAGTCTGTATATGAAAGATGGATGTATGACCCAGACATCACATTGGTTGGTAGACAACCGATCTAAGAGTTGTTGGTTTTCTGTGTTGTAGCTTTTTTCATCACAGCTTTAAATTATGGACTGAAGTAGGGTTGAGGCCTTTTCAGATGAGTTGCAAATACGCAGACTGAGATCATGAAACCAGAAAATACACCCCAGTGTGTTTGGTACCACTTTACTGTCATGAATAAGTACCTTCTGGCCCTTTGGCATCACGACATCAAAGCAGCAGCAAAGGGACACGGATCGTTGTGATCAATACATCACCTCACAGCGGGTCGTCCGCTGGAGGGAAATCAATGAACGCAGAAGCCAAACTGTTTGCAGTGAAGGTAAATCATCAGTAAAGTCATCCATGCGTGTGGTTCCATTTCAGATCTAACAGTCTGTACAGCAAAAACATAAATGTACTCGCTGGGATTGGAACCAGAGTCTCATTTCCACAAGGCAACGTTGATGTCATTCAGCGAAGATGCCAACTCCGTCCAGCCCCATTCCTGGTGAGAAAACGGCAGCAACTGTGGACTGAGAAGTCTAGAAGTGATCCTTTTTGAAACATTAAGGGATGACTCATTTTTTCACACCTAAACGCGCCTCAAAAACGCCAACGCTCGCAGTTATTTTTGCTTTTAATCAACAACTTTGAAGCGCTTGTCTCAATGTGACTTTTTTCCATTTAGGTTTGATGTCTGTTTCCTGAGGGTGGCAGAGGGAATAATTGGTTTTCCAGCACTTAGGCCCCTCTAATTACCTGTAAATAGGCTAATTGTGATGCTAAAAGCTTGAGGTTTGCACTCCCTAAAAATCATTCAGATAAAGTCAATGTGTTTCTCCCTGCTGGAAATAAATGTAAGCAATAGTTTTTGACAGATATACAACAACTTTCATGGAGCGTTTATTGAAGCACAGTAGAACTGTAATAAAGTGTATGGCAGCTTGACAAAGCAGGAACTTGTCTTGTTTTCATGCTGTGTGGACTTACGACAGACCTTTACAACCTGCAGACCAGTGATCGACGGATCCATGTCTCCAAGCTCTTCTCTGGGAACTGTCCTGAATGGGGCTCGGCCATGGCTTACCTTCTTCTGCAGTACAAAAAGTCATATGATTATTGAATTTCCCTTCGAGGATTAAAAAAGTTATTGTATTGTATTGTATTGTGTTGTATTATATTGTATTCTATGAAGTAGTTGGATGCTCAGCTGCCAATGTTTTCTGGTGGTTACTTGCAGTATTGCAACAAAAATAAACCTGTGCAGCCTAAAAAGAATTTTACATGGAAGTTGCATGCTTCATCCTAGAAAAATTACTTAATTTTTATCAAAATGTAAAGTGTGTAGACCAGGCAGTAATATGTACAACACTAGTGAGCATGTGCTCATGGGAAGAAAACTCAGAAACTTTTTGGTTCATCTGGTACACAAGCACTTTTATATGGCAGTGAGTAAGGACCCTCTTTGAGTCCGGTATGAGTACAAGTCTACTAGCTTTCAAGCCAGCTGACTCACAATCAATAATGCTCGTGTTAATTAGTCTCAAGATCTTTAATCCTGTTCCTGTTTTGTCTGAACTGGATTGTTTGCTTCTCCTGGGTTTTGTTTTCAGGACTGGACTTTATTTTATTTTTTCAGTAAAACATTATTGAAGGGAGGAGCAAGCTGACAGCCAGCAAGCAAGCTAATGTCATTGAACGGCTACATTTGTGTGACAAATTAAAGGAAAATCCAACCTAAACTGTCTTAGTAAGATGTTGGTCCACCACACGTCAATAAAACAGCTTCAGTGCTCCTTGGCATTGATTCTCTGGACTCTATGAGGGGAAGAACACTGTTTCTTCCATAAGATATTCTCTCATTTTGTGCTTTAAGATGGTGATGTAAAAGCCCTGAAAAGGGGAGTAATGAGTAAAGAATGCATGGACACAAACTTTCCTCGGCCATGTATGTAATGACTAAGAGGAGCAGTGGAGTGTACCGTAAGCTTGCTTAACAAATTGAATCTCCCCCTGCTGGAGCCCTCCGGTAACTGCTGTTACAATAGTATCAATAGTAAACATTAATGAAATCAGAATGAACTCTGAATATAAACTGGATGCCTTCTATTATCACAATTCAATACTTAGAATTTGAAGAATAATACACCTGCTATTACAGATATTCCAATCCATCACAGTGACTCCCCCATAGGTGTTCTGCCAATGATTCATATCATTTTTGTCAAACCATCCAGTCAAACCTGATGCTATATGAATGGGAGTATTGTCATCCTAGAGGAGATCTCACTTATCAGGATAGAAATATGTCATGGTAGGACAGAGGTGATCATTCAGAACAATTTTGTATTGATTTGCCGAGACTCTTCCCTCTGAGGGGACAAATGGACCGAAACTGGGCCAACAAAATGCCCTCATAGCGTTACAGAGACAAGGGATCGCCTCAGGTCAAAGGACTGAGCTTTTTCCTTTTACTCGTCACTCGTCTGTAGTTCGTTCGCTGAGTCACAAATCAGTCTCTGGTACCATCGCCTGCTGTCTCCTAACTATCTACAAAGCATGTTCCTTTTATGGAGCAGTTTACAGGTTATAAACTAAGATTACCTACTGACCCGCTCAGTGCTGTCAAGATGGTTTATTAGTGGTCAATTTGCACGTCAAAGTTCTGCAAAATATACCTCAATGCAAAAAAATTTCCCAGGATTTACTTTCCTCTTATAAGTAAATCCACCAATTGTGAAATAAACAGATTTTTAGGAGAAATTTAGCTGTTTAAAATTCTGCTGTGACAGGGCTGTAAACCTGTCTACCCAAGTAATTTAACAGAGGTTGAAGTTCACTTGGTTTGACACTTGAAACAAAGCTGCCTACCTTAAGGATTTTGGGTGGTTGCTTCTTTTTAAACTCACATTTACAGCACTTTCAGCCAGGCAATTCCATGACAGCATACAGTAGTGTTGGCATTCAAACGGATTATACTAAGTCCTGCTGCAGCGTAGGAGGGATCGACTGGAGAACCTGCAGAACAGAACATGTGTTTGGCTCGCTCAGATGAGGTCAGTGTGCTGCAGAATCAGCAGACCCCTCTGGTGTGGAGCTGAAACAGAGAGTGCTCTCTGGTCAGGAGCTGGCTGAGAGCAATAAATTGAACGAAAACGGAACCAACTCAAAGGGGAAACTATTCATCCCAGCCCTATAACTCTTCCTGCTCCTTTCCCCCCTATTATATTTTATGTCGGAGCTTTTTCGCACTGATTGCATTAGCAGGCCCCAAAGAGGCCTTGGAAGAACAAAGCCGTCATAGCTGGAAGCAGACTCGGCTCGGAGGAGGAGGAGCCCAGGGGCCCCGACAGCAGAGCACAGAGCTCCATAATGAGAAAAGGCTCTAGTGTCATCCTGTTAATGACTTCTCAACGCACATTTGCACTGATGGATTTGGCTTTAGTTTTTATCTTTTCACCACAGTTGTCGCTGCCTGTTTTGTTTACGATTGGCCGGGATATTAATTCATGTCATTCATGTTGTTTATTTTACCGCTCTGCAGATTTATCATCTGGAAAGGCTCTTGGTTTGTTTTTTGAAACACAGTGAACAAATTGTGCTGTTTCCACTGTTACTCTTGGTGTTTATAATTTTAGAAGCGGCAGCACTAATAGTAGAAAACGCTAAATTAAAAAAGGAAGAGTTGTAACAGCAGCCATTATCAGAGCTGCAGTGGTTATGGCAGCATGTTCAGAGAGATTGACATATGCTTTACTGTCCCACAGGGAAACTCAAAGCCGCTGCATCACACAGCACACTACACAGCAACATCATAATGCAAAGTCAAGCCAATTCATGCTACATAAGCAACAGCTAAAAACCCATGAGCCTTCTATCACAGAGACAACAGTTACAGTCATTTAAAAAACTGATTAATCAACCAGCAGTTCGTCAAGTCTTAAGATAGTGGTTTTAAATAGTAAAACATAGTTATCATCAAACCGATCCCGTAAAATAATAATGAAAGTCAAAGGCCGTAAGTCAGGGTGGCATGCAGAGCAGCACTATCGTAGTTTGTTTATGTACAGCCCAGTGAAGCATGTCCTCAGTAGCAGCATTAACTGCAGTCTTAGCAGTTTAAAGTTAATGCATTATTCATTGAGCACTCAAACTGTGATGTCAACATAATGCCGTAACCTTTTAAGTGTCCTATTGACATGCACTTGATGTAAAATCTACAAGAGCAGCAGAAAAGAGAAAACATACAGAAAGTATGTCAAGGAAACATTAACACAATTGCAGTTTTTCTACAATTTCCTGGAGAACATCTCCACTTTTCCAACTGTTGCATCAATCTTCCTCCGCATGTTCTGTGCTGTCTGGGAATCCCTTTACTCCCATGCTGATGGATTGTAGCGATGCTTTTAGAGATGGACCTGCTCACAGACCTGTCCCTTCCTCAAACATTTTGCATATGTGCCGGTTGTGATAGGTTACAAACATGGGAGGTGTGTGACTAGCAGAAATGACACTGCAACACAGTAGGGTTGACACCAGTAAGAAAAAATATAGCTTTAGTAGAAGCACCAAAGGAGTTCACATTAAATACAGTTTTCTTGTTATTGTCATAAGAAAATGTATTATTTCTACTGTAGGTTACTTTCATTTAGCTAAATTTTAGTGCAAATGAAACCCCAGGCTTGTCATGTTTGGAGGCTAAAATGCAGCTCAGGATAAAGTAAATTATGGAAAAATTATTGTCTGTGGTGTGTGAGACTTTGCTATGAGTCACGTTTGATTACCTGCAGCCCGATTTCACATAGCCAGACCTATATGGAGAAAACCTGATTACAATTAAGCAAAAATACTGAAAATCGCAATGTGGCCAAGTGCCAAAAAAAAAAAATCTAAAAAGATGAAGAATTTTGCGCACCTCAGCGCAAATGTGAAGCCATGACTGCCCTAGTTGTCCCATGATATAAATTCAGGACTTTTTAACTCAACTATTAAACAAATTAAAAATGTAGGTATTACCTAGAAGTATTAAAATATTTACTGTACGTGGAGCCCCATTTTCTTGTCAGTATGTTTAAAACCTGTGGGCATTTGGATAAATGGCGATTTTTGACAACATTTTTCAGTTTCTTTCCAATAAATAATCAAAGAAATTCAATGTTAGCTAGTTTTTATATATAATTAATGCCATTACAGTTGTGTCATGCTGCACAAAAGTAATTTTTGAGTTCTCTCTACTTTTGTCCAGGGTTGTGCTGTTTCAATAGAGGAGCAGGATGAAAAATTAGTCCACAGTGAGGGAACAATTTGCCAGGAGCAAAAAACACTCAGAAACTGCTTTGTGTTTAGAGGCTTAAACATACACCCTATGAATACATCTACACAAGAACAAATTGAATGAAATAATTGCACATTTTGGCTAAAATAATTGAATTCCAAATAAACTTTCTGAATGTTTTCTAATCTCAAAACCCCCAAAAGGTCTAATTTGCATATCAATCACCAACATTTTTATTTCTTATCCTGTTTTTGAACTTGTTCAATATACATCCAACAAGAAGAAACCACATGATAGCCCCAGATTATGCTGAAGGGATTATTATCTCTACAAATACTGGTTCTTCCCGCTGCCGTCAAGTGTAGTCGGACACTGATCCGACCAGAAAATGACTCTTATGCGCTTGTTCTGTTTGATAACAGCGTGGCCTTTGGAGGTCATAAGACAGAAATAGAAGCATTTCAGGAAAAGCCGGATGTTGCTAAAGTGCAGTCTGTCTGGCTACACGAGGCTCTGCTTCATTAAAAGGTCTGTCGCTCCATCAGGCAGCATCGCGGTCGTGTCTTCACCAGAACAGCAGCAGTAGCTTGTGACCGGACAAACTGTGGAGATTAGAGCTTCACAGTGCAGTGGGAATGAAACAGTGAGGTCAGGGCTTCTGGTGGAGGCGGCTCTAGGACTGCTGCTGTCCCTTTAGGGCTTCAGTGCTGTTTACTTCTTCTAGAGTCACTGTACTGCATGTGATTCATTAAACCTCTGCGTTGCTCCGCATCCCTCAGTGTCGTCATTGTGTTGCAGAGTTCATGGACGTTATCGGCATGCTTTGCTATGAATGAATCATGGAAATTGCTGTAATTATCTCTCAACCAGATCCTCTTCATGTTTACAACCTTTAAGCCCATGTTTCTCCTCGCTGCAACCATCCAGAGGAGAGCGAGAGGAAATATCAATATGGCTTGAATCAAGTCAGCGGATAAATTATTCTTAATTGCTTACAGAGAACCGTAACGCTTGGGGGGTATTGTGGGGAATCAGCCGGGGTTGCACAGCAGTGGTGACTGTAACAGTGCATTGTAGGTCACGTATTATGTAAACGTGGAGGTTGAAGTACCAAAATGTTTGTCTGCTGTATAGAACCGAACTTCCTTCGTTAGTCTTTTGATGTTTTATTTCTAAATTTAATAGACTGTTCATCTTTAGGGATGATAAATTGTGGATAAATAAGTAAACCAGCAATAATTTTAGTAAAAACCCCTCAGAGAAATCTGTTAAGCATCAAACAATGAACGAGTCTTTCAGCTGTACTTAACTTTATGAGGCAGACACAAACACAACTAAATGAAAGATAATGTTTCTCCGTGTCTGCCGGATGTGTAAATAAGATATAGTCTGATGTTTAAGTATAGCAGGTTGGACTGTGGAGTGAACCATCTGTCTGCTCAGAAAGTTAATTCCTTCAACAGGCCCCTTTAATGAATCACAATCAATCATTTGATCAATCACTGTCAGTCAGAGCATTTTGTTGCGTTATTCAACTTCATAGTTGTTTTAAGTGATGGAAGTAACAATAATATTACATTCATAAAAGATATTGTTTAAAAAGGCCCAACTAGGAATGAAATTTCAAAGACAGTCTCTTTTATTTTGGCTATAGAAGTACTCGAAGTCTTGTTGCCTGTTTATCTACAGAAGCCCAGAGGTGCCAAAACATCACCTACCCTCCCAACAACAACAGCAAAACCAAAAACACAACAATGCTGACACATGAATACACTAAAAACGATAAAAAATAAATAAATCACCAAAACCTAATACCTGACACTTACAAAGAATACATTTACAAATAAATACATAAATAAATCACCAAAAAACATAAAATCCTGTTTTTGAAAATCTTTTTTTTTTTAATTTTATCAGGGTTTTTTGGTTGTTTTTTGTGTAAGGTTGTTGTGTTTTGCACTTGAGGGTCTCCATAGCTGTTAGTTTAATGCAATTCATTGAGTTATGCTGCAAACTGAACCAAAATACCGAATATTTCATTACTGCTTCCGATGCAGAAATCCCAAAGAAAACAGAGGATTAAATACAGCTGGGTATGGATCTCGAAATGCAGTTTAAACACCAGAAAAAATATCCAGCAAAAACACCGTGTTCCCTTCCCGGACAGCCAATTGAGAGAATTTAGAGGCACATTTAAATTGAACAATTGGATTGTATTTCTGCCAGAGGAGAGACTTTCACTGTCTGCTTCAACTCAGTGATTATTCAATACTGGCTGTCTGAAAGGCTATATTATTCTTTTAAAGGGTAATTTTCCCAAAGCCAAATGTTCTCCATGTCATTTTTTGGAGGAAAAAAAAGACATCATTCAACAATAGCACATTTGTCAAATTTGACAAAGCAACGAGCTCGATATTTATTCACTCAACTATGGCTTGTTTATTTATTATCATGTCTCAGTAACAAACCATAAAACATGACATGAGCCCAGATGGAACCTCGTTCTTGTGAACCGCAAGATGAAATCTATAATTCCAGCTATGTGTTGATGTGTTCAGATAATTGGATATGGAATACGGCGCTCTCCGTCCAAGTGGTAACCAGAGCTGTGTTTCTGACAAAGGAGGGCCTCCGATGGCGAGCTGGACTGCTGTGCAGCACCAGAGGTGTGGGGCCTTAATTGAATTTTCATTGCCCACTTGCCTTGTAATGGCAAAGTTTCCTTTTTGGAATCAAAACTTGCCAGTGCTGCAGAACATGGAGCTCTGTGGCCGTGACGTTTGGTGCTGCTCCAGGACTTGTGTTTATGTACTCGGAGGCCTTTGGCCCTGGTGAGCTGAACCTTTTCTACCTGCATCTGGGAAGCCACGTCATCTTGAATCTCACAATTTGTTTTTCCACTTCTCTGAGAATGCACAGCTGCATATTTTATCCACTGTGACTCGCACCACACCCATGTTTGGTAGAATCCAGAACATGCATGTGATTGTACAGTAGTAGTCCAAGGAAATCTTAGCTGATTTCTGGTCTGTGTTCTCAATGTTCTCTCTTGCCGTTGTTTTCTTTTCAGTTTTCATTCCCAAACTCCAATTAAACAGCCCTTCTGTGATTGACACGCACTCTGGTGCTGACTGAATTGTCTTCACACAGTAACCTTCACACGTGCTGCTTTAATAAGATTTAGAAACAGGCTAAGAACATTATTTTGAAATGTATAATTCAATCCAGATCTGATACATACTGAAAATTGGCGATTGGGGAGTTTAATTTTTTTTTTTCCCCCCTTTCCGTGTACATCCAGATTCTTTTATTACTGAGTATCAAGTTGAAATTGGCCATCAGGTGAAGAAAACTGTGAAGTCCCTCTGCACCAGTAGAATTAGCGCCTTTATGCGGCTTTTACAAGGTCATTTCACATTGGCGCTCCTGGCCGATCTGCACGATCACAAGATGCTGTACGTGGCTGGATCCACCATGACCTCATGTTTAAGCTCCGTCCCAAATAACAGGATAATTGTAGCTGTGAATGTGGCAGTTGAGGGACCGTACTGGAGATCTGGCTCTCTGAATTACTGAATCCAGGATGATAAGTCCTGGCTGTGGACTCGGCTGTAAATAAATGCCAGAGCACACCCTGCTGAATCTGGCTCAGCGCGTGATTAGCTCTGGCGGCTAAATAAAGGGCATGTTGGCTCACAGAAGTGCCGGAAAACTGCTTTTTCCAAGGACCACATATCCCCCCTTTGCCTCACATGTGGGTCTGAGACGCCTAATACTCATGAGCAGATTTGTACTACTGTTTCTTTGCACACAGTGTTTTGGGTGAGTGATGATCCATCTTCTGTCTCTGCAGATGAAATCCAAGAGCTGTGGAGATGTAGAACCATGGAGATGTAGAACCAGGAAAATCCACAGGGAGGTTCTTGTGGTACAAAGTCTACTGATGCGCAGCGATATGAAAATGTATGTGGGCGCTAATGATTTTAGCAAAAGCATTCGTCTGTGTGGGCTTTTGGAGTCCTAAACATCCTCCTGATCTAATAATGGATGGTTTTGAAAGATTTTACCTCCCAGGTTTGAAAAGGTGCCATTGTGACAATGATGCCACAAATGGAGGGAATCATGTTAATATTCTGTGATTTAAATGTTGTTGCGTCCGGTAATTTAACCCGCTGTGAAATTATATGATGTGGTTTGGAACAGACGTGGGCATGAAGCATAACACGGCAAGACAGAATGCCACTACACTGTAAAAAAAAATAAATAAATAAAAGTATCTGTGAAAATCTGGCAGTGAAGGTGCCTGAAGAAAATATGTTAAAAATGTTGGATTTCAGCACCAATCAAAAATTGTAGTTACAGTAAAAATAACCACAAATATCAGTATAATAATTATATTTTTAGTTGACTTGAATACAGTAAAAAAAAATTCAAAAAAATAGAAAAGCACTTATAGAGCGCAGTACTCCACCACAGCTGCTCAGTCGTATCATTTTGACAGCTGAAATTTTTAACAAATACGTGGATACAGACTATTAGCTGCATCACCGCATCATCAAATCTAATCAATTGGTCCTTGTGTAATTTCTGAACTTCCCTGAAAATTTCATCCAAATCCATTTGTCCATTTTTGAGTAATGTTGCTAACAGACAGACAAACCAGCACCATTCGTGCAATATCTTTGTAATGAAAAGTTTTTATCATTTCATGTTCCAGTTATTCCTCAAAAAATATGCTTTTGATGTCATTCCATTTAAATTTTTATGTTACCTTTTATCATTTTAAAGAAATTGTAATGCTTGTATTACTACCCCAAGCTCTTTATCACCGATAATATCATACAAGAGGTGATACAGTGCACAAACTTGGAGAGGCGGAGAGCAGAAACAGCTGGAGGAAAAAGCGGGAAAATGTCAAGAGGAGTATGATTCTTGCTTTGGGTGCGAGAGGTTCTGGGTTCAAATCCTGGACAAACCCCCACTTGTTACAATTCAACCGCTTGAGTCAGCTGGATGTAACAAAATAAGCAGATGTTATTTGGTTCAGGTAAAGCAATTTATTGCCCAGTAGCTAATTGAACATAAAAATGATCACAAAGAGAAACAAGGCTGGTGGATGTTGTCAAATCAAAGAACAAAATGAAACAAAACGAAGGCTAACAGAGTTCACAAACTATCTAAGGAAACACAAAACAACTAACTCCCACCACAAGTAACAGAAACTAATGCAAACTGTGCACAGAACTAACAAAACAAAACTGCTTCCTCTAAACACAGACATACAGTACACAAAGTCTCAAACTACCAAACTGCTTCTTCATGAAGCTGGCGGATTGCTAACTGGAGCCACAGTCTCCACTGAATCTGGGGACTCCACACTAAACTAGCAGCCGCCAACAGAAGCTCTAAATTGTCCGTAGTCACCCTCAGTGACTACAGAACCGACGGCCCACACAGGAATACAACCAATACACAACTCACACAGAGGCACCAGGGCAAACTGGCCACAAATACCAGCCACCAGACTGAGACCTTGGTTGTAGTTTTATACTCTGGTGTGGTGATTGCTGGGGCCTTCTGGGAGGAGGAGTTGTGGTGGTGGACCAATCCGATGTGTCGGGAGGCGGGGTGGATGAGGGCTGGGAAGAGGTCTGGAGCACCAGGCTAATCACTCCTCATGAGTGCCAGGTGTAATCTGGAGCTCAGTCTTCAGCCAGGTGTAATCAATCCCCCTCTCCAGAAGCCATCCAGACACAGAAGTTGTACAACATCCATTTCCAGACACACAGCCACCAGAGGCCATAACATGGAGGTTGACATTCTTCTGTTGCTGTTCTGTGTAATATTCTCTTTTTTCAATCATCAAAATGTTCAAAATCTGTTATAAAGTGAAAAACAAACATATTTCAAACATAAAATTATTCTTGTGTGGACAAAAATATAATAGAAACAATAATAGAAATGATTATTCTTAACCAACAACAAAACTGGCATAAAAACACACTGATTCTTCATTTTTGACCAACTTATGGAAGCGTGTAGGATCCAATCCCTTGTGCAACTAAGGGTTAAATATCTTCCTTTCAAACATCTAATTTTAGGATTTCCACTTTTATCCATTCCTTATTGAAAATTAGCTATAGGTCCATATCATATAATTCCTCCATTGTTTTGTTGTATTGATTACTGTATAGTTTTCAGAGTGTTATTTATCGTCGCTCTTGGATGGAGCGCTGACCCCCCAACAAAAGGGCCCATTTGAAAATCCTTCCTAGCAGACAGTCCTGACTTGACCGCATCTATTACTTCTGTGACCGCAGCTCACACAGATCAAACGAATGTGATACTGACAACAAGCGAAGCCAGTTCTGCTAAATCTTTCCCAATGTAAGTGCTTTGGCAGGCAAACCGCAGCCGTTTGGAGACCCTCCTCTTTTTCTATAAACTGATAAAACACTGAATGCGGCCTGTCAATTTGGGGATTTACGAGCATCTCTGGCCTATTGACAAAAAAAAATGCGTTTCCGCTCCTGATCTTGAGGATTCTGGACGTGTATCTGGTGGCTGGAGTTGTTGCTTTGGGGTTCCTCGTGATTGCAGCCACAAAGGGCTTAAAACAATCAGAGTGCAGGATTCTGTCTGCCTCAGAGACATGTCTCCTCCCAGACGTTTTTTATTTATGCTAACAGAAGGTCCTCCCTCTCAATGTCGATACCATAAAACATACTTTTCTTTGTGTATGTTCGTGTTGGCCATAAACCAGGGTTCACCTGCAGGTAACGCAAAGACGACTGAAGACAGACAGCGCTGACTTGCATGTTTTGATACGTGGCAGCAGTGATTTTCCTCAACAGAGGAATCAATCTCGTATCGGCTTTCACAACCAAAATCAGACCAGAAATCAGATCCCGTATTAGATCTTAACCACCACAAGATTTTAAAAATATCTACTAAACCACCAGTCGCTGCACATTTTTCCCATTTTATTGTGGCTTTTCTTGCACTAGCTTTGGTGATTCAACTCCTTCCAGCTCTATTTGTCATGTTTTAGCTCCTAAACCTCACATCGTTTTATTGTTCCAACCAGGACTGTGACTGTGGATTAAAATATCAAAGGCAGAGTGAGAGAATAAGAGCTGAACTAACATACTAAGAGGTAAAATGAGCAGACGGGACGAAGCGAAAAACGAAACCTGGAGAGATGCTTAGAGCATCCGTCCAAATCAAACAGACACTTTGCCAGTGCTCCAGCCTCAGCGAGCCATCCATCACTGGAGAGGGACATTATTATGAACATGTTTTCAGCATTTGGGTCCATAGGTGCAAGGTACAGGTTTCTTTTTCGGGGTGTAATTGCAGAGTGAGGCTGGGGGTTGCCTGTTATAAAGGGATTCGATGAATGCATGAGCACAGACTGAGTTGGAGAAGTTTCACCGCTGTTCTCAAACATTTCCCAGCCAGTTCTGGGAAAGAGGATTTCTTCATCGGTCTAGGCGTTAGCTTTTCCACTATAAACAGGACACTGAATGAATCTTGAACCATCCTCTGACGTTAGAAATTTGAGGGTGTGAGAGATTATGAAATATGTAGGTTTTCTTTAGGTTGAGGTTGGTTTTGTGCATTTTTTTGGATTCAAAGCAAATGGACAAAAAAGGTAACTTGTCCATGATTTAATTAGATTAAACTTCAGAGAGTTTTCACACATCAATTCAGATCTGAGTGGGTGGTATAGTTGTGATCTCTGAAAATAACCTGCAGTGCCAAAACCATTTTAATGTAAGGAGGTGGTGTTTACCTTAATGTTTCTATCCAGTTAATCAAAACAATAAAACAAATGACTTTTGTTCATCTGCTTTATGGTGAGTCCAAACTTTTGCACCACTGGCTAAGGCTAAGTTCCAATTTGTAAACTCACAAGCTGGTATGTTGCTGTAAAGCTGGATATGAATGTGTGCATATAGATGTGTATGTATAATTTCCATTATTATTCTATATGCAGATGTGTGTGATTAAGTTTACATACCCTGGCAAAATTTTGTGAAATATTGTCCTTTTTTTTCTTTTTTTTTAGAAAATATGTTTGATCATGGCAGATCACTCATGTTTTCATTAAAGAATATTCCATTGTTTTACAAATTCTGCCAGGGGATGTAAACTTATGAGCACAACTGCACATACATTACCGTTCAAAAGTTTGGGGTCACTTAGATATTCATATATATATATATATATATATATATATATATATATATATATGGGGGGTCTAACTATGTAGAAAAGTTCATTATGTTCACATTTGTAGCCTTAGAACTTGAGTGAAAGTACAAAAAGCCACAAAAATAAAATGTCTTTTCATAAAGTCTCTATTACACAGAAGAAAAAAACAGTCACATTATGTGTACATTGCTTCTTGGCATGTTTGTACTTGTGCCACTCTTCCAACTGTGCACAGAAGAAGGAATGTGTCACAACACAACTCAACGCATTTCAGATAACTGAAGATAAGCAAAGATATAATTCCCAATCGTGTTTGTAAATTGGCAATACACCATAGTGAGTGAGCTTTATGCTATCCAAGGCAACTGATAGCCCAAAGGGTTAAAAAAAAAAAAGAGTACAAGGAAGAGTCTTAAAAAGATAACTAGCAAGCTGTCTTCTGCTACTTTCTATACTTCCAGTGACATACAACACATCAGGGTATTGGTGAGATCATGAATTTCCACCATTTGCTTTGCAGAGGCGTCCAGCAGCATTCAACCGTGTCTCCAAAGTGTTAACAACCTGATGAGCAGCACTCATCGAAGCTGTAAAGTGAACTCTGACCCTGCAAATGATCATGTACTTTCATTAATTTTCTCTCCCGGTCCCTCGGCATGCACTTGAAGGAGTGCCAGAGCTCATTTTTGCTTTTCGATATCTGGATTGCGTTAAATGCAGCCGCAGAAACAGGCAGAGTCGAAGACACTCGGCACGTATGGCTGAGTGTTCATTAGTGAGCGTTGGGGTTCAAAGGCAGTGAATCATATTTGCACTACACTACATGTGATGCACACAATCACACACACTCATGCACATCCACAGTCAGCCGCTGGCATCTCTTCAAAATGTTATAGTGTCCATGTGTGAATGAGGTACTGTAATTATACAGAATCCTTTACAATGATAATGCTCACACGGCTCATTTGACTCTCATTACAAACCATTTCCAGTTAGCTCAGCTTTTACACGAGACGCCTCCCTCACCTTTTCAAACATACATCCCTGAACCAAATGACAGAAATAGACAGTTTTCTACACTAAAAGAAAGATAACCCCAGTAAAATTCTTTTTATTGTCTCTGAGGAGTCAGATGATGTGAGAGTTTTGTAGCAGGGCCTCAGTCACAGAGCAAATACAAGCAGGACGGCATCCTGTAGGCTTCCTGCAATCTAGAAGGCCGGAATCCTTCCAGAAGGAAACGTCATCCTCTAAAGCTGACTGTACACACATTTCTCAACCTCCTTGGTTTACATTTTAAAAACACGCCTTCGACATTTGGCTTCAGCGCTCGTGTAACGTCAGCAGGGAGGACTTCATTGTCTCACTAAAAGCTACTTCAGCATGTTGGCTGATGGGTCGGCTGTTGTGGACTCAAACTACAAACTACTACTACAGAGATATGTAGGGGGCTCATTACCGTTTGCTTCTTGTTGTTTATTAACAACTTCTAATTACTCCACCAAAGAACGCAGTGGAGTTACAGTTTAATGTGAAGGTCGTGCATTTAGGCTACAATAACACAGTGGTAGTTTACCAACCAGGTGGAGGCCTTAGAAACGCAAAATGAATCGCAAAGTATCATGAAGTATAAGTGGAAAAATGTGTTATTAGGTCTAGAGGGAAAACAAAGTTAGTGTATGAATGTTTTCCAACAGCTACTGCATTGTTGAGGCTGATACTGCAAAACAGTGCTTCAAAGTTCAAATAAATCTGTGTGGCAGTTTCTCTGTACATGCTGGCATTAAAAACAGCCAATAACAATAAACACTGTTCTCACACGCTGCTCGCCAAACACTGTCACACACTACTCATCAGGGTCATTGGATGATAAATTAAATACAGATAACCTTTAAAAAACAATTAAAGCAGATAAACGTAGCTTAGCTTATCACACTATTGTGCTCTCGTACAGTGCTGTGTCTGGATTCCCCTCACTCAGCTCATCCCTCCAGCTTCATATCTTCCCCATATGGGACAGATTGAGATGTGACCACAGCTCCTCGCTCCCATCCTGAATCAAGGCAGCACAAATCAGTCTCCTTTCACGCTTTCCTGAGGCCACACAGCAAGAAGGGGAGGCACTGATTCGGCAGCAGATTCTTCCTCCGCACCACTCCGGTCGGATGTAAATCCCCCCGAGGTCGGAGGTCAAGTGTTTTCATCATCATCTGCGTGGCTATTATTTTACTTATCATTATCAGCCGCGTAATATCCCCGTTCAGTCAGGAAACGGGCATAGATGGGAGCGAGGAAGTGAAGAGATGCGGGTCTTGTATGGCTTGTTGCCCTGCAGCTGTGGTTTGGGTCTGGTTCCCCCTCAGGACCTCACACAAGGGAGTTCACGTCCATCCCGTAAGTCCTTACCATCTCAGACTGTAAAGGAAGCAGCTGCGTTTCATCCTCATAACCGCCGTTGGCAAGATTAAGTGACCATCAGCCGGCCGAGAGCGCAACTTCCCTGTCTCCTGACCACAGCTGCACTGATTTTTGATAAGCTTAGAAGTTTTAGGGACTATTTATTAAATCCCACACTTTGTTTCCCACCAAAATCACCCTTAGTCATATATCCTACAAGAGGAGCCAAAAGACATTAGCCTCATTGTAATCCAATCCAAGCGGTGCATGTTAGCGCTGATAGAAAGCAACGAAGTAGGGACACAGCCACTCTCTATAACGGGCCTCCTCGTTTATATTTATTAGCCGACACTTCAGTATCACCGTGGTTTGGGAATGTTTATGATGAATTGACGGCTTACACTTTTCCCTAAACCCGGCTACCGCTCTCCCACACACATCATGGATGTTCCCCCACAACATGGCCGAGATGTGCAGATAACAGATGAAGTCCTGATTAACTTGATAGAACGTGAATGTTATCTTCCCTCCCTGGACATCAAGAGGCAACAAGAAATATTTTCACTGTTGCATAGCAGCAAATGACTGCGCGATACCTGCCAGAGTTATCAGCACTGCTGACTTGGCAAAGTGCTCCGATGTCTGGACGTGGAAACAATTTACGGCCTGCATGTAAAAAAAAAAAAACAAAATGACAAAGCAGGATTATTATTTTACGGCCTTGCAGTCTGTTTGCTTACTCGTCTCTTTGCAGGAACGGGACTTCATCATTTATGGCGAATGTAAGATGAGCCAGTCGGTGAATCAATTAAACAGCTGAGGTCGATAAAAGTGGCACAATTCTTCATTTTTATCAGTTGTTACACATTCATGGTCTAACGTAATGATGTGATACAACTTGTAATAGCCTGGAGTCAGCGGGGATTGCAGTTTTGCTTCACTTTATTGATTCAGCTTGACATTATGTCCATGTAAGCTGGCTAGTTTTCTGCTCTAACTCATCCAGTGAACATCATTTTCTGTGGCAGCTACTGCGAACACTTGAGTAGCATCTTTTTGCCACTGATCTGGGTTATTTTCCCCAGTTTACTCACAACAGCATAAACAGCTGCATCAATCACATCTGCATTTGTGTATGAATATGGCTAACTAGCTATTAGCAGTGTAATGATACATGTATTTGTCCTGAGATGTGTTTGGATTGTCCACTTGTCCACTGTAGTCCACTGTAGTGGACAAGTGGACATACATATAGTGAATCAGGTGCTTTGGGGTGATGTTTGAATTCCCAGCTGTAAATTCACTCGGTTCAAGTCACCGACCCCGGATCCAGCAAAACAGCCCCAGACCATCACACTTCCTCCTCCATGTTTGACAGTTGATGTCACACACTGAGGAACCATCTCCTACTCGACGGCGTACAAAAATCCTCTGTGAAGAACCAAAGATTTCAAGTTTTGATTCATCAGTCCATAATACCTTCTTCCAGTCTTCAGTAGTCCATTGGTGGTGTTTCATGGCCCAGACAGCCTCTTTTTCTTATTCTGATGTCTTAGCAGTGGCTTTCTTGTTGCAACTCCACCTGTCAAACCTGCAACTCCAAGTCTTCTTGTCACAGTTGAAACTGAGACTTCTTACTGCGACCACTATTAAGCTGTGCTTGAATCTGTTGTCCTGTGAGACATCTATCACCCAGCTGTTGACTCTCAGAAACTTGTCTTCTGATTCTGTTGTAGCTTTGGGTCTTCCAGACCTCTTCCTGTCAGAGTTTCCACCAGTTTCTGAGAGCCTTTTGATGGTGAAGACAACTGTACTCGCTGACACCTTGATTTTCTTCCCAATTTGTCTGCAGGAAAGACCTACATTTTTAAGTGTTATGATGGTCTGTCTCTCTTCTATTGTTAATTGCCTTTTCCTCACCTTTATATAGTAACACACTATTTTCTGGAGTACAATACTGTTCAAGTAATGCTGTCGAGGGTATGGTGCCACGGTGTGATCCAACACTACTTTTATGCAGACAGACGGGGTTGTAAGTAATCAAGAAAAGTTGGGACACCTGTAGGATTTGGTAGCACCAACCTTCAAAGGTTGATCAACCTCCAGCAGCTTTACGTTGTTAACCAATTTCTTGTTGCCTGAAAAAGGCCCCTTTTTTTGGAAAAATTCTGAAATGTACATTATTTTTCAGTTTTGGGCAACCTGACCTTTTTTTTTTTTTTTTTTTGTACCGCTAGCAGTTCACCACTTACCTTTGTACCATTTCAGGCTATTCATTGGACTTTAACTGCTTGAATTTCAATGAAAAAAATGGAAAAATTGGGGCATTCTAAATTGTTATAGTTTATGCTATATTATATGATTATAGATTATAACCAGCCTACTACAGTCTAAAAAGCAAATTTTCCCCATAAATGACTTGTTAGGGGTTAAGATGAATACCTTGAGAGGTTAGGGGAGCTCTGTGGTAACTATGGCTGCGTTTACACTAACACTCAGACCTTATGTTGTATACAGTCTAATATATATTATATAGAGCCTTCTATATTATATAGAGTTACAGAGCTAAACTGTTTCTCAAACTTGGGGAAAATAGCTGTCAGTGGGCACAAATCCAGACCTATTTGAAGTGATGAATAGCTTGAGATGTGCTGCGACTACGACTGTGACAGATGACAGCATTTTGGGGTGAAAACTGCTGTTTTTATCAGATCATGGAAAACAGTGAAAAGCCTGTATTCATATTAACGGCCAGGTCAGACTGATGAATGTGCTGACTGATCAGAGACTTGAAATACCAACGAAAAGTGCTGATAGTATTTGTTTTAAAACAAAACAACCACCGTTTCAAATAGCTGACGCCTGTTCAAGTTGAGCCCTTGTTGGCAAAAAAATTAAAAAGCCAATTAGTTTGTAACCTGAATTCTTGGTTCAAAAGCTCAACCTTTTCATTCACAAGATATTTAATAACGCACTTACGGAAATATTTTCCAGAGCGCATGAATTGTATTTTGGAATGGAACCCTTCATTTGTAAAGTGAAGTACTGAAGTGGCCAATAAAAATTATAAATGAACTTGGGAACGCGAGGCCACAGAGCAGACCGTGCAGGTACACTGTCTTCACAAGTCATCTACACATTCATGACTCTTTGGAGGATTCGTCCTGCCAAAACTCCAAATTACATTTCAACATATGCAACATATGGCGGCCCTTTAGATTGGCAACGCTGACACGAGTTCAAAATTGTCATTTACCATAAAACAAAGCCCTGCTGATTGAGGCTGATTGACGGCGACGTTTCCAAGAGTTATTAGACGCATCACAGCGGCTGCCGTGACTCTCATTTATTCTGCATTTGTAATGGATAAACTGTCAAAGATCGCTTTCAGGAAATCCAGACCTTGACCTCTAGTTTCACTTGATTCTTACGCCAGGTCTACTCTGTGGCCAAAGAGCTTTTTGAGTATCCTTTTTATTAAGTGTGTGCAACCATTAGGTTCTCAGTGAGGGGAATTACACTGTTACTGCTGAACGTTTCATGCGGTTGACTGAAACGACCCCATGTGACCATGAGGGCAGAGGGCTCGATAAAAACGACAAAGCATGAAACTATAGATCACTCTCCAAAGCAGGAGTGGTGTTAACCTTGGAGATCTGGGGAGCTGTGAGCTTCAAAGAATACAGGCATTTGAGTTATTTGTTTAGGGTTGAACTGCGCTGAAATGGACCTACTAAGTTACTAGAGCCATAGCTTAACTGTGGCCTTCTTCCTGGAGGGGTCAGAGGTCGCTGTTGCTGAAGACACAAGAGGCAAAACGGTAGAAAGGAAAAGTGGTGGATTTAAAAGCTGCAGAAACTTTTTTAAGCAGCCATTCAGAGAGAGCAAGAGAGAGAAAATCAGATAAATAGTCTGCGGTGTAAAACACCACATATTTAATCACATTATGACCTCACTTTTTGGCTGGTTGTGATAAATGTCATGGTAGCGTTCGAAATAATGATCTGCTGCTCCGCTGTATGTCTTGCAAAACCACAAAGCATGATTTCTGTACAATGCAGAGAAGCCCTTCCCTCGTTCATGTTTGCTGTTCTTTATGTAGGTTATCCGAGGTGGCCTCCTGCACCATAAAGATCCTGAAACCACATGAACTATAAACTATTTACAGAAATGAAACTCACATCCGAAAGGGGTTTCCGAGTCTAAATCCTCTGGCCATCTTTTTCCCCTCTGAATGATATACCTTCAAAATTACACATAGGCAAAGGATTTAAGTGTCTCTATTTTTACCACTGACTCACAAGGGGCATTTAAAGCCAGAGGTGTTGTTTTGTTCTGATGCAATGAACTGATGAGTGTCAAAACCCTCCATGGAATCACAAGGACTGGTAATATAAGGGAGAAAAAAGAAGCACGACTCTGTTCTGCAAAGTTTGTGTAGGCAGAGTGCTGCTTTGAGCAAAAATGCTAGCATCAGCATGATCACATGCCCACAATAGGCTGCTTTCCACTACAGGAATTTGCAGGATGTTTTTACTAATGTTAAGACTGAAGAAACCAGCCTGCAGGACCTCTTTCAGAGCTGATGTTGGGGAGAAAAAGTAAAGGAAACCTGTGTCTCGACGTTGATTGGTTAAACTTTGAGAGGACAAGCACCATTTTTTTTTTTTTTTGCCTTCTTGATGTCCTCATCAAGTTGCAGTTATCTCCTCTCTAACATCCCCACTCACAGTGTAAAAGCCACTAAAGCTAACAAAACAAACCTCTATTGTTGTATGTCATACATGCTCATAGACTGGAGTTATAGCCTACCATTATGGAAACTATCACATCATTTTTATGTTGACGTAACTGGTGAAGGGTGGATATGCTGGAGAACCCGAGGACACTACAGATGGTAATGTGGTAGCTACATCTTTTTAAAAAATCCTGCTTTATTGTATTTTTAACTCTAAATGTGATGATAAGTTATAGAATAAACATCGTGCTGTATTGACTGAGTCTTGAAACTAGTGATTGAGACCAAAAACTCAGTATTAAAATGTTTAATGAGGTAACAAATCATTCTCATAGACA
This sequence comes from Amphiprion ocellaris, assembly GCF_022539595.1. NCBI lineage: Eukaryota > Metazoa > Chordata > Actinopteri > Pomacentridae > Amphiprion > Amphiprion ocellaris. Next base: position 5,976,912 of record NC_072778.1, on the reverse strand, counting down.
TGTGTACAATCAGATTTGTTTTGCAAACACAGGAGTCGCCCCCTACTGGCTGTTGCAAAGAATGCAAGTTTAAGGCACTTCTTTGTTGGCGTCACTTTTCAGACCCTGATGCTGCATCCATCTTATAAAGCCTATGGTAGACAATGAGATATGTTAGTAGTGAAGGGAAATTTTTAACCTGCTGCTGGTACGGGTTAGCATCACCAAAGTCAGTAAGCTTCATCCTTTGATTTGTGTCCACATTTTTGTCCAGCATTAGCTTCTGCCACAGCCTCAAAATATACCATAAAAGCATATTTAAGAACATATCAAAGTATCCTAGCATTCTAGCGTAAGTATTACAATTCTTAATAGAATAAACAGAGAAGGGTTTATAAAAGCCTATTCTTGGGTATGAAGGGTCACAAGCCACCAGAAGTTGGGAACCAGAGTTTTAAAAGTCGGGTCTTGTTGTATGTCCCCTGTAAAAAACAGACAAGGACCCGACACTGTTGTTGTTGGCCTGTGGGGTCAACACATGAGGTGTCTCATTTCATAGCAATAATCAAAAACACACTGATCTAATTATGACAATGTGGGCTTATAGCCACGTCTTAGATAAACTATCACCCAAATGCTTCACCCACTACAGACCTGTTTTTCTTAGCCAATCAATTTCCTAGGCGGCAGCTCGGGATTAGCTCCAAGGCTGATCCAACCCTCCTGCGACAGGCTGCGAACGCTGTCCGTGTCTTGCTTATTTTGCCTTCCTCCTGCGTATTTAGGTCTGTTTGTTGACCTTGGTCATGCTTCTCCTTTTGGAACCTGGACCAGTTTTGTCTGCTTTGTCTGGCCAAGCCTTGACACCGGCTGGACTCGGGACTGCGCTGCGGCCCAGAATACACAAACGTCACTGGTCAGAGGGCCAGCAGAGGCGCGAGGCAACGCTCAACTCAGACCACACAACCGTCAAACCTGTCTCACTGTGCAATTTGAGAGAATTCTTGAATACATTTAGGTCAACACTGCAGTGAGTCCGGCTTCTTTCTGTTTAATTTTTCCCCGGCAAAGAGAAGGGGAAATACAGGAAGAGCCTCCGTGCTGTGTATTTTTGCAGGAAGTTCTGATAGAAATGGAGGGATCACAGAACCTTGATTCACAACCACAGGGGTCAGTTTAACTAAATAAATGTGAAAAAGGGGCCAATTCTTGAGAGAGGAGAAAGTCTGCTGGAGAATAATTTCCTCAACAGAAAAAAATTGCCCAATTACATTGGTCTGGAGGTCTTCACTCCCAGAGAGGGAAAGTAAAAATAGTCCACTAGATGTTGGACGTTTCAGGATAAAATGGTATATATTGGCACACGGTAATAAAACCTCAGAACAGGAGAATTGTAGCATTGAGAGCTAATGGGCAGTATTACTGCTTTTATGAATGTTCTGCCTCATTTGAAGTGACTTTTTGGACACTGAAGTTGATTTCAGTGTTCAAAAGCCTCTGTATGAAATAAGAGTAAAGGCTCGTATTTTCCTTCATTAGGAGTTTCTTCTCTTTCCATGATGCATTCTGTTTTGTTACGGATTTACGACCAACACGTGTTGTTCATACAGAAACTCAAGTGTTAAAGGTGATGGAAATTTTTATCAAAGCTGTAAATTGCCTCACTGGGATGTGCATCAAGAGGAAAGATCTCTAAAGCAATTCAAAATAGCACCGTCTAATCTAATCTCAACCTTTTTCAAATGACTTTCTTTTAGTACAGAACAGCATAGATCAGGTTTTAACACATTAATGAGGGTTTAAACAATGAAGAAATGTTTTCGTCCATGAATTATTTCCACACTGCTGGCCGTTCCTGCTTCGTAATGATTTCAACCTTTCCATTGTGGTGTAGGATCTGACCGCTTCGACCTTCAACAACAAATAGTAGTTATTGGACATAACTTGGGTTCTATGAACACATAGAAAATAGTATAATTGTGTTAGCCGATATGGTGAATAAAGATGGCAACATTAGTAAGGAGAAGTGCTGCCATTTGATGACAACATCAAGAGGACATAGAAAATGGCACTTACTGTAAAGACCTACACAGCAGTTTCTCAGGCCAGCTCAGATTTCCACTAGAGTTGGTTCTTTTGTTCTCCCTTTGAAAACGGTACGTACTACAGGGAAAGTTCTGCAGTTGAAAACCAGATATTTCACCATTTTAAATGCTGAAGTGATCAAGCCTTTATCCTTTGAACTGCCCTCTTGGAGAAGGAGCCAAAGTGCAGCAGAAGCTCAGCTAAAATTCAAAGTAGAAGTTATTCAATGTCCACATCTGTATGTTAACGTCAGCCAGAAGTTTTTGTTCTCACTTAGAGGGTCACCAGGCAGAGCCCTTCCTGAGAGTTACAAAGACATCACACATGTTTCAGAGTGCCAGAAACCCCAAGAACCAAAATTTGATTTGCAACATCCATCATATACTATGGGGAAGTGAAGTGATTTGCATTCAAGGGGAAAAAGAGATGGGAAATCCATAAGCTGTCATCTATTCCAGCTTCAGAAGTTTCTGTTTCTATTTTTCATATCAAACCTGCTGAAAGATGAGGGTATTGTTTGACTTTTTTTGGTTCCGGACTGCGCCGCATGAGTCCTATACGTGTGGAACCTTCCCCGCTGCAATTTCTTCAATAATAACGGTGAAATTAATCTGTTCTCCAGTTTGGTTCCAGAGGTTATAAAAGGTTTGGAAAGTTTTCTACTGGTTTCACACATTGTCTCTGATGGAAAAAGTTTAAGAGGCCACCCTGGATGAATTCTCATTCTTGCTTTATTTCTTTCTCCCATTCTCTCTCTTTCTCTATTTCTTAAATACACACCTCAGCTCGCTCTATCCGGCACACGAGTCGACACTTTTTGCCCAGAAAACAGTAGAGGCGTGTTCACCATCACCGCAATTATACTCACCAGCAGGTTTACAACACAGCTGAATTAGTCTTTGGATTAGGTGTAGCACTGCTTTTCTCATTAAGGCCTGCTGGCTCTGTTCATTTCATTGTTTCCGGACTCCTGCCTTTTGTCCAGGGAGCCTTCTATATAGCTGGTTTTGCAATTGCATCACCTAAGGAGGATTTTTTGAATTACGCACTTTTTCTGAAATGTTCAGCAGATTAAATGTGTGTAAGATTTTGTGGAAGCGTTGTCCGTCTTGTTATAAAGGAGGGATGAATGTGCATCAGACATAATTTGTATTGACAACTACAAAACTATCTTTGCCAGACATTTTTGGTCAGTTAAACATTTCAAATTGTGGGACTTTAACACTTAACCTATTGTTTATCTTTATAAAGAATTCTGAGCTGGGATCCAAGTACATTTAGAATTTTGTCGAGTGATCCAAAAGCTCTTAGGAATGTTTTTCCTCTCTCTTGCAGAAACAAATGACTCAGATGCTGCTTCCAGTGGAACTTGTGTGTTTTTGACTCACAAAGTTGATAAACTGATAAGAACGTAATTCAGCAAAGATAAGAGCAGCTGTTGCTGGATGACTGGAGAGTTGGACACTTTTGCTCCCTTTTCAGATAAACTCAATGATTTTGAGGTTTCTATGTTTTATCTGCTGACTTCAAATGAAGTCATGTTTACCGTGTTCTCAATATGAAAGCCATATGAACGCCCACATATTGTGGTGTTCATAAGCAGAAGTTCTGAAAACTCAGAGTTCAGCGTGTTTACTGAAGCTTCAAAGATGGTGCAGGCCATAGAGGAATTCTTCTTGGTGGATGTTAAATATTGTGTTGCAACTTAGGTCTCATCAAGTTTTTCTTCCAAATATTTAAAATGTTGATATTCCCAGTGCCCCACCTTTGCATTTACCCTCCTGTGTAGCTGCCATTAATAATGCTTTTAGAAACACTTTCCCTGCTGTAGGTGCTATGACATCCTTTAAAGATTCTTCTTTCCTGTTTTGTTTGTTGAATAAGACGTCAGCAATCTCCAACCAGCTGCTCATGAAGACTGACAGCTGCCGTAAGTTATCTAATGACGTGAACGTGGCAAGTTTTTCAGATGTTCTCCCCATCCTGCCGACACTCTGACATGAGTACAACATATAAATCACGCTTGATTTACTTCGCAGTACGCTAACTATGCATTTGCTAACGCTGGCTCAGTGTCATCCGAGCCACTGTATGATTGCAAATTAAATCCTCCAACCACAGAACAAGTACCAGGACAATGTTGTCTTGCTGAAAATTTTCAGTAATAACATGCACATTAGGCACATAGCTTGGATTTTAAAAGTTCTTTCCATTCTGCAAATGCTGCAGAACATTTGGAAAACTTTACTGCCTTTGTCAGGAAGTCAGAGCGTGGTGTGAGTAATAAAATTCAATCTTAAGACACATGCACATTTTTAGCACACAACCTGCCTTAAATTACACTCTGCCAGTGCACATTTTCTGCTGTTTTCCATCCTTCCCTGTACTCATTGATTGTGTCTGCACAGCGCCTGTCAATCATACTGCTGCTCACAAAACCTTATGTTGATGAGGAATCTCTGTAGGCGGCAGGCGCGCTTTTCTCCTCTTCTTTATTCAGCCTTATCGACTATCACAGCTCATTTTTCTGTTCACTACAAACAGACTGGAAAAGTAAATCACATCGATGTCTGTCAGCCAGTACATTTTTCCTGACAGAAACCAATCAAACATCTTGTGTTTGGAACAGCAACTGCTTAAAGCCTCCATGAATCCGCTGTATTTTGAACACAATTGTGTTAGGGCAATCAGTGACAGAGTAGCAAAATGCAGATCTGTTTATTTGAGAAAGTCATATTATACAACATTTGTCTCCAATCATTCGCTTATTTCTGCTGTAACCTGACCCGGTGTTGCCTTTATTCCCATATCGACACAGAGAGTTTGTATCGTAGTACTTTCCTGCACAAATTACCCTCCTGAAAAAATAAAGAAGGTAATTTTTTGTACATGTTCTGGTCCTGTAGTGGATTATTGTGCTAACATTTTGGAACAATACAATCACTCGATAACTGGAAGCTGCCAAATGAATATGTTGCAGTGCAATTTATCATATTCTCTTCTTGTTTATAATCTACTATCACCTTGCTTGCTTTAATTTGGCACAAGCAAACCAGACTGTGGAATAAAGAAAAAAACACTACTCTTGTACTTTTGGCATCTACATAGTTACTACATACTACTACTGCTACAGTGGGAAATAAACAATCTGGCTGGTTTATATTTCTTTAAACCAATCGTAGTTGTCTTGGGCAGGGCTAAACGAAGGATGCGGCTTCAGTGTTCTCTCAAAATAGTGACGGGTGGAATTGTTGTGGTGGAACATTTGCATGCAAGGAGATGAACGCTGTCATTAAAATGTATAATTCACCCAAAAAAAACAGCCCTGCTGCATGATGCAAATCCTCCACATAACTTCAGATTTTCAGTGTGACATGTTGCTAGCATGAAGGTGATTGCTAGGGGGATTTTGAAAACAGTTACAGAGAGTGGAAGAAGTCATCTCACGAGTATATAATAGCAGACTTAGTCGTATCCTGCAGCCGGTGAGTCTGACTAGCCTGCTAGTGAATGCATTACCATGAAATGCGATACAGATACTTATTATGCAGGTAAAATCACTTCATGAATTACATTATAGTGTCTCGGCCCCCAATATTTGCACTTGTTAGATCGATTCGTGACAATAATTTTGCAACTGCAATCATAAAATCTTTTCTTGTCGAGTGGCGAGACCTTTGGCGCTGTTTGAAATGTGTTATATTAAAAATAATAAACAGTAACCTGACCTCACTAAAACATCCTTCTTCCACCTCAAAAACATCGCTCACTTCCGTCCATCCCTCTCCTTTTCATCTGCAGAAACTCTCATCCATGTATTCATCACATCCAGACTTTATTACTGCAACAGTCTTCTCTATGGTGCATCATCCAAAATACCCAAGAAACCTCAATACAGCCAAAATTCTGCTGTTCACCTCATCACCCATGACCACACCACCTCCATCTTTTAAAACCTCTGGCTCCCCGTTCCTCAGCAAATCACCTACAAAATCCTCCACAACCTGACTACCCCCCTTCACTTGCATGCTCCTACTCCACTCTGCTGATGCTACCCTCCTACACCGTACCATCCAGACCAAATACTGGACCTTTACCAGACAGGGATTTCTCCATCACCACTCCTATCCTCTGAAACTCACTCCCCAAAAGCATCAGAAAATCCTCCTCACTCTCCAGACGCATGAAATCCATAAACACATCTTTTCAACACTGCCTACAATTCGTAGTCGCTTTTTTGATATACTTCCGCAGTGCAAGCATTATGTATTATACATTTTTGTTATTTCCTCTTACTCCACTGCATCATCTCCCACATTTCTCATCATGTGTATTTTTCTGCAGTTTTTAACAGAGACAGTTTAAATCTTACTTGTTTGGTATTTCTCAAACTGAAGAATACTTTTGAGGCAGGTCAGGTCCTTCCAAGTTTGGTCTTTAAAAGGTCAGGCAAGCCGTTGAGTGCTCCAGTTATTTAAAATGCATCACACAGGAATTCTTGAACTTTCTCTGAATGATTGAATCAGTCCTTGGTAGAACTTGGAGGATCCAAGACATCAGACCATGTTACGGTGAGTGCAGAGGCTCTAGTGCAGGGAAGAGATTACAGACAGAGGAAGTTTTAGAATGCTTTATTTACAGAACAAATAATTCCAAACACTGAAAACTAGGAAATGGAACCGGAAGTATAACTAGCTTGACGCTACAGAACTAAAGAGCCCCTCTAGTGGGCTGGCAGTACTTTTCGTTGTTCACAGTCCCACGTCCAAAGCAGAGTGGCGTCTCAATATAAGGAGGAGCAGGAGGAGCTTGATTGCTTGACTCACACCTGTACACAATCCACCAATCATTGATTACACACAGCTGCAGCAGCCTCCTGCATCAGCACACACCTGAGAGTGAGAGAGAGAGCGAGAGAGGGAAACAATAGAGCTAGAGGAGGACAGAATAGAGCTAGAGGAGGAGAGAATATAGCTAGAGGAGGAGAGAATAGAGCTGAAGGAGGAGAGAATAGAGCTGAAGGAGGACAGAATAGAGCTAGAGGAGGAGAGAATAGAGCTGAAGGAGAGAATAGAGCTGAAGGAGGACAGAATAGAGTTACAGAAAGAGAGAATATAGCTAGAGGAGGAGAGAATAGAGCTGAAGGAGGACAGAATAGAGCTGAAGGAGAGAATAGAGCTGAAGGAGGACAGAATATAGCTAGAGGAGGAGAGAATAGAGCTGAAGGAGGAGAATAGAGCTGAAGGAGAGAATAGAGCTGAAGGAGGAGAGAATATAGCTAGAGGAGAGAGAGCACTGCTGCTGACCACAGCCTCAGGCTGTGGTCAGGACAGACCAATGATGTAGCACCCTAGAAATGCAGCTGTTAAGGATCATTCCTCAACTTTGAGAAGCAGCTACTGACTGTTTGAAAGTGTTCACACACAAACCCGATTTGCTGAAGCAGAGTAAGAGGTACGGGGTTAAAGGGTTAAACTGAAATCTCTGCCATGACTGTGACAGTCTTTTGGGCCACTGAGTCGCCCCACTGGATGCTCTCTGTCCAGCAAGGACAAGAGTATAAAACAAATTCGCCAGCTGGCTTTATTATTTGAACCCATGACCTTGTCTAACCTTCACGTATACATTAGCTTTATGCTGCAGCTGAAGTATAGTGAATCTAGGCTTTGAAGCTCTACCAGCTGTCTGGACTTGTTCTGCAGCTCTGAAGGGAAACCTGTTAGAAATAGAGATCTAAGATCATTCTTTTGGCTTCTGTGGTTATAATCAGCATGGTGTAATCTTGTGACCCAGGCAGAGCAGATTAAACACAGGTTCTGGATGGGCTCTTTATAGAGGTCACATCGTATTTTGGGAATGCAGCCACCCTTCAATCCCTTCCAATCCATGTTACATCAAAGCAGCATGTCCTCTACCCCTCAGCAGTGTACAATACGCTGCAGTGTGCACTGGCCTCCATTCAAACCCCCACTAATTACCTCCAAAGCTTAGTGGGGATGGTCTGTTGTTTGGAAACACTTGTTTCTTTGGTAACTGTGTAAACCATGTATGGTGTGCTAAAATAAACAACACAGAACTCCCTGATCGATGAACAACTGGAGATTACAGATTGTAGAGGAGATTGTGGAAATTACATTCTCTGCTCATGGCTTTGTAATCTGATTTGAGCTCAGTTTTAGTGTTTTTTCAGCAAAAATGTGCCTTGAAGAGTTTTGGAAAGCGTCCAGGTACAGTACAAATAGAGTTCATTGCTGAAAGGAGAATATTAACGGTATCAGTATGGCTGTACAGTTCTCACAGGGACTCTGGGTGTAGTGGAGATCATAAAGAAACGTACATGAAAAGACATCAAAGTGCAATCAATCACAGTGAAAATTTGTGTAGCTGAAGGAACAGCTTCCATGGTCATGTGCTTGTTTAAAATACATACTGATAAATACAAGATTTTTATGTTGAAATATATACACAGGCTCTGCAGATGCTGTGAAAACCAGCTGTATGGATGGAACACGTTTACCTCCTGACTCCAAAACCCACAAGTCCCAGCTCCACACCCAGACGCCTCTTCCTCTCTTTTACAGCCAGACATTCTCCAACCTGTCTGGGGTCCAAGAGTCAACCACCTCCCCTTGATACCAATCCATACGGGTTAATTGACAATGAAAATACCTGGAGGGAAAACAGACATTTTTTCAAGTCAAGATTTAAACCCAGCCATATAGGATTATTATTTAAAAAAAAGCCATGAGCATGCCGCAGAGAAAATAGCTTGGCCTGCAGATGAATAGGTATTCTTTCTTCTGCTCAAATGTGTTGTTTTTCTTTGGGGAGCTTGCGGTCCTGAAGTGCTTTGGACCTCAGCTCAGAGGCAATTTAATGGATGTACAGCAGCCACAGTGTGCAGAAAATAGTATTAAAACGTGTTCCTTATGTTTTGATACCAAATTCATGCTTCAGGCTAACGCACAGTGTGCATCGGTGGCCTTAAAGTAGCCGGCTGCAGTGACAAGCATGGCAGCTTTTTATTTTTTTTATTTTTTGGCCACGGCGATGAGGAACGTCGTCCAACCACTTGCCTCAGCGGCGCTCTTACAGTCGCCCTGGAACATTTGTATCCAGGAAACATTTGAGCAGATTTATTACCCCGATGCTGAAAATGTTGTTCATCTTTCCTGACTAAAAGTTAGTCTTGTGCATTACCACCCTTAAGATTTGGCTTGTGGATTAAATTAATCAACCCAATACAAAGCTAAGACACACACAATGAATATGACGTACATGGAGAATGACAGCTGAATGCACGCTCACTCTGCTCACAGATCCTCTTCCAAATCCTTTATTACTGGAAGACGGATAAACAGAATCTGAATAATGTTTTTTGTCCCTTTTAGCCTGTCATGCTGTGCAGTGTTTTATCTGCTATTGACCCCCACAGTCTGTCCAAAGCACTCTGGGTCCAGATTCAAAAACACTTCTTCTCAGTAGAATTGTACTGAAAGTATTTACTGCAGTGAGGTGCAGCACAAACCACAATGTGACCTTTCCAGCAATGCTAGTTGCTTCTCTGCACGACAAAGTGTCAGAAAGATGGGAAAAAAAAAACCCACACAGCTCTCTACAGCCATCAGTGTTGTTGGTGTTACTCATGAGTTTCTATATGTTAAGAAGTACAGGGGGTCCTCGACTTATGTCGGAGTTCCATCCCCACAGATCGATGTAAGTCGATTTTCGCTGGAAGTCGGAACTCCGGCGAAAATGCAAACAAAGCCATTACATCCATCACAATATCGAAGAGTCTGACTTAAGCTTGGGAGCCATAATGAAGGGAAAAAAGTTAACGAATGTAGCACAATCCAAGGTGGCGTACAACCGGCGAATGTAAATAAAGCCGTTATTATGGTGCCGCTTGACATATTCGTCCGCTCCGCTCCGCTCGCCAACTAGTTCTACGTAACCAGTTCTGACCTAACAATGAAACACCACAGGTCAAGGACACTGTAAACCAAGGACCCCCTGTAGATATATTAACATCTATAGAGTGTTTGCATTGCATATGCATTAATATATGTTAGCATGTCTTTATAATGGTATTTTAACACAAGAAAGAGTGGAACCAGAGTCAAAAAAAACCTCTGCTAATTATCTGCTAATTTCTTCATTCATTTTCACTCACATAGCAAAACAGTCAGCTGGGGGCAAATAGGGTACTGACTGGGAAAACATAAGTGAATAAAATAATTATAATAAAATGTTTAACAAAGGCACTAAACACATATTTCCAATTTCTATGCTGTGCAATATCCCATTGTCATGGTTTGGCTATTTCAAGACATCAGAGAATCTATTAATATACCTATATATATTAATAAATTTACAATTTCACATTACAATTTTTATCCCTTGGCATACAGGCTGACATAAAAATCTGCAAGTATTAGCATACGAAATCATAGGAGATCTTGATGACCTTGACTGTTCTGAAAAAAAAAGACAAGATAAAGAAGAGCTTAAAACTAAATGAAAAGTTGTAAAATTACAGTGGAGCTAGCCAAGGGCTGATAGGGTTAAACATCACCAGAAACCATCCAGCAGCGAGTGGGTCTTTGTTCCCATGCCACTGCAGATACACATTTCTCTCTGTAATCAAGGGTTTACTCACAGCTGCTTGTTGTGACAGCGTTGCGTCAACTGTTTTGACAGAGGCTCAGCTGAGCTAAACTATTCAACCATTCAGCTCTTTCCTTGGTCTGTGTTGTGCTCATCGACGGCATCCTTATTCTTAGAGCTGATCAGCTTTTTGCATACACAGGAGGCTCCAGAAACTAAAAGTACACCAGACATGTTTGCCCTGTTTTTAGGATTTTACCGCATTCTGAGCTGTCAGCAGTTAACATGGAGTTGTTGTTATTTATAGGTGACTATGCTGTGCTTTTACTGGTCACTTGAGATCAAATTGGTCTGTATGTATCCCCTGAACTAAAATGGGTTTGACACCCCTGTTCTACATAATTGAATACAAACAAATAGATGCCTGAAACAAGCAGGAAAATACAGTCACTACTAAATCTAAACCACAGAAACATGCTCTACATTCTGGTAAGCAGTAATGTGAAGTATCTGTGAGTATCTCGATTAGGTCTAACTGCACTCAGCTGCAGAAGGAAAGACAGTTTTTAATTTTCTAAATCCCTGTTGTCCGTCTCAGAGTGACAGAGCTCAGCCGATGTGACAGTGACATGTGTACATTCGATTTTACGGCCTTTAGCTCATCTCACTGTTTGTGTTCTTGGGCCTGCTGTATTTTTGACAGTCCTGACATGTAGACATCATGAGAACACATGGGTTAAACCTGCTGTCCTGTCCCATCTGTGCTCTGAAGAGGCCTGTAGAGTTACAAAACATGAGGTTTTCTTTGGTCAGCTCCAGCGACTCTCTGGTGGTGAATCACTGAAAAGAAGTTAAGACGGGTAGCTTAGAGAAAGTACCATCTTACATCTGCCTCGTCTCACGTCGCTCTGGTTTTTTCTCCGTCCTTCATTCTTTTGTATCGCGGTTGCCATTCGTTTGGAACGTCTCGGGATCGTCTTTTCCATTCCCAGACAGCTGGAGCGAGTTACTGGCGGCCTGGCGATCGAGCCAGCGGGGGAGAAGCAGATGGTTCAATTCTCATGTCACCCTGTCTGCTTGGCAGAGACGTCGGGGAGCAAGTGGAGAAGGATTTACTCACACAAACAGAACGTATACTGGATATACATACAGATGCACACACAAATAGGATCCAGCACAGTCACGGATATGTGTGTGAGAGCTTTCACACACATTTTTTCCATTTACATTGGAGGCTTTCACTTGACGCGCTCATCCAAAGACACTTTAACAGAGCAGCAGCAGAATGAGCTGCAGTTCAAGCCACTAGAATAAGGAGTAGAAAAGGTCTAATCCAGAGAGTCACAGCAAGTATTGTGTCAGATATCACAGACATACAAAGGTATAAACATTTTGCAAGTGTTTACACTGGCAGATCTATTCTTGTCGGGGTGAAAAGGGCACGAAAGCAGCATTTAGACTGTCGTGAAACACAAAAACCCTCAATTGGAAGCCAGAACAATGCAATACCTAAACATTGGGTCACAAAGTAGCTGTGTTTTCTTTGATTGTCAACAATTTCCTTTTCATGGTGGATTAATTTTGGCACTAAAATGTCAGACAAATTGTGAAAAAAGTTGCCGCAACCCACAATGGCGTCCTTAAAATGCTTGTTTTGGTCTAATCAACAGTCTGAACCCCCTAGATGTGCAATTTTCAGTGATTTTACAGAGAAATAAAGACAAAGGCAGCACATTTTTAAATTTTAGATGCTGGAGATTGTCAAAATAGTCCTCAGATAATGTTTTAGAATAGAACAGAATAAACTAGAAGATTATTGTTTTCAATTTCTCAATATATCCAGAACACACAGAGGAACCGAAAAGACATTTCTCTCACACTTTTGTATTACCGCCATACATTTAAAAAAGGATCAAAATATAGTAGAAAAAAATGAAGTAAAACATATAAAAATCAGCCAGTGAACTGGCAATTGTGCAAAATAGGACGGCTCATTAAGTTTTCTGTCTGTTGATCAGTTGCATCAGCTTTAGTTAATTTTTTTTGGTGTCACATGCTACACTCAACGTTAAAAGTTACCAATCAATATCTGTATCAGCAATGAATTAACTTATTTATTATGCAGGGCATTTATTGTTGATTTTGGAAACAGAACTGGACCAAAAAGTTCCATTTAATGTAAACTTTCCAGAGCTTTCAGCTACATCTTGAAGCCTTCATCAGTCCTTAAATGTGGAATTTGGGACATGTGATAAACAGGAAAGTCTCCATCCGCTAGTGCAGGCCACAAGATGTGTCAGATTTTTGTGCCAATGCTGAAAATCTGTCTGCTTTAGTCTTGGGTTAACTTGAAATTTAATGTATTTGTGGTTGATATTTTCATGTATTTCTTCAAATGCTGTCCTTAAAAACACATACACTACTGTTCAAAAGTTTGGGGTCACTTAGAAATGTCCTTATTCTTGAAAGAAAAGCAGTTTTTTCAATGAAGATAATATTAAATGAATCTGAAGGCTAATTGATGATTAGAAAACTCTTGTGCAATTATGTTAGCACATGAATAAAAGTGTGAGTTTTCATGGAAAACATGAAATTGTCTGGGTGACCCCAAACTTTTGAACGGTAGTGTATATTTACTGTACAGTAGGTAAAACACAGTGGATACCAGTTTCTAAATGATCCTAAGAATGAACTGTACACATTTTAACAGTTCTTCTAACTTATGCAAAGAATGCAATTTGCTACATTTTGCAAAACATCTATAAAATAATATTCCCAGTCACAGATTGTGCAATGTGTGTAAATGAAATCTGAAATAAACTGAAATAATCATGTGAGATTTTTTTAGAGGCAGTGTTCATTTTTTCACATTGTTTGTCAAACAGTCAAAAATCTCAGAAATGTTCATTTTCCAATCACAAAAAACACACAAAAGCTGTAAATCTTCACTTTATTCTGTGAAAATATTTTTTTCTTTCATTTTCTGCTTGAAAAACGATCTAAATGATAAATCAGTTCTCCAAAAACTTTCCCACAGAACTTGACGGCAGGTCTACAGTGTTGAGACAAATGCACCAAAAACCTGCTGCACTCCGAGACGTATTAATATTTAGCTAATTACGATCATATTTTTCACATTGCTGCACACGTGCACTTTATTCAGAGCATACTGTTGGAGTCGGTGTGGCTGTGCGGGAGCCAGATTCTGGAAAAGCCCTGAATTACTTTGGAGAGAGACAAAGTTTCAGGATTGTTGAGTTCAACTCAAAGGCTTTTTTCTTTTCCTTTCTGTTTTTTTTTTTTTTGAAATTTTCAGTTTGTTTTTACAAAATGAACCATGTTACGATTCAGGGGCAGCTCAGCTCCAATAATTGTTTGCTGAATGTTTTTAGGTTTGTTGTCATACCTAATTCTGGCAGAAGGGTCGGCTGCATTCCTGCGGTGCACGACTCGGTCATCGTGCTCATCGGGGCCCAACTCCAGCTGGGCAGGAGACTACTGTTTCTGTGTGTGTGTGTGTGTGTGTGTGTGTGTGTGTGTGTGTGTGTGTGTGTGTGTGTGTGTGTGTGTGTGTGTGTGTGTGTGTGTGTGTGTTACTATTACACACACAGTAGGTGGGAGGTATCTGTAGCAAGAAGACCCTGCTGACAGCTGCAGACAGGTGGGAAACCTTACAATAATATTGCACTGGAGTTAAGGGAAGGGGTGTGTGTGTGTGTGTGTGTGTGTGTGATGGAGTGAGTGCATACATGCTCTATGTGCATATGTATCTCGGTGTCAGACTGAGAACTTGTGTTCATAAGTCAGTTGACATATATGATACCAGTTAGCCTGCATACCACATGTACACTACCGTTCAAAAGTTTGGGGTCACCCAGACAATTTCACATTTTTCATGAAAACTCACACTTTTATCCATGTGTTAACATAATTGCACAAGGGTTTTCTAATCACCAATGAGCCTTTCAACACCATTAGCTAACACAATGTAGCATTAAAACACAGGAGTGATGGTTGCTGGAAATGTTCCTCTGAACCTCTATGGAGATATTCCATTAAAAATCAGCTGTTTCCAGCTACAATAGTCATTTACCACATTAACAATGTCTAGACTGGATAATTACTTTTCAATTACATTTGGCATTGAAACTTGTTTTAACATCAAGATTTTCATTTTTACTGCATCAAACTATCAACTATCAGCTTACTTGATTACAGATAATTGGTATAAGTGTCATCCTTGAAAAAATACATGTGGTTCCACCCATTTTGTTGAAACAAACAACAATAACAACCTTTTGAAATTGAAAATATCAGCACAAGTTGTTGCAGTGTTGATATATTTTATGTTCTCTTTCACAAAAAGCAAAGAGAACTTCAGTTTAACTTTAAGTAAATAAGCTTTCTCTGTTTAAATGGAATTAATCAGAAATGACCCTCCAAAAGATGCTGAATCCTGTTGTTTTTCTTTATCTCTGTGGACGAATGAGTCCCATGTTGGTCGTAAAGCTGTGAGGGCTTCCCACAGAGGTGTGAATCAAATTCCATGGGAAACATTGAATTCTTGTCATTTTTCTGCATTAGATTTGTCAGATGTATGGTTGTTGAATATCGGGACATAATACGCATATCAGACTTCAAAGTCCCTGCTGGTCGGAGCGTAACACTTGCATGTGTTTTATCCAACACCCTGCTGCTGAGGAATCTTCACCTGTGCACCGAGTTCATCCTCTCATCTTACCTCTTCATTACGACGTGGAGGCAGCAGCTCTCGCCGGCCTGAAAACTTCACATGCAAGATTACTCAGTCATGCCGACATGAGTCACATCAAAACTGAAGTGAAAAGGATCCCTCAGAAGTGGCTTTTTTTGGGGGGGTGTTATCTGCAACTCTGAATCTGCTTTGCAAATGTGTGCAGGACGTCCATAACTGAGCTGTCCCTCGCTGAGATTTTTATGGTGAGATAAAAGAAAACCAAGGAGGATATCTCCAACTCAGCTAACATTCCAACTTGGAGGATGGTGTTGACTGCAGCCCACTAATTGAAGACACATTTGAAAGATGTATCGCTGTGTGCCAAATGGGCCTTCACTGACCCGGCAATCCCTGATGCAAGAGGGACCTCCAGTGGCCGGGGTGCTCCTGAGGAAAACAACCGTCTGAAATACAGATATAATGTTGAACATGTACCTGTGACTGAGTGGAGTTCACCAGAAATCAAACACAGACGTGCACCTACATCACTGGCCTCAATTTTTACAGAAAATTTTAATTTACAGTATGTTCCGGTGGTTTAAGTTTCAGACAGCTGGATTGTGAAGTTCGGTATTTCCGAAAGACAAACTTTTTTTTGTTATGCATAAACTCAACTCACTAGAAGGCTGTCTGAAGAAAAGAAAAGCATTACATTACAAAGGATTGTGTCTTTTTTTTCCTATGGGAGTATATGTAATTAGAGCAGCGCCAAATAAAACAGGTCAAGCCACAGGTTTATACAAGAAACTCTTCTGAAGTTGAAAAAGGTGCATAAACTAAATAGACAATCCATCCATCCATCTGTACACCGCTTAATCCTCATTAGGCTCATGGGGGGGCTTAAATCTATCCCAGCTGACTTAGGGTGAAGGCAGGAGACAACCTGGACAGGTCACCAGTCTATCACAGGGCTACATATAGAGACACACAATCATTCTCACATTCACACCTATGGACAGTTTAGAGTTACCAATTAACCTCAGCATATATTTGGACTGTGGGAGGAAGAAGGAGTCTAAATAGAACAACAAAATACAGAAACAAAAGAAGAAATAAATGTAAAACATCTAATTTTTGATCATGTTTGCAGCTACATTTCTATATCTGAGGGAATACAGGCAATTTCTGTTTTATAAAAGGGGCAGTGAAGTGGTCTGGGTTTATGAGACTGACTGTTATGATGTGACGCTGCCGCCCACTGATTCATCTGTTGCTGCACAAATTTTCTCTTCTGGTTCATGTCAGGTATAAAAGTGTGAGGCTGAGAGGAGGCTGACTGAACTTTTTAATGCCTGGCTTTACCACAGCTTTCATCGTGGCGTCACATGCTGAGGAAGAGCGTCCTGATTTAAAGAGTCCTGACAAAACTTTCTCTGCACACATGATGTTTGCCCAGCAGGAGCCAGACAGCAGCAGCTCAACTGTAGCTTTGATGGTCAAACAGAGAAAAGGCCAAGAAACACATCCCACCTTCTCTAATGACCTAATGATGTCTGACAAAAACCTCACCCAGGATCCATTGTGGCCTCTCACTTCTTGTCTTTTAAGGTGCCAAACCAAAGGCTTGATGTCTGCAAACAAGGAAGTGAAGAGAAAAGAGAGGAAAGAGAGGAGAAGAAGAAAAAAAAAGCTCCAAAACAATCCTGCCCTGGCACACAAAAGGCATTTCAGGTCTGAGAGAAAATAGATTGCAGCTGTTGCTGCCAAAACCTGAAGAGGAAATGTTTACAACCCCGTGCACCTTGTATATCACACTGGTGCCAGCAGCACGACCTGAAATCTTGCTGGTTTTGCATCCAGGAAGAAAATCAGTAAAAGAGTGACAAAGGCCATGAAAACAAAGACTGCAGGCAGAGTCTGGCATCATGTTGTCAAGAGGTCAGATCTAAATCGAGCTCTGCATCCCTTCCAGGAATAGTCTGACATTTTTGGGAATTTGCTTATTTGCTTTTTTGCAAAGTTAGATGACAAGATGGATGTTTCTCATGTTTTTGTGGTCAATACGATGCTACAGCCAGCAGACAGTTAGTTTAGCACAAACAGTGGAAACAGCAAGTGTGACTCTGTCCAAAGCATTATAGCCAAAACTAAAATTTATTAGATTTTTTTTTATTATTTCAAGCTTACTTCCAGCAACATGCAGTGAAATTGAAACATTATGTTTTTCAGAAGTTAACATTCAAGCAAGCAAGAATAATAACTTACCTGCTCCACATGCAAGACTGGTTACTCATAGACATTCAGTTTATCCTTTTAAAAACTCATTATTTTGTCTTTTGGTTTACACAACTCAACTTTTTGCATGAATGAAGAATGAGAGACACCAACAAACCATGTGATAAGTTATATTTGGTTTGTTTAATGTACACAAAACTGGAAAATGTGATAATTGGTGAGTAATTAGAGATGCTAGCGGGCAGGTTTTTTTTTTATAGCACCAGATAAATCCAGGTTAACTATTCCCCCCTTCTCTTTATGCTAAGTTAAGCTAACAGCCTGCTGGGGACTGCCTAATAGTACCCTTCATCCTCTCATCTGATTCATGACCAGAGATCAAGTGCATTTCACAGAACTTTGCAGTATTTCTCTATAAAGGATTACATTCTTCTTTGGATTTCTCCTGTCAGATATAAATGTCAGAGAATGAGAATCGTCCCACCGTCAACTTTTTACCCTCTTTTCACATTTCATCTGTCTGTGTCATCGGTTCATGAATGAGATCACGAGACGTCAGTTTAATCGCCGAAAATCGAATTACAGCTTTCACCTCCGTTCATCTGGTCAGCAGGTCGTCCTGGAAATCACAACAGCGATTCATCAAAATTTAGCAGGAACACTTGCAATAATGACAGTGTAATAAAATGAGAAACGGCCGTCATAATATCAGTCAAAATGCCTTGCCAATGTAAACACTCAATGGAGTGGAAAGAATATTTCTCAGCGTAAAGCACATCTGTCTTCCAGACCATTGATATTAGGCTTGATACGACAGTAAAGGGAGGCTGTTCCTCCCGGCCGGCCGCAGCTGGAACGACCTTGCCGCTGTGCTTCACCTGTGGACTCGATGGTCCGGGCGGCTTCGGCAGCCGTCTGGGGCTCATCGCTGCTGCCACACACACTCACAGCGTCACCCTTCAGTCACCCCGTGGGCTGTAAAATAAGCCGCCGCCACATGCCAGCCAGGGGTCAACGGCGTGTCAACATCTTGCCTCCGTCAAGCAAGAAGACCCGCATACACACATGTTTGCGTTAAAACACCAACCGGGTTTCCTTCCAGCGCTAAACCACAACTTCTACCTTCAGCTAAACCCAAGTCCAAAGCCATAAACGCTCCTTGAAGAAATGAAGACCGGCCAAAGAGACCTCACTGGAGAAGGAAAAGTCTCACTGGAAAACAAAACAGCCACTCAGACGGTGCTACACCTGACATCCGCCATAATTTGTCCACAGAGAACCTGTTGACTCCATGTTAAGGAAAGCTACCATCTAAAGGGCAGAGGCAAAATGACTGTCCTCTGTTGTCAAACCATTTATAGCTTGTTAGAGGACACACATACTGATGTGCAGTCCTGGTTAACAACATTGTGCCTCTGTATTCTCTGTGCCATCTTTCTATTGCATTAAGACATGTTTAACTTGTTGTCAATAACAAGCAGTGTCTGGAAAAATGTGGTAAATTGTCTTTATGGGCAAGTTACCGTACTTCGTGCAAGGTAATATCAAGTATCAGGTTGGCTATGACTGCAAACAAGATCTATATTCTGTATAATAGTAGAAGTTTGCCTCTTAATGAAACATCTTTCCCCACTATCATTATCCTTAAATCCTACCAAAGCATCTAACATAGCTTCATAGTTGTTAACACCATTGTAAAACTGTTGTAATTTTGTCTGATATAGTTACTTACTAATTTGTCTTTGCTTTGTTGTCTTATTGCAACCATTTGAGCGCTAATTCACATGTGAAAGAATAAGTCTTTCTTCACAGTTCACAAACATTAAAGCAGCTATTATCAACTTTTTTGTTACAGCAAAGTGATCAAAGTAGTGAGGAACTTAAAAATTACCAGCTGAGTCTTTTTAGTGAGTTTCATCTCACTGATTAGCTGTCTAATACGTAGCTTTAAGATCTGATTCATGCTCAACACTTTCACAGTTGCTGTAAATGAAAACAGAGTTTGAAAAGATCCTCTGTACTCTACCTGCTCACCACTAAACAATGCACAGACTCGCTGTGTTTCCATATGATTGTGATGTGAATTAGATGCAAACTTTTGAAATGTTGCAAAAAAAATTTAATTAGACTTGTTTCCATTAACTGCTTTGTAGTAATAAAACTCTAGGACCTGTAGTGAGAACATGGTGCTATGAGCTACGTTAGCAATGACCGTAATAAGACAAGTAGAAGAAGCCAGAAATAAAACCAGCTGTTGGCCAACTGCTAAAAAATCTTGAAGATGAGGAAGAAACAAACAAAACTTTGGCTGTCTACCAAAGCTTGTGTTGGCCACGTTTCATGCTGTCTGAAGACAAACACGTCAGTCAGCTGAGTTACCTTTCACTGTGTCCAAACTTATTCAGCAAAGGTGTTTCCGTCACTCATTAACTCTTTATTTTTAATTTTTTTTTTTTTTGCCATTTCCATTCCAGCATTGTTTTAAAAACATCATAAAGACACAGTTGGAATCTAGCTGCTGAACATAGTGGAGCATTTAGCAGACAAAGAACCAGATATTTCCCTCAGGATGTGGTGGAGACCAAAAACAGAGTTTAAAGAGAGTAAATGTTGGACAGAAACAGCTAGATTCTTCTTCTCTGTGCTTCCCCGGTGGTGGAATGAGTTACCACACTATGTTCCATGTGCAGAATCCCTCTTAGTCTTTAAGAAAAGACTAAAAATCCAGCTTTTCACTGAACACCTTTGCACTTGACAGACTGTAAAAAAAAAAAATCCCATTACCTCCCACATTGCCTGTAGGCACCAAGGTCCTATTATCACACTTGACCTTGTTTTATGACTCTTATCCTGGTTGTTTTCTCTTGACTAGATCCTTGTTTGTGTTGTATCTACTCTCAGATGTATGTGAATATTAATGTTGCTCCACAACTGCTAACAAGTTCAACTTAAAAGGTGAAGACGTGTCAAACTTGCGTTCACAAGTTAATTAAAGCTTCACCACTAATGTCAACTGAACCAAACAAAGCTCACTAATCTGAAAAGCCTCTCATGTGCTGTGTTTGACCCAGAACTTGCTCTTGAGCGCATTGCCAGGTTTGCATCTTCGCTATTTGTTTTGTTTACGGGGAGGATTCCTCCACAGGTGACGTCATTGTTTCTTTAAGGCAAGAAAAGCTGGGTGTTTACGTACAGCTTTGTGTCGCGAGGTTGCTCGCAGTTCTCAGCATCAGCGTCAACACTTAGGATCCTCTGTCGCCAAACAAGGCCCACTCAAAGTCCTGACACCTAACCCCTGAGTGTGTTTACTCACGCCGCCGTTAAACATTTACATGCTCATCCAAACAGTGTCAGATGGAGAGCCGAATCACCCCGCTCTGTTTTACATTAGCATGCAAGCAAGCAGTTCGCCTCCTCCGCCGAAGAGGTAAAAAACTCCCAGAGCATCCATGATAATCAATCCGGCGAACCCAAACAGCAGTACACACAGAGGACACAGGAGTAAACAACTTTCAGCTCACTTGGACTGAAGTCTCGTCTCCACGAGGAGCGAATAAGACGTGACTCTGTGTTCGCAAACGTTTTGTCTTTTAGTTTAAGCTCTGAACCGCAAACAACTTTGTGTATTTTGCGAGCAGAGACAGAGGGGTATTTCTCCAGCTCTCGTAAATGTTTAATAAACACTTTCTATTCACAATAACTGAGCTTTTTCCAAACACATGTGGCACTCTTTTATAATCCATATAAGCCGTGGACGGCACATGCTTGTACCACATAATCTGTGTTTGTATAAGCAAGTGCACAGACAAAAGTCACACGTGGAAATACGAGTCTCCTGGTCTCCATTTTAACAAGTCTCACTTTTTTAATGGGTATATCCTGGTGTTAAATGTCTGTAATGTGTTTTCCCTGGCTGTGACGACGCTCGGACATAAACATGCTATTCTTGCTCTACCTATAATTGTTCTATTAATAACACCTCTAACGTCTGAGTCTCGTTCTGCATGGAAGGGTGCAGCAGTATTTACTGTGTGCGAACGCGACCTGTTTCCAGCTGCCACACGTTGTTAATCTCTGGCTACACCTCAGCCGTTCACAGCCCATTTAGGTCAGACTCTTTTGGCGCTTGGCAGTCAGAGGGCAAGTTGCTGCCGCTGCCACCGATGTCCCTCGTGGTCAGGGGCGCCGCCGCAAATCCGGGGGCCACACCTTTCTGACGAGACGTACAGTGAAGCCACGTCTAATTGAGGACGGCATCGCCTCGCCCGTGTTACCTCTGCCCCCAACCTCGGCGTTACACTACCCTCTAAATGCACGCACACATCGCTTTGCAGTGACATCCAGGCTCTTTCAAGGACGGGGTTCTTAGAGATGCACATGGACCACCCACAGACAGCTGACAGAACGGGTTATTGCAAATTTAAGGCATTTTGTCAGATGCTGCAAACCAAAAAGGTGTACAAGGTATCATTTTTCATGGCAAACTATTGAATACGCAGACTGCAATCTTGTGAGATTATTAACAGAGGATCCATTCTCAGTTTTACATAATACATTAATGAGATGAGTATTTGTGATCCTTGGAGCTATGTTGTCTGGGCCAATAGTCCCTGGTAGGGTCTCCTAAGGTAAATTGTTTCCTGAGGGAGAGACCAGACAAAGAGCGATTCAGAAAGCCTCGATGAAAACACAAGAAGGAGAAGCCGCCACCTCACCCGGGTTAGGGAACTGGGGCCTTCCTCTGGAGCCAGGTCTGGCAGTGGAGCTCGATAAAGAGCATCTGGTGGCCGAGCTGTGGGGTCCAATGGGGCTCAGTTGGGTACAGCCCGAGCTGCTGCTACTTCGCGTCAAAAGGAGACAGTTGAGGTGGTTTGGACGTCTGATTCAGATGCCTCCAGGGAGACTTCCTTTGGAGGTTTTCCACGCCTGGGAGGAGACCCCCCGGGGTAGACCCAGAACTCGCTGGAGGGATTCTGTATCGTGTCTGGCCTGGGAAGGCTTAATGTACACTTAATATGTGACGTGAAAAAGTGAAAGTGACTTCAGATATCTTGGCTCGTTGTCTGTAAACTGCCGTTGCATTTACACCACATGCGCATCATATGGTTTGCATAGTGAACGTCATTAATGTGAGCTAAATAACCGCGCTCTCATTTCAGATGCTTGCTGACAAGAGAAAACCCAGGCGATAAGTGAAAAGATGTGCTGATCAGAGGTAGAGATGTAGCAGGGGGGGAACAATCAGCGGAGCTTCATTTGGGTCAAAACAACAGGTTTGTTGTTTCCTCTGCGCACCAGCTGCTGGTTTTCCTGCGAGGATTCACTGGCAAAACAACAAAAGAGAACATTCTCAGGTGCTTATGCTCTTGTTAGTGGTGCTGATTACAAGGTCTGAATAATGGACAATTACTGAAACATGTGACCAGACAACTCCAGGCACATGCAATGGGCACGTGTGACAGAAAAGGCAGGACAAGCAGCGTGTTGTATGTTTATGTTTTAATTCAGTCGTATATCACTGTGAACAATAGTGGTAGAAATACAATGAATGCGTGGTTTTCACAGGCTTGTTTTTCCAAGACTGTTTGTCTTTTTAAAACAATGACTGGGAGGCGAGCTGACCACACACACAAACATCTAGTAGTTATCGTCTGGTTTGCAGAAGGTGGGAAGAGAAGGTAAAGAGGATTTCAGGCTCCAGGCTTCTGTCCTCATGGAGGTTTTTGGTGTCCGTTGATAGGGCTCCCCGCCTGAGGACAGGAAAATAAACTGTAAGTGAAGATGACCAAAGGCAATAAACAAAAGGGGGTGCAAGAAGAAGACATCCGAGTGAGAAAAGGCCTTCAGGAAAAATGTCCCAGTTAGTAATGAAAGGTCAAAAGATCGCAAATTATTCTTTTATGCAGCATTCATATTCATTTTTTCTCTCTCTATCTTTCTGTACTTTGTTTTTATTGTATTCATAATCAGGTTTTGTTTTTAATAGTATTCTTTTTGTTTCTATGTAAAGCACATTGAGCTCCTCCTGTGTATAAAATGTGCCATACAAATAAAAATGCCTTGCCTTTCCTTGCCTTAAAACTAGGCTTAGATTTAATTCTGGTTCATTTCAGTCTTCGTATTTTGCATTAATGTGTCTTTCAAAGCTGCACAGATCTTTCTAAATTTATTCTGACTCCAGGGTAGAAATTCAAGGAGGTGAGGAGTCACATGCTCCCTGCAGCTTTCGTTTTGCAGCTGATCGTTTTGAATATTTGTTTTTGATTTGCACTGAAACTCTATCCATCCACTTTGTTCCACTCATCCAGTCTTTTTACAGTGGCAGCAGCTCAGGTAAACACTTGAGTTACTTGTTTAACTGCACAACCCTACTGATACACTATACAGTACTTTATCTAAAAATGCAATTAAATGCAACTGTAAAACATTTTAATTAGGTCTAAATCCACAATGGAAGGCAATACAGGCAAAAAAAGAGTGCATTTTAAAAATAGATCATAAATATTGTAATATGGAAACATTATTATGTAAAAAGGATCAGGTATTTTGATATGAAAATACACAGTTTTTTATTTACCAAGTGTCAAGTATCACTGATACACACTGTAGTATTGTAACACCACAAAGAGTGAAAAAATGTATTGAAAATTTAGCGAGTTGGGATGTTTTTGTAATTGTGAATGGACAGACATGCATTAGGAGGTGCAGATGTTTCACAACAATGAGATGGCAGCGTTGACACATAGCTGCAATAAACAACAGCGACTAATGACACACCTATATAACTATATCTAGTGCTGTTAGCCTGTTAGCTGAAGTCAAACCAATTTACAGCAGCTACAACATGAAGCTAAAGATCTCTGATGGTTTCTGCTCAGGTGTGAGGCTTTTTATCCTTGAAATACAAGAAAAGATGGGTTAAAATGATGCTTAAAATGATGCTTCTTATGCTGCTTCACAAAACCAGTGCTGCACAATTGAGCTAACAGCAATCCAACATTTATATTTCAAAGCTGAGCAGGTTAATTAACCTTCACATCACAAGAAGATTAACTTTTCAACCATATTTAGCCCAGATATAATCAAGACTCCATGATATAAACCATCCTGACTGAGATGCACTTCTAATGTCTCTTAAAATGTCAGAAAGCTTTCCGTTTTCCGTCTGTGTCATCTAAGAACGATGCTCATGTCCACACAGTGTGAATCAGCCGTTTGTATAAATTATGTCAGAGCTGGTAATGTGTTCTATCATGGCTGTATCCTCCCTGTCTCCGGCGGTCCCTGCTCCTCCAGCTAAATTTCCTCCCCTCTCGCAGCTCTGCAGGGACTGAAAGGAGGAAAAAAAACACTCAACATCATCTGCACTCAATCAGAATAATTATCCAAAGAAATGCACTGCAGAGCCTGTGAGAGGTGAGGGGAATGAAGCACAGAGGCTATTGGCAACCACCTCCCTCCAGTCATTATTAGTCATCTCTTTGCTGCTTTGGAAGAGGACCCGGACGGCTTGGGAGGGAGCCATGTGCAGCCGACAGACAGACAGTGTAAAGGCCTGATGTGACTCCGGTGCCCAGAAAGTATCAGCCGTCTCTGAAGGCTCTGGCAGGCCGGCAGCTCCTCTGGGGACTGGCAGCGAGTATTAGCCTTATGTTCTGTCTGTCAGGCTTCTTCTTATCCTCAGTTTTTAAAACACTGAAGTTGTCTTTCTGATGATGTAGGGGCTTTAAAAAAAATCCCCAAGGCACCCAGCAAACACCTTTCACTATAAAAATCCTGCAGGAGGATGAAGTGTTGGCGGCCCTGTCAGGATTTGTGAACGCTTCCTGAAGGAGCTCTTTGAGGGACATTGTGAGGTTCCTGTCTGATGGCAAAATGGCTTTGCCACTGAAAGTTCCTCAAAGCCCTCAAACTTTTCAAAGCATATAGCAGGCAGACAGAAAAAATAAAAGTCTGATTCGACTCCAGTGCCCATGAAGTATCAGTTTTATGAATGTCCTGGCAGCCGTCCAGGTCCACAGGGGACTGGCAGTCGTCCTCACCTCAATGCTGCTGTGTTTTGAACCAAAGATTTTAAAAGATTACAGCAGTCACTCTTAAGGGATCATTTCTATAATCCAAAGGCAGCTACTTGCGCACTTTGTCCTTAAAGATAAATGAATCATTCTGACCACAGCTCCTGACAGTCTTCTCAGAACATTTTGAACATTTCCCATTCAGATTCCTTGTCCCCAATTTCTCTAAACTCTTCCGGAGATGGAAGCTGAAGACTTGACGGATGTTCCCAGTTCGACTTCACATGTTTAGGTTTACCAGAGCTGTCCAACAGCCTTTTCCATAATCTGATCCAACACTAGGCAGTGATCAGTTCACAGCTCTGCTCCTCTCTTTGCTCCAAAAAGATGCCAGGTGCACTTGAAGGGTTTGGAAGCAGAGTGGTCTCACCCACTTTCTCAGTTTTTGAGAAAAATGGGTTCAAAGTTTTGTGTTTTCAAGAATGGTCTAACATTTAACATTTGACGCGCCACTGTAACGCTATATTTGGGTTGTGGGTTAGACCACTCTGCTTCTAACCCTTTCACTTATGGGCCACTGTGCCCAACATGTTGTCCATTACGGCCCAGCTTTATCTAGCTGCTATCGCTCCACTTCCTTCCCCACCAAAGAGGTGAAGTTCAACAAACCAGTCACAATGCTGTGGTCAGGATGCCCCGGTGCCCCCATTTGCCTACTGCCTGACTTGCAGAGCACCCAGGATTAAGTGTGGACCTATTCCTTGACTCTGGAGTCTTTATGCTAATCAGCGCTACGCTACACTCTATCAAGCTCACTGGCTGCTCGCTTCAGCTTCATATTTAACAGACATCGAACTCTTCAGAAGAAAACCAATAAGTGTATTTTGCAAAATGTTGAGCTTTCAACAAATGCTCATATGTAAGAGGTACGAACTCTCCCAGCTGAGGTTCCTCGTGACATGTTTTCTAATTGTGTATCTTCCAACAGCCGATCAAAGAATCTTAAAGCAGCTCACAGTGACAATGAAAAGCTAAATCTTTCACGAATAGGGCTGATTATTTTCAGTTTTTAACTATAGAAACTCAGGTATTTAGACGTAACAGATCACATTCAATCAGTTTACATCCAGGTTTATACTTGGTTTTATGTGGCAACACATCAAGGACCAGACAATCACTAAAGTGAATGTTGTCACTCCATCCAGCTTTGAGGCAAATAAGGTTGATTTGCAGTTCAGAAAATTTAGTCCTGTGTCTGAAATCCCCATCAACATCCTCATACAGGCTTTACCTGGCACTTCTGGATGAGTTTACACATTTAGATTTTGGACACTGGAAGTGATATACAGCAAATGCCACAGTAATAAAAAAGAATTACGAATTAGATGCTGTAAAAACTATGATCAATTGTAAACAGGTAATTAGACTAACACCAAGATGCAACAAACCTGTCATAACTGACTTTTCCTAGTGTGGACTGGGTATGCCTGATAGTTTAATTACTACATTGTGTTTCCTACGAGGACTTTATGCTAATGTTTACTGTTTAACCACACCGTTTGGTTTTCTGAGTTGTAACCATAGTAGTACAGACTAAATACGAGCAACAGTCCTTATAGGTATATAGCAGGTCTTAAAACTATAAACAGGTAAAATTTCTATGCTCAATTTTTACCAAGACTAACAGATTGTTTCATCTGTTAAATTAAAAATGTGAATTCCTGTACTTTTTTTTGCTTATGTGTCCTCTGGTGGTGTCATCTTTGGATAACCACACTCCTCTCTGCATGTGATCTGTTTGAATGTATGGACAAGTGTCTCCTTGTTCAGATATACAGCAGCCAGGCCAAATAAAAATAATGATGAGACTTCTGTGCAGATGTCTGAGTTTTCTGGAACACTTCGTGGCACCGCAACACGCCTGCAGTGAACTGGCAGCTGTGCCCAGATGAATATCTAAAAAACGACCCTGTGTTTTGAAATTCTAATGTTTCGCCCCAAGATCTGCACTTATCTCCAATCCAGAGATTTTAAAACTCAGGTAGAAAAGAGAGATCTGGCATTAATTAAAAAAAAAAAAAAAACAGTACCCCACGGCTAGCTTTAGGGATCCTCACGAATAAAATAGCCATGAAAACAGGCTGTCCTTACCAGATAAATAAAAGAACTGTTCGTCAAATCTGAGGCCAAAAAAACAAACCTGTGCAGAGCTTTATTTGTTCGTTAATCAAGCCATTTTTATGTTTATTGTGAAGTGATTAGAGGCAAATTTACCAGAAGAAAATGTGTCCGTTTTGAGGTCAGATTAACTTGAGTAGAACAGGACATCATTTGGCCTCATGATTAACGGTTATATCCCATAATCACAATGTCTCCTGTTCAATTTCAGGCCAAAAGGTCTATGTTGCATGTCATACCCATCTTTCTGCCCAAATAAAGGCAAAAATAATACCTCATAAACATACAGGAACAAGAGGAAAAACACGAGAGACTGGAGGGAGCAACCAAGTTAGCTTACAGTTCATGTATGCATTTTTGGTGCAGCACAGTGACTGTTTCAAGTGGCAAATCAACACAAACACTCAAATTTGCACGACTGAGCCAAAGTTATAATTTACTTCACTGTCCGTCTGAACACATCTTTACAGTGGCGGTCAGTAGGGACGTGACGAGAACCAAAAACAAGGCTGGGCTTGTTTTTCTTTGGGCCACTTTCCACTGCAGGAGCCTGTGGGCCATTTTTAAAACTTCGTGCATGTTCCGACCACAACAGCCGCCCATGTAGAACTTCTTTTAGGGCTGAAAAAGTACCTACCTCAGGGTACTCCCGAGCGGTGCTGAGAAACGGGTGTACTGGGCTCAACGCTGATTGGTTAAACTCAAAGAAGACGACAAACTACAACTTTCTGCCTTCTCAATGTCATCGTCAAGTAGCTCTCTTCAATGTAAAGTTAACAAAAAAAGTAATACAACAAACCTCCATTTTTCTATTTACTACTTGCTTATTGAACTTAAGTTCGGCGAAGTTCAATCGGCATATGTTTGTCCATCTGTTTGTCTGTCCGTCTGTCTGTGCGCAACACTACTCAAAAACGGACAAACAGATTTGAATAAAATTTTCAGGGAAGGTCAAAAATGACACAAGGACCAACTGATTAGATTTTGCAGTGATAGTTATATAAACTAATACAACAAACCTCCATTTTTCTATTTACTACATGCTCATAGAACTGAAGTTTCGTCCAGTAACTATTTGTCGCTGTTTGGGTGCGATCAAAGCTTTCAGATCCTACAACACAATGGAAACGAAAGCCTGAAAGAGCCAATCACAGGGCCACACCTGTAAATGTCTGCTGCCACATTGCAAAACCATCAAGCTCTTACAGTACTAGATATACTGGACAGTAATAATATCAGCATGTACAATGGTGTGCAGATACAGCAACACATTCACTGTAATGTGTGGAAAATAACACACTGGAGTATGCAGATATTTTGTATTTAAGTCAATGATCAGGAACAAGTTATAGATGACTGAAAGCCAGAACACACACAGTATGATCAGAATCTGTGACATCCCCGGAGCTCAGAATGAATGAACGCTTGTTTCTTCTTGAAACGGAAACTACGAGTTTATGGAGATACCCTCTGTTCTTTATAGAACATTCTGCGGTCATCCATTGATTACATAAAGTCTTTAACTCATCATTAAATATCAAAGAACAACAGTGAGAGTATCAGAGTTCTGTGAGGCCTCTGGCTGAACGGCAACTCCTGTAGGGAGTGGCAGTCACGTCCAGATGAATATTAGCTCTGTTTTTTGATTTCAAGTCCTGAGACCAGCACCAGATTTCTTTGAAACTTTTAAAATAAGGATCCACATGAGGGTTAGAGTAATGTACAAAGAGAGCCGTTTGTATTTTCCTAAAACTTTCTGTCAGGAAACTTCAAGCTTCAAAAAATACTCATTGTTGAGCTCGAAGAAATACTCTATGTTTTTGATTTTGATAATAAATTAATCTACTTTCCAGCAAAATGACAAACATTTTGGGGTTATAACTTGTGCTTTTCTTTGACATGTAAGAAACTCTCTTTTCACCGTGCAGAAATTCTACCACTTTTCACTCTTTTCTGACATTTAATAGAAAAACCAGAGCAGAAATGAAAAGGCAAATTACCCAGTAAAGTAATGTGCTTCACACATGAGAAGTTTGTGGAAGTCAGACATGACAGAGCTTTAAATATCCTCCACGGCAGAGAGACAAACCTCATTTAGACATGTTTATCCAAGACACACTCATAATTTGCGGAGGAACTGACAGCACCGTCAGCTCCTCTGGGGATTGGCAGCCGTACTCAGAAGAATATTATTGCTCTAATGAAGCTCTAATATTTCACCCGTAAGGTTTACATGCATCTACTGCGCCAAGATTCAAAGGCTTTAAAAGACACAACAGATGTGCCGTGAAATGTTCTGAGTAACCTTTAGGATGCAGCGATAGAAGATTCCTTCGATGGAACTGGAATTTCTGACCATTAGGCGGAAAAATAAAAGCATTACCTGTTTGAAGAGCTCCTCATACAACATGTTTGAGTTCTCCACTTGAGACTCTAGATCAGTCACTGCATCCCACGGTGTTATGCTGTTTGAAAAAGAACAGCAGGTTAAACTGGTGCCATGTAGAGAAAAATGGAGTTATGTATTGCAGAATGTAAAGTGATATGGATATTCTGTATTAAATGGATTGATTTGGAAAACACACTATGATTCCTGATGAGATCTCTTCAGACTCGTTACCTGACACAGCTCTCAGTGTCCTGCAGAGGGCAGACGAGGCTCTGTGTCGGGCTGCTGTCATGCGAACTCTTCTTCAGTTTCTCAGCCTTCTTCTGCAACATGCTGACCTGTCGCAGGAAAATCTCTCTCTCCTCCAGCAGGCAGTCTTTGAACCTGCGAGAAACAGGCAAGTCAGCACATCTTCATACAAAACCCAGCGAGCGTTGAAACGCAGCTGATTAAACTGTGAAGGAAGCAGCAGTATGAGGTCTGGCTGAAGCAGGACATAAATTGTAGGGTTTGGTTTAAAGCTTTTTCCTGTCCACAAGCAGAAATGTCCTCTAGCAAAACCAGGAACCCAAGCTTACTTCCGAAATGTGAGCTGCTTTAGATAAGATGCTGTTAATTAATGTGAGTTTGTGGCAAAATTCAGATTACATTTACTAGCAAGAAGCAGGGGTCAGAATCTGAATTATGTGCAGCACAGAGGTCACACTTTACTTCTTAAAGTTAATTTTAGGTGAGAGACCTAAGATACCCCATGTGTACTACCCCCTATTATAATCTTTATATTGTTCAATCCTTGAAATATGCAAATAAGGTGTTATAGCTCTAAAAAAAAATGCCCTAATTTGCATTAGTTTCAAGAATAGAGAGAGTCGAACACTGGATGAAGCTCACTTCAAAACTCTTGTTTCATTTTGTTGATGGATTAGAGTTAAAGGTTTTTACTGGGGTAATTTTTGAATCTCTCTTTTCATGACTCCATGAATCAAAGAATGTTGCCAATGCAAAAAAAGATCAATTTTTGCCAGATTTTTAGGAGTGAAATGTTCTATAAATCAGGCTATGAAAGATATATGAACAAACCCTTTGATAGGAAGCCCGAGGACATGGGAATGAAACTGGAAAGTTTGATGTATCTAAATGCTACTGAAGTAAGATTTCTGGCTCAGAGTATGAGAAAAAATAAATCATTTTGAGAAAATTTAAATATTCAGTTCAATTCCATTTTATTTATATAGCACACATTCACAACATACACTACCAGTCAAAAGTTTGGGGTCACCCAGACAATTCCATGCCTTCCATGAAAACTCCCACTTTTATTCATGTGCTAACATAACTGCACAAGGGTTTTCTACTCATCAATGAGCCTTTCAACACCATTAGCTAACACAATGTAGCATTAGAACACAGGAGTGATGGTTGCTGGAAATGTTCCTCTGTACCCCTATGGAGATATTCCATTAAAAATCAGCTGTTTCCAGCTAGAATAGTCATTTACTACATTAACAATGTCTAGACTGGATTTCTGATGAATTTGATTTTATTTCTATTGAAAAAAAATGCTTTTCTTTCAGGAATAAGGACATTTCTAAGTGACTCCAAACCTTTGAACGGTCGTGCTTGTCATCTCAAAGCACTTAGCATAGGAAGCTACAGACCTTACGAATTATAAACAGAGAACAGAAAACCCAACAATCCAAAACTGGCTTTCGATTCCTTATGAACGACGGTGGGATGGAACGAAACAAACCCTGGAATAGGGAGGGAGGGAAAAAAACTCAGACAGAACCAGGCTCGGGGAAGACAGCCATCTGCCTCGACCGGTTAGGGTGAGAGAAAGTGTTTTATAACTGAAATCTACACATGCAAAGAGACAAAGTGTAGTAAAGTTAACACTTAAATGTCTCTTTTGGATGTTTTCTCTCCACTAGTCTGACTGTAAAACATCCAAAGCATACATTTAAATACAACATATGCCAAATATACATATTTTATGTCAAAATCTCAGAATTGATGACAAAAAAACAGTAATTTTGTCTTGACACAAGCAAATTCTATTTGATTTAATTCTGATTTGCAGATGAAAAAACTTGATGTTACTTTTAATAAACAGATTCCATTCAGTAATCAGTTATTTAATGTATTAGTGTGTTTTATGCAGGAGCCCTCACTGATATGGGTCCAAAGCTTGAGGTCTGTGCACATTTCTGTGCAGACTGTAAAACTTTGATCATGTTTTCTGGCAGATAAAAACATACCCACCTCTTTACACAACACATCCAGTAGCGCTGCTGCTGACAGAGCCACTCAAACTGCTCTGCCGTCTCCTGCAGTTTCCTCAGACTGCCCTCGTTCTCCCGCTGCAGTTCCCTCACCTCAGAAAGAAACAACAAGACAGCATCAGTCTATTTCCCCTTTGGCTCCCGTGGCTTTCACAATACTCCACTGCCTCCAAATAAATGTTCTCATTAAGTTTTTCACTGACACTGCGGTCTGTTGTTCAGTTCTCTTGGCTTTGTGCAGACGTCTCAAAGGAAAGATAATTGTGGACCTGGATTGTTTGCTGTTTGATGGACTGGTTGAAGCAGAGGCCAGTGAGGGAGGGAGTCTTTGAAGCCAAGAGTACATAAAAAAATAAAATCTTGACAGTGCAGAGGAATGTTTCAGTAATGCCCAGACCCAACATACACCAACGCAAACCTAATGCCAGCAAGATCTGAATTAAAGCGCTCGCTGAGGTAGTGGTAGTTTTTTAAGATTTGGCCACAGTGCATCATTTTGAACCTTGAGGTTTTATGTTTTATGAAATTAATTATCCGAAATCCAGCAGCAGGTCATTATTCACTGTTTTGAGCTGGCACTCCGCCACGCTGACCTAAATTAGCCTGAAACACCAGCGCGTTAATCCACGACTTCTGATTGGAGGAGCTAGCTGCGAGTTCCACACAGAGGAATGTCCCATATTCATTTGAAAACCATTAAAAGTTTGGTATTTGTTGACTGTATTTGTGTCCAACTGTAAGTCCAGTTTCAAACAAAGTGTCCAATCCCGACATCTGCTGGACAAAAGTGACATTGCAACAAATAGGCAGCAGATTTCCTGATCCACCTGATCACCCTTTAATCCTCAAATGACATTCTGAACTATAAAAACAGTTGATGACAAGTCCTAAACTGCACTTGTTCACAGTTTTTCAAGGTATTTGGCAGATAGGTTGTTCCAAGTATGTGTAAAGTGAGTCTTCTGTCTCTTCATGTAATAAAAGACTGACTCCATGATGCTGAGATCACGGCTCTCTGGAGGTTAAACTACGTGTTGCAGGACTATTTGTTATTATTTGTTGCGGAAGATAGTTTTTTATGACTCTTACTGGATGTTTGGGCTCAATAAATGACTTTCAGAGATGTCTAAAGGTGTTGCATGATGGGTAAGAAACTAAACATGTGAAGTGACAACTAATTTTGCACTTTGCTGTATGTTTGCATTCTATATTTGCCATCCAAAGACGTGTACTATGAAGAAGGTTTAACATAGTCAGGCTTTCTTTGTGTAAGCCAGCTCAACAAAACCTAAGACTGAAGTCAGAGATAATGATTATCACATAAGTAGCAATCAACGTTCTTTGTTAACCAGGTTATCTTCTTCAGTTTCTGCCATTTAAAGCACCATATGACTCTTTTTCTACACAAAATAGACCAGCTGTTTGCTGCAAGGTCACCATTAGTTTGTGGACTAATGTTTTGAAGCATCTTGGTTTCTTGAAACTTAATGCAACGGGTGACGGGTGGACCTGACTGAAAACTCAACAACACAATGCACACAAAAGGCAGCTGTAAGTAAGATGGCTTATTCACTAATAGGTTCAACATCATGCTACAGGATGAATTCCAGAGACATCTGAAGGTGTTGCATGATGCCACTACTTGGTGGTTTGAATCCCAGCACATCCACATGCCGATGTGTCATTAGGCCAGACAGAATCCAGAGGTTTTCCCAGTGGCAGGTGATCACTTTGCATGGCAGCACTGACATTATTGGTGTGTGTTAATGAGAAATACTATAAAGTACTTTGAGTATCTCTAAGGTAGATGTGCAGTTCTAAAGTTGTTCTAAAACATACCCTGCTTCATCATCTAGTTTCCTCTAAATGGGACTATAATTTACTAAATCAACACCAAGCTGCATTGAGGGAAACTTCTAAATATCAACTGAGACCATAAACTTAATAGGAAAATGCTTACTGAGATAACAAATTGAGTGAGAGGGCAGAGAAATTTATTATTAACTTCAATACAACCTGACTTTTTGGAGCCAGAGAAGTTGACCCCTGCTGGCTGTGGGAAATAATGCAGGTTTAAGGCCTCACTTTTCAGACCTGGAGGCTACATCCATCTTTTGTATACAAATATTGCAACCAACACATACAGACTTACACAGAGTTGGACAAACATGCAGGTCTTACAGGGACATTCAGTTCCAGAGATAGAGGCATATTATATGTTAATGCTAGACAAGATGGTGCTGATTTATTCTTTTGACCTTAGGAGGTTGGTTACCTATGTATAACTCATACGGCTATCAGAACAAAGCTCTTGCTAAAAAGAAGCTTTCCGGACGTGGGCAGTCAGCCGGCAGGAAGGGGGATGAGTTGATGGCAGAGTGGGTGGTCCAGGTCTGGTGTGATTACGTATCTCTGTATGAAAGCTGCTGCCCTCCCTTCATCTTTCAAGTCTTTACACTGTTAATAGTGGATACTCCCACTTTTCTTTTACTTTAATGTGCAGTAAACCTTGAACCTGGATCCACATCAGTCCTAAACTTTGTTTCTCACCTCGTCTTGATGAGCTCTGTGGAGGTTCTTCAGCTCCTTTGTCAGGGTTTTGTTGACGTTTTGTAGCTCCTCCAGCTCAGCCGTTTTACTGTTGGTAACAAAAACAGAAAAAAGTCTTTACTTGTATCCAGATGAATTTACTTGAGCAGAGTCATACAGAAAATGCATTATATTAGTTATTTAAAAGGAAATGAAATTCCACCTATATGGCCATTTACATTTTTACACAAAAAGCCTAAATAAACAGCGTACTAATACTGCAACAAAACAGATTTGTTAACAGTATTGAACATGGAATAATTGAAAACTTCTGTTCGTTTGTCTTAAACAGTAAAAAATCTTAATGAATGTTAAAGTGAAATTTACTAAAACGTAGTCATAAAATTATATCTAAAATGCTACAGCAACTATTGTACTATTGCTTATTTTAGTGTGTATACAGGTGTTTTTTTTCAAAGATTTACTCCTTTTTACAATAACATTTCACATTTACTCATCTGCTTTTCAATTTTCAACCCTCACACACAAGCAAATGTCTTCGTCTTGACAAGAATTTTAATGATAATATAAATATGAATATCGCCGCAAATGTCAAGATTTCATTCATCTGTATTCCTGCAGTCATAATGTGATAACATATTCTGAATCTAAGCCATCTCTCTGCAGGGACTGAGCTGCACTGGACGATCACTGCTTTTCTCTGAGCTCCATGTTTTCATTTGATCTTGAGACAACAGTTGGAGATGATTTTCTTCACTGGATTTGCGGACAAGCTGGTGACAGCGTTAGTTGGCCTCAGTTTGCTAGAGGTGGTAATCAAAAGTTACTCATTTTAATGTCTCTTTTCTTCTTCTGACTGCAGTCTTATCATGGTTAATGTTCATTGTTGTATTTTGTTAGGTTTTAACAGTAGAACATGGAGGAATGAGTTCATATCAACAATTAATATCGCTAAGAACAACATGCATCACTGCATCCAGTTTTCAGGTTTTTCCTCCACATCTCAGAGCTTTGACTGGACCAAAAGGTTCATATTTTTTAGTCTAGAAAATCAGAAAACAGAGCTCAACTTGACATCTTCAAATTTCCTTCTACTAAAGGCCCAAGGGGTCAAGAGGTTCATGGGTTTGAACCTCTTACATTTCTACTTGCAAAAGTAGAAATTAGTCAATGAACTACAAAGAGAAAAGAGCAACCACAAAGAGATGGAAACAAACAACTACAAAGAATGCAAGATTGTTACAAAAGGATGTGAAATGACAACAGAAAGACCTTAAAACGACAAAGAGGTGTAAAGCAACTACAAGGAAATGCAACCACAAAGACATGCAAAATTACCACAAAGAGCTGCCAAACAATCACAGAGATGAAAGCATGACAAAGTCAAAATCATAAAACAAATAAAATGAGCTGCAAAAAGGAACCAGAAAACACAAAATCAATCATGAAGAGACACAAAATTACCACAAAAGATGTCAAACGACCACAAATAGCTTAAAGACAACCACAAAGAGACGTGAAACCACCACAGAGACCTAAAAGGACCCCAAAAAACACAAAACCCACTAGAAAGAGAGAACCAAAAAAAGCCTTATCATGCAAAAGAGTTGACAGCTGATATGGGCCTACCTGTGCAGCTCCGCGTGGAGGCTCTCTGTCAGTGCAGCTCTGCTCTGGGCCTCAGCGTGCAGCTCTGCCTGGAGGCCTTCTGCCACTGCGGCTCTGTGCTGGGCCTCGGCGTGCAGCTCCTCCACCAGGCCCTCCAGCTTCACCTCGGAGCTCTGCAGACACAGCAGCTCTGAGCCGACCTGCCGAAGCAGCTCCGCGTCCCGACAGCTCTCCTCCGCCAGCAGGACCAGCCGCTGCTGCAGCAGGTCCACCAGTTCCTGCAGACAGGTTTTACTGTTATTTAATGTCTGTGCTGTTTTCATTAACCACAAACACACTCTTTTGTTGTTTTTTAAATGCTAAATACACATAAATGGCACATAGTTACCATGCATGTTATTCTCAGGTTATTCAACACTGCCTACGTACAAGTGATTTAATGCTAAACACCCGTAAAGGTCAAGGAGTTTAGGACAAGCCCAAACCTGACACAATATCAAATCTTTGGGGGGAAAGTGAAGTGAATATCCAACAAATAACACAGTAGTTTCTACAAGAGCTGATCATATGTTACTGTGCTGCTTCCAAGTGAGACACTGGATAAATGTTAAGCTGCTAAAAAACTGCACAAGTGAATGAAAAAGCATCACGCTGAACACTACGATAAGCTCCTAGGATCCTCTAAAAGTATTACAAAGAGTTCCTAGATGATTAATGGTACAAGAAAAGTGAAAAAAAGGCAACAGCA
Organism: Amphiprion ocellaris; assembly: GCF_022539595.1. Classification (NCBI taxonomy): domain Eukaryota; kingdom Metazoa; phylum Chordata; class Actinopteri; family Pomacentridae; genus Amphiprion; species Amphiprion ocellaris. The sequence continues at coordinate 5,939,540 of NC_072778.1, read as the reverse complement.
TTCTTCTACAACATTAAAATATGTTGATGTTTTGCTGTGTGAAATATTGAAACTAAGGTTCCAAAAAGCATTAAAATTAAAAGGTTAGAGAAGTTCAAATGTCTCACAGCTCATAGCTCATGCCTGTGTTGAGCAGCCAGGAGCTCAGAAACATGTAAAAGTTCTGCCAAAGCCTCTGCTGTTACACATGTTAACACTGGTAGTCCAATTCCAGTGTAATTACAGTAACTGCAGCATACGTGGGCCGCCATGATTACATGCATCCAAATAAAGGGGCTGTAATGAGGTTAAATGACACAAATTTAAAAAATCACTCTGAATTGCACCGACACCGACCTTTAGGTAGACTGAGACTGAATGTTGGTCTGTGAATCATGATTAACTGAAAAGAGTCGCTGTTATCAACCGGCTCTGCAGAGTTTCTTAACTTCCTCCACTAGAGGTTTTGGTCTCATGCTTCATTTACTGGTAGTTCAGTCAGCAGCTGTTTGCAGTAAGAAGTTGTGATAATTCAACTGAAACTACTGTTCAGCATCAAATGGCAGAAAGAGTCTGAGAGCAGCCGCTGGAGCATTTAGTGGCTAAACATGCAGATATTTGCCTTCGGGAGACCAAACCTGCCACTACAATGGGAGCTAATGCTTCATTCCCGTGTAGTTGGCAGAGTGCTTTGTTTTGTTAGCTACTCTCACTACCAATTTAAATAGCCCAAATTAGCCACTTTTGTAGCATTAGAGCATTCAATTAAAGAGCTCAAATTATGCTCATTGACAGGTTTATAGTTGTATTTTTTTTAGGTGTACTAGAATATGTTTGATTTGATGGTTTCATGCTCAAAAAACACAATTTTCCTGCACGGTACTGCAGCACCTCATCTCAGATGCTTTACATTAATCACCAAGTTTTTAGATGATCGATTAATTAGTTTATGTTAGAAAAAAATCAAAATTCTCTCACTGCATTTTCATAAATGTGAATATTGACAGTAAACTGAATATCATTTATGTAAAGCCATTTTAGAGTAGAAAGAAATTTTCAAAATAATGTGTCCTTTTCACTCCAAGCCATTGCAAAACCAAAACTTTGAGCAAAAGTAAAAGGAACAGCATGTTCATCATCTTCATCGGCCCTGATGTTACTACTAGCATTTGTTAGCATGCATGCTAATGGACTAGAAGTGAAATAAAAGATAATTTGTTTTCAAAAACCTTATGATCCAAACAACTTGTCAAAATGTAGGAATTATTTTGAATTTACAGTTTTACATTTTGTAGTTAATGTGTTCTCTGTAATTTTTGCACTTTGGAAAGTCATCCAACGGCCCTGATTGGACCCTGTGGCGGGCCGCTTTTGGCTCACGGGCCATAAGTTTGACACCCCTGGTTTAGAGTTTTGTTGTTAAAAACAGCTGCCAGTTTATGGTCTAAAGGCTTTTGTCAGTTTTGGGATAGATTAACTGCAGCATCTTCTAGATATTTCAGCTCTCTGACTTCTAACTCAGTCCACCTGCTGCTGGCGGATCCTGCTGATGAGCTGGTCCTGGTTCATCCTCAGCTCCATGTTCTGCTGCTCCTGCTGGAAGAGTCGAGCGGTCGCAGCTTCCAGATCATTCTCCAGCTTCCTCTCCCTGTCTCTGGACAACAGAAACTCTCTGTCCAACACTGCTGCAGAAAAAAAAACACCAGAACACACTCAGGACACACAGCTCTACAGAAAAATTGCAGGTTTTACATGGAGCTCATATGTTGATGGCTAGAATGATTGGTTTTAAGAGGAGAAAGCGTTCAAAATTCAAAATGATCAAAAATCAGCTGCAATAGTTAAAAGGTAAAGCAACAAATCCTCATGTGAGAATCTGGAACTATGAATTATTTGGCACTTTTAAATGAAAAAATAATCTACTAATTAATGAAGCTCCATCTGTATTCCATGTTGGGTAGTTTAATATATAACAAAACATCCTGTTTTATCAGCATTTGTATTTTTTATTTGTATAAATCCTGAACAGTAATAGGCAGGGGCGGATCTACTGGGGTGGCATAGGGTGGCAACTGCCACCCCTAGAAGATGCCTTGCCATCCCAGTTCTGAGCAATCTAATTCAAAAATATGTATATGAAAGGTTGTGGCCGGCCGTAAAGAGCGAAAGTCCAGGAAAGACGAATACCGAGTGAAACTCCGATGTCCGAGTGCTTTCGAATGCACCATGTTGACGTCACGTCCTGTACAGTCTATGCTGCTACAGATACGAGGCGACACGCCCCCCTGAGGGGCTGCTCTTAGACCTCACTCATGTGGATGACAGCTGGACTTCGGTGTGACAGTAAGACACTAGTTAGACTGGGTTACACTACATGCTAATATAACTGTTCACAATGTATTAAACGCTAATAGTGTCTAAATTCACATAAACTGTTTGCTTGCGAGACGAGCCACGGTTTCCAGTGAGTCTGGGCCTTGCTAATTTTTACTTATGTAGCTAGCTAATGTTAGAGAACAGCCACAGAAGGATGGTGGGGGATCGTCTGTGGAAGTTTTTTCTCTTATTTTGATAATTACAACCTGTGGTTCTGACAACAGACTGTAAGTCAAAAGAAATGACACATTCACTAAGACTTTACATGACATTAAAGTGTAACCAAACCCCCAGTCACACCAGGTTTTCATGCACTGTTTGAAAACTACATCCTGCTTGTTTAATGCTGGTTTTATAATTTTGGTGTCAAGGTCATAATAACACCAACATTGATGTGTTTCATCATAGTACAGTCATATCATTTAGTTTACAGCTGAAAAAAACGTTTACATGTTAAGTATCTCTTTAAAGGTTTAAACTGTACACATCAGATTGTATCATAGTTAATAATGAAAATTATCAAAGGAAAAAACATAGTTCAGTCAGTGTGATTCTTGTAGGAGACAGTAAACAATGAAGAGGAAGGAAACCACCAGCAGCTTTTCCCAGCCTAAAAGAAGAGAGGAGGAAGAGCATCCCAGAGAGGAGATGGAGGAGGAAGAGTTCAGAGAAAGAAATGAAGGCATGCAGAGCTCAGACAGCGAAAGGTAAATCAGAGACTATCTGTGGTCCAACTGCTCTACATGCTATGAATATTGCTTTAGTATAATATATCTGAGTAAGAGGTACACCTGTCACAATAATTACCTTTTTGGACAAATTATTATCTGATGTAGTTACTCTTTTAATTTTAAGATGATAAGTAGATTCTTAATTCTTAAGAATATCCAAATATTGGAATTATAGAATTATTGTAAGAAATGTCTCAAATAATGAGCATCAAAAAATAAAACCACAAATCTAAGACAATAAATAAAATTATCTGGACTCTGGCTCTGTTGTAGATGAATTGATAATGTAATCATTGTGGCAGGAAGAACATAAGCATAGAACACACAAATGCAGATTTCCCAAAACAGTGCATAAGAGAGACATTGTCTAGTCTTAATCTAATTTGTTGCTAAATTTAAGAAACATTTTTAACATATCTAGCATTTGGTTTCTTCAAAATGTATAAGGTTGACTTTATTTCAGTTTAAATCTTTTCCCCTTTCTGCTAGACATATCAAATCACATATTGTTATTGGCAGCTAATAAGAACAACTCATGTTTAGGATTAGCTGACAAATACAAATGATATTTACTTATTTAACATACTTATTTCAGCCAAGCAATTAATCAATAGTAATCAGCAGATGAAAATTATCATTAGTTGCATCTAAAACAATTCATTTAAAACTAGCTTCTTTAGTCTTAGTGGCATTAGTAGTAAGATAAGATACAGTGCAGTACAGTACAGTACAGTACAATAAACAAAGGTTAGTTAAATACACACAATTACAGAAAGGATAGCAGTTAAATAGAAATCCAAAAAGAGCACAAAGTACAAAACACAAAGTGTCTGAGTGGATGCCAAGGAATAGTGTTTTAAAAATCTAATAAAAGAAAAAGCTACAAAATGTAAACTGTAAACTAAATAACAAGAAACAGATAAATAACAGAGAATGAATTGAAAGTAAATGGATGTATTGCACATAAATATTGCACTTGACAATGATTGTGAGAATATTGCACGTTGATATAGAAAAATCTGATAACATTGCACATGAAATGATGTATCCCTCCTGCAGAAGGGGGAGGAAATACACTACCATTCAAAAGTTCTAGTGCTAACATAATTGCACAAGGGTTTTCTAATAATCAATTAGCCTTTCAACACCATTAGCTAACACAATGTAGCATTAGAACACAGGAGTGATGGTTGCTGGAAATGTTCCTCTGTACCTCTATGGAGATATTCCATTAAAAATCAGCTGTTTCCAGCTAGAATAGTCATTTACCACATTAACAATGTCTAGACTGGATTTCTGATTAATTTAATGTTATCTTCATTGCAAAAAAATGCTTTTTCTTCAAAAATAAGGGCATTTCTAAATGATGCCAAACTTTTGAACAGTAGTGTATACAGTGTTTAAGTACCGCTTTCAGTACTTCTGCACTGTACGTGGATTATTTATACATTTTAACTGCATGAGCTGATTTGCACTGAGTATTTTTACAGTGTGGTTTTAGTGCTGCTATCTGGCCTGAGTACTTCCTCCAACGCTGATGAAGATCATAAAGTTAATTAATGTTTTATTGAGCTCAAAGCGAAACTACAGTTCTATAGTCCAGGCCTTTGACAGCAGTGAGACAAAGCCAAATACTAGAAACACCTCTCAGTTTAATCAACATTACAACCTTTATTAGAACTTCTTATTAAAAACTGGAAATAACATAACAGACAAAGAAGGAAAGAGGAGTAGCACCTTTCAGACTGAACCAGTGTTATGTTCCTTTATCCGGGGGGTCAAAGCCTTGACCTTCAGGACTTACCTTTGTCATGAGCCAGGCGGGTGCACTTGGCCGTCAGATACTGGATCTGACTGTAGTCCTCTTCCCTGTGCGCTCGGAAAAACCTCCTCATGCTCATCTGCGTCTGAACTGCTCGCTCCGACCTAAAGCCAGCTTCCCATGATCCTCAGGGCAGAGCGGGTGTGTCCCACATGGTCACAGAGGGCACGTTTCCCACAATATTTAACTCCCCTGCTGCATGGAGCACACCTACACAGGGCGGGTTTAAGCATTAATCCAGGCTGTTTCCATAACACGGAGGTGAGACATGCTGCTGCTGCTGCTGCTGTGTGTTTCTGTGTGTTTTCTTGCCATCTGGCCCGCTGGTTGAATAAACAGGGAAGCTGTGACTCCTTCCGTGCACAAATTAAAGGGTTGATCTGGCGTTATATGCAAAAATTGGTGTTGAAATTCTGCCCCCGAGGCGGCGAGAAAGCTGAGGGAGTCGGGCATGTTGTGTCTAGCAGGCAGGAGTCTTTCTAACAGCAGCCTCAGGTTAGAACTTTATAAAATAGGGTTGCATAAGACACTTAAGAGAAGACATTTAATAGCATCTTGTATTTTATTCATTGGGTCTGTTAGTATTTTTTTTTAAGTCCTAGTAAGTGGTTTAAGTCTATTATTTTTATGTTTGCTGTTATTTGTGTGTCACTGCTGGTGATGTAATGTAGATCGGATACAGATGAAAACTTTCTCAACATTTTTTGTTACAAGAAAATTTCTAAAAATCCTCTCTGTGAGGGTTATTTTACCTATTTAATGACTCATTATACAAGGATTTCTTTTGCAATAAGATGTTATCTGTAGAAAGGTCACACATTTAAAGGAAAAGTTCTACTTTTTGGGGTGTATTTGCTTTTTGGTGGCGCATTAGACGAGAAACAGGCACCGCTTTCATGTTTATGTGGCAAAGATGAGGCTAAGATTAGCTTAGCTTAGCATGAAGTAGGGGAAAATGGTGCTCCTGGCTCCAGCATGTTCCCTCATTCAGCCAAAGCTGCAACCACCAATCAATCAGATGTGCGTTAAATTAGTTGCCAACTATTTTGCTAATCACTTAGTTGCTTTGAGTAATTTCTGCTGTTTAATCCAGCTTCTCAAATTTGAGTATTTTCTGGTTTCTTTCCTCCTGTATAACAGGAAACTGAATATCTTTGGGTTGTGGGCAAAAGACATTTGTCTTATCATGGGCTTTGGGACATATTGATCTACATTTTTCACCATTTTCTGACATTTTATAGATCTAACAGCTAATCGAACAATCCAAAAAAATAACTGAAAGATGAATCAACAACGAAAATAATCATTATTTGAGGCACTTATCCTGGAATCTAGACTTTTCAAGGATTTTTCCATCAGGATGAACAATTTTCCATACATTGATTTTCCAATATAGTTATTAAATGACAAATATTCCATATATATATATATATATATATATATATATATATATATATATATATATATATATATATATATATATATATATATATATATATATATATATATATATATTATATAGATTATATGTACTCCCATTTCCTACCAGCAGATGGAGACAAACTTTCAATAAAGGAACCTTTAATTATGTCACTTTGGTCGATTTTTCATATAAGATCAGTTATGTTTTTGTTTTTGAAACTTTTGCATCCAATGGACAGACAAAGATGGTTAATTGTCCTACAATACTATGTGTGGTTAAAGCTGAAATGTCATTAACTGAAATTGACATGTACCCAACACAAGCACAGCTTCAAGTATCTTTAAGTAGGCACTCTTGCATAACTGTGAGAAACTCAAACAGTTATTCGGGGCAGAAAGTGAATTGGTAGTTATTTTGGCAAGCAAATAAATCATTTATAATGACAAATAATGAATATTTCTGGTTTTTAACCTCTCAGAAATAAGTATGGGATGCTCTTCTTTGTCACACATGATTTTTAACTGAAGATTTGGGCTGTAGGTGGACAAAACAAGACTAGATTTGGATGCCACTGTACATATAAAGGGCATTTCCACTGTTTTTAGGCGTTAATAAAATAAAAATATTACCTGGCATTATGTTTAATGAGATGAGTTTAGTAATGTGCTGATTCTCCAGAGAGCTTCATATCAACAACATGAACTAACTAGGCCATTCGGATGGTATCAGTGAAGTATGTTTCCAGTGAGGTGTCCATCTGATGCAGTCTTGCAAAGTGAAGTGAAATCCAGCTGTAGTCATTCAAAGGAGAGGATGTTCAAAAATGGCGTTTATTTTAAAAAAAAGAAAAAGAAACCACCATGCTGACTTCTGCATCTTTAACACAAATGTTGTAGATAGAAAATGGTGTTGGACATCGACACAAAGCGTCCCACAAAATAAATAAATACAACATCCTCACAATATCTGCGGAAGAAACAACAAAAAAAGAGAACAGAATCGTAGAGAATCCCATCCCACAGCTACACACCAGACTGCGTTACATCGGGGAGTTTACACCAGACAACAAGAACAGAAAATTGGAGAACTTTCGACATATTTAGCTTTAAATTCAGTGTCATACACACACCTCAGGAAAACAATATGGAGTTACCCTGCTTGTCCAATCACAGACAGGCTCACAGACTGTCACCAGAGGGTTCGTTCAGATTCAAACAGGAGCTAAAATGTGCACGAATCATGTCAGTAGTTTCAACAGAAAGTAAAAAGCTGCCGTCACGGGGTGGTTTTAATACAAGCAATCAGGTAACAGACAGAAAGGTTGACTATACAGGAGCCTTGCAGCCTCAATGTTAAATTTAATGCACTGACAGCCAGTTGATGTTTTGAGTCCTGTGAATTTTTAATTAATGCAGAAAACACGGTTTCTGTTCCTGCTAATTTGACCTGTTCATTTTCAACTTTTCAAAAGGTGAAATTCTCATGTCTGGGCTTCACGTATGAAGCTACAGTGACTAGAAAAAAGGGGGTGAACAGCTAGCCGGGCTCTGTCCAAAACAAATAAAACCATGTTAGCATCTCTAAAGCTCACAGATTAGCAAGTCGCATCTCATTTGATTAACATGTGCACAAAGAAAAACGTAAAACTGACAGTCTGTGGTTTTGGAGGGAGTTACTGGTTTCGGAAATGTCTTTAGGAAATGATAATGGAGAGTGGGGTCATCGATCAAAAATCACAAGTCTACGTGTGCAGCATTTGCATCATGCTAGTGGAATGTTATCTCACTCTTTCTGAAGTCTTACTGGACATTTTGAGAATCATATTGCAGGACAAAAAAGGAAATATTTATTCGATGATTTCTTTCTCAAAGGCTCTGCAGTAGTCACACTATCTGATGATTGTTCTTTCAAGTCACACTTGATGAGGCTGTGGTTTACCTCAGTGGTTGAGGATTTGTTACTCAATGAACAGCTAAAAACTTTTTGTGCTCAGTTTGTTAAAATTTACCCTTTTCTAAAAGAAATTAGATTTTTGTTTTTCTAAGTCATAACAGAAGTTAGCATTGTGTGCTTCTATTTTTGTTCACAATACTTAAAAGCACAAAACTCCCGCTAAAAAGTACAAATTTTCAGTTTTAGATTTCTGTTTGCGTACAGATTAAACAAAACACCTGATATTTAGTGAGCTTCAGAGTTGTTTGTAGGCCTGTTTTTGAAATTCAGTCTAGCGTTTCCTTGTGTCCAGTCTTCAGGCTAAGCTAAGCTAATCTCCCCCCAGCTTAATACTTAGGACTTCTAACTATATATATGTATCAAATATTTACAGAAGGGTTGAACTGTTCCTCTAAGAAGAATTATATTTGTTGCATGTGTGGTGATAAAAATCATAAAAAGGCAATTGAAAAATGGCAATTGTGGGGCAAAATATGTGAATAAGTCTACTGTGTATGGAAACCTGAGAAGGAAGTACCTTCTGGGCTCAAGACGTAAAAACTAAAAACACTTTATTCTTGTAATGAAAGGGAAAATGTAAGTAAATGACAATATTTTCTATTCCAGAGAGCACATTTTCAAATTGCGAAATCTACAGAAAAACAGGTAAATTTAAAAAAAAAACACCTAAAACTAAAACCTCCATCACAACACTCCAGCGCTCCCACAAGGCAGCAGATGCTTAATTCCTTATTTAGCTTCCACTAATGCAACAGACTGGAGCGCTGCACTTGACCGACTGCAGGTCCTGCTTATCCAAGAACCAACAAATAAACCTAGAGTTAGTACTCAGAATTGAATCATACAACTTTAGCGTGTTTTTTATGGAAATGCTGGTGTGAGGGAATGTGTGTGTGCCAGGTCTGGATGTGAATTAACACTGAACTGAGCACAGTATGAGGGAGTCACAATTAAAAGCTTAAAGGCTGTTAGTGACTGGTTATAAGTAGCACAGGTCTTACGGTACCTTGGATGAGTTTCAAACGAGCAAGGCTGCTCTCCTCAGGCTAATCCTACTGGCTGGGAGCTTCTAGAGGCTTCTCATGCTTTCTTGACCTGACAAGGTGAGGCTACCTCGGACATACAGTGAGGTAAGGGCAATCAGATGCAGAGTAACACGGTGAATAAGCAGCCTGGAAAATCACTGCGTGAGGTTAATTTGATCCCTGCAGCGACAGCGAGGGTGTTTGAATGAACTCAAATGCTCCTGAACACTATCTCCTTATCTTTTTGGTGAGAAACAAAGATTTAAACCACATTTACACATGAAACAGGATTAAAAAGATGTGTGTTGTTGGCGGCAGTAAAAGCCAGGTATGTTCATAAACACACTCATCTTCTAGCAAGTTCACAGCTTAGTGTTGGTCACATTACATGAGCTGACAAAACTCTGCATTATATCATCAGAATTTTCACACTTTAATGTGACAAAACAAAGAAGAACACAGTTTTATAATCCAATAAGACCCACTTCAACGACAGACATTTTGTCTAGTTGTGAGTGCTGAAACTTGAGTTCATATCGTGCAGATTTTTCATCGGTTTTCTGCTGCTTTAAAACTCAGATCAGCATTTAGGCTGGAAATTCACATCCATCAGTGCTAGTAAAGAAAAAACAAAAGAGTTTTTAGAGTATCTGCTAATTGGAAAAAGGAGGCCAGACAGCCTTGATGATTCTGGACATTCAATCGGATTCCTGTTAGCATATTTTTTACAGATAGCAAAAGCAGCTGTTCACCAGATCAGCTCAAAACAACTCAAATGAAAGTGACCACACAGATGGAGAAAACTCACAACAGAAGTCAGAGAGCAAAAGTTAAAAAAATAAAATGAGTCAAATCCAACTGAAATTCTGCATTTTCCATCCCACTTGTGTCAGTTCAGTATGATGCAGGCGGTAAAAAAAAGAAAAGAAAAAGAAAGTATTGCACTGGTTTGGTGTGAGTCTATGGATGGGTGGTCATCATATAAATAACAACAGCAAGAACCAAACAGTAATACCATAATAATAACGGTAATAGAAACAGTTCTGACTAAGGGCCCCCTCCCTCTGCTGCTTTACCACTGCTGCCAACTGAAGTCGTCGTTGGATCCAAACACGAGGAAGAAGCCCAGGATGGTCCCGAAGATGACTACGTTACCCGTTAGCACAAGCGCACACGCCCCCCAGGCGATCTGTAAAGCAGCACATTAATAATTCAGGTTAACAAATGCTGCTGCAGAGCGGATTTAGGGCAGAATCTCAACAGACGTGTCAACAGAAACAGTTTATAGAATGAATTCCACACGCTGCTCGATGCTCAGATTTATCTCTCCGCTACCTCTACTGAAGGACTTTGTAATTTTTGAGGTGATTTTGTTTGTTTTTTTTTCTCTTTATGGCTCAACTGTGTGGAACAAACCCAGCAGAGGGAAAGAAATACTCAGCTAAATGATAAGGTTCCTTTACTTACTACACTTTGTGCTTTTGCATTTTAATATATTATTTCCTACAAGTCTGGTGATATTCAGAATATTGCAGCAAAACTATGCACACACGGGTGTTTATTCTCTCCAACAGTTCTTAAACTTTTTGGCTTGAAACCATTTGAATCAAAACAGCCTGTTTTCTCATTGTTTTATGTGAATTGTTTGATACTTAAGGTTGTACCTCAGCTTATCATAATCTCTACACAATGACCTGATCACAATTATTGGCTTTAACCATGATCATTTCACATGAACCTCTGAATCATTTACTTGTATAAAAACAGCTGGATGAAGCAAACAGAAGCATCATGCTTATTATTTGCATGTTGTTATTCCATAGTTGTTCTTCTTTTATTTGAATAGCACCAACTGTGTAACACCTAATTGTTTTATTTCGGTGAGGATCGATTAGCATTCATGCTACAGATTTGCCAGATGTGCAGCAAAAACGGGGTGTTCAAAAACAATAATTTAAAATTAATAGAAGCATAAAACCAATAGAAAACAACAAAGTAAGTCATTCATCACAATTAATGGTTTGAAAATTTATGGTCAAGTAAAATTTTACGATCATGTCGTCATGACCTAGTTCCACCAGCATTTGCGCATAAAGTCTACTAGAAATTCTCAAATCAGTGAATTACTAAATTGGGTTGCACCGGTCAAACATAACAGATGTTAAATCTAGTAGCGTCTTGTGTAAAACAGCTAAATAACTTCTGCACCAGTGTCCAATCAGAAAGCATTCAACACTGCATCAACTGCAGCAAAAGTTCCATCACAACATTAAGTGTTTTGAGTCGATTGTAATCTTGAGGCCCCTTTCATTACATTTCTAACTGCACCTGGCAACATGAGAACACCTTCTCTTGTGTTTAGTTTGGTACTTTTAACTTATCAAAAGAAACACTAGGGGTGTCCAAGGCAACCCAGTGGCTGAGTGACTAAGGCAAATACTAGGGAAAATACCCTCATTAGCCAAGTCTGGTTTTTCTCTTCAGCAGCTCCACCTACATTTCTACATTTGGTCTGTCTTTACTACGACTATCCAATACAGGAAAATTAGCATGAACCAATAAACAAACTAAGAAACACAAGACTGGTGCTGTCCCAGATTCAGGGTAATAATAAGCTAGCATTCTACAGTGAAGTAAACCGTAGCGTAAAACATGCGAGCATACTACCCTTTGATAATTTTCCCAACTAGTTAGCTTGTCAGCGTAAAACTGGAGGCGTTGTACATGAAACACTTAAATTCTTTCATGTTTTATTGGTGTTGGAGAGCTGGAAAGAGAAACAAAGAGGTTTCTTCCAAATGATCATTGGATTCTGAGTAACCACCAGAGAAGACTGTAAAACTCGATTAACTAAACTTGATGTTCTTTGTGAAATAGAATGTTGGTACCGTTTGTTAAGCACTGTTCCCAATCTGCTTTTGTAAAAGGCGGCTGAATTGATAACATCCGTATTATTGTAAAGGTAAAGTCAATGCAGCCGCTCTTTCATTACTTGCTGATAGCGAATATGCTCCTTGTTTTCCAAGCTATACAGCTGATTCATGTAAAAATCACTAAGAGTAAATATTTAGCAACAACTAGGAACTATGGAAGAACTAGCTTGTGTATTGCAGCCTGCTGTAATTAACTGTGGCTAATTTAGGACATAGAAAATACAGCCAAAAGTCAGACAAATGAAATTACGCCAACCATCTTCCAGCCCATTGGAGTGTTCCCGCCCCCAATTTGGATCCACCACTCCTCATTATCAGTATGAAGAGCGATAATAAGCTGCGGCAACTTACTACGTCAGCTCTTGCAAAGACGATGGGCAAGCCGAAGGCTGAAATGACGATGCCTGTCGTGAGAAAGATGGCCAACTCTTTGCAGGCGTTACTGGCCGAGTCTGTGTCATCAACCACCCTCCGCGAGATGCAGTAAGGGATGGGAGAGAGGATGTAGAAGAAGAGGAGGAACAAAGGCCAGTATTTGCTGCAGAGAGAGGGAAAAAAGAGAGGGAGAGAAATGGGGAAGTGAACGAGACATAAACACCCACATGCTGTGATGATAAAGGAAGCAGTGAAGTGAATTGAAGGATGAAGGAGCAAAACGCTGTTCAGGTGTTTTCAGAGGATGAAGCTACAATTCTATGATCTCTGGAGGGTAACATCGATATTTTAAAGTTAATATCTATCCATATGTGCTTTTTGATATGAACACATATTTTGGATAAGGCTTCTATTATATTCAGGTTATTACGGAGCTGCATTTAAGATGGTGTGTGTACGACATTTTACAGTAGAAAAACAAACAGAATGTCAAAACAGCAACACAGGTAAACGCGTAACTACACTATAATAATTTTTTTAAAAATGAATAAACAACCCAGTATTATAAACCTGAGACATTTAGTATAAAATAGAGACGTGGCTGAACTAGAAATGAGACTGCAAGAGGCAGATTGTTGGCTGTGCACCTCTATATCTGAGACGTGTGTTTGTGTAAAACTACACAAAGCCAAACAGGTTTTCTTCTGATACAGTCTCAGGAGTACGTTTCAGTTCAACTTCCACCCTTGATGGGTTTTGTACATTCACAAAATTGAGTGGGCTAGATTGGATTCACCCTGATTTATTGTTAGCCAATGGAGTTGTAGTAAATTCAAGAACTGTATCTTGGTTTGAGAATGTGCTCTGCCAAAGCATGATATCCATCGTCACGATATATGGCTTTCAAATGTGTGATATCTTTATTATCTCAGCTGATATTTTGCTTTCATGGTGGCTTGGACCAAGAAATGTAAGCTGTCACCCACATCTCGGGTTTCTTCGGTAATTCAAACATGTCTAGTGTTTGGTCGTCTTCTCGTACAGCTACAGTAAATCTGTAAACCTGACTACTTACATCTTGAAAAATGTAAAACAGCAGAATCAACAACCCTTAAATCATCCTATCACTGTGATTATCATGAAAAACATGTCGACTTCTACCTATAACCGCTCCTGCAGCATCTATGTTGACTGACAATGATGCTCAAACAAAACATAACTCCTCTTCCCCATCAGAAATTATCTAACATGTCAATTTGTGTAAAAAAAAAAAAAAAAAAAAAAAAGAGAATCAAGTGTGTTTTTTGAGATTATTAAACCATGAAACACCTTCACCGCTGAAAACACTGAATTTAAAACACCTCCTGACGATTTTAAATTCATTGGAGGTGTTTTCGGAGCAGCGAATCCTTACAAACAGCCAGCTGGATCACGATCAAGACGTTTTAGAATAAACCCCAATTGTGAACTAGTTTTCCAAGTCCAACTGAATTAATTCCAATTAGCTGAAGAATTACTATTTTAAAGTTATTACTGTAATGTCAATGTTGACGCATCATCTTATTTGATTGTAATGAACCTCACCACTAACTAGCATTTGGTCTGCATACATGCAGAGCAACACAGACGTGGCATTGGAGTATAAATCAAGGTTTGGTCTGCTGACAGTCTAAAAGACATTTGAGGAATTGGCTCGGGGTTAGTAGTGGGGGGCCCAGGCACCTCTGAGAAGGTTTATCTGACCATACATCTGCAGCTGTGTTTAAAGCTGTAAATCTGAGATGGGATCAGCACGGGTGCACCTGAGTATCACGTGTGAACAGCGTCTTACCCCCACTCTCTCTCTCTCTCTCTCTCTCTCTCTCTCACACACACACACACACACACACACAGACACACACACACACACAATCCCAGGCTCACATAGTGTGTGGTGGCTGTACTCACTCGTACACGGGGAGGGCACATCCAAGCATGAGGAACATGAGGCCGATGGCCCCTCCAAAGGAGAGGCTGATGAGAGCTGGAAGAGAGGCAGAGCTGGTTTGTAGCTGCAGTGTGGAACCACAGACCATCACCAGTGTGCAGCAGGGCCCCCTGGATGCTGAGGCTACCATGTGATGAATCAGCTGATTCACGTGAAGCGGCTACATTAGCAGGCTTAGCCGAGCTATTACATGTTGAACTCGGAGAGAAACGGTCCATGTGGCTGCCCGTTAACAGAAATTAATCCCGGGAGCTCGGCAGCAACAAGCGCAGCATCTCAATGAGCGCCCTAAGTTAAGGTGCAGCTAGCTTTAGCATCACAACGGTAATTACTACGTTGTTATAGCAGTGAACGAGAATGACACTAAATACGGAGTCATTATGCTGCATTACTTGGTTGCGGAGTGTTAAAAAGAAAACTAAACACTCCATATAATGATATTAACCATTTTAACTCTACAATAAAGAGTGCAGCTTATTCAGCCAGCTAATGCTAATGACTGTGTTGGCCCTGCGGCTAACTATTGCACCGTTAGCTAGCGGGACGTGACAAACGCAACCGTCCGTCCGCCGCACATTTACACACGATTGCATCGACTGATGCGGAATTTAGAGGCTTTCTGGAGTCGATGAAAAAGCGGGCACTGCTTACCTTTAATCCCGGCCATTTCTCCTGGACAAAAGCTCGACTCACAGCCCTGAAGAGTGACAACAGTGTCCCCTCCTCCGCTGCCGAGTCCGACTGAACCTCCAACCCTGCCCGGCCTGCTGCCTTCATGTGCAGCCAGAAAGCTAGGAATTAATCACGCTCACACAGAAACAACTTCATAAAAACTACTGCTGCAATAATAGATTGATCAAACTGATGAATCATTTATCGAACAAAAATGTCCACCTTTCCCCAGTTTTAGTTTTGCATTTGAAATGATTGGCCTTTTTTGTAATAGATAGTGTAATAACGATTATTTTCACTGCAGACTAATTTGAAGAGTATTTTTTAGATGAGTTATTTAGCCAAGAAAATGTAAGAAAATAGTAAAATATGTCAGTGAGATTAGTTTTCCAACACTCAACAATAACATCATATCATTAGCAATATTACTTTTTTAAATAGTCTGCAATTTCACTTTCAGTATTGTATGTAATGTCTCGGTTTGCTATACAATATTTTATTATCATATGCAATACTACTTTTTTTTTTACATCAAATAACTCAAAGAAAATCAGTTTACTGTCATGAAGAAGAAAGAAACCATAAAACAATAATATTTTAGAAGCTGGAATCAGACAATTTAGACCGCTTTCTTTTTTTAAAATGCTCAAATTGTTGAATTGATTATCAAAGTAGTTTCCAATTAAGCTGAAAGTTGACAATTGATTGATTAATTGTTGCACGAGTACTAGGGTTGGAGACTTGTGATATTGACTTATCAGTTAGAGATGCAATGATCTGTCGAGTAACTTTGAAAGTAGAATCATAACCTCACCTTTTTTCCCCAGGAAAACTGAGAATTATTTGCTAGTTTCAGTGAGGATATGATTCATTTCTTTACTGCAAATCATGTTAAAAGAATTTTTTTTTAGCTGATCATCAGATAAAACAAGGCATTTAAATGTGTTATTATCTGTCATTTCCAGATTTTCCAATTTATTTTATCCGACAAACAATAAGCAGATTAATTGATAATGAATATAATTGTTAGGTCCTTTGGCATAATGGTTATTTTATTAATTATCTGACATCTCTATGATTCCATCATCTTGAATGTGAAGATTTACTTGCTGTTTGTAAATAGGTGAAAAAATTATTATTGGATTTTTAACAGGTATTATTCAGTTCATTGTCAAAAAAAGCAGAAAACATTCATATTTAAGAATCTGAAATCAGAGAATGTAGTTTTGTTGTTTCTTTAAAATCTGCTCAAATTGATTAATCGATTATCAAAATAGTTGGTGACTGATTTAATAGTTGGCAACTAAGAGGTTACATGATTAGTTGTTGCAGCTGTAAATGTTAGATGTTTGTATTTTGGACTGTTGGTCAGAGAAAAGGAGCAGACATCACCTCACCACTGAGAAAATCATCAGCAGAATAACTGAGAGTAACTTTATGAGGTTAGCTTCTGCCATATAATTATTTGATTGTATTTGTAATTTTTGTATAGTTTTGTTGTTGTCGTGAGTGTGTATGTGCAGCGTGTCCTGGAGTGGATCTGCTTTCTCCGACTCTGTGCAATGCCCACGAAGGCATCATTTGGCTGCGCCACCGCTTAAATAAAATAATAATAATAAAATATCCCAACGATGTCAAGTCTTCGTAAACACTGAAACCGCATCGAAATTTACGACTCGTGTGTACTTATTCGGTTAGTTATAATTTTAAAAATAATTAATACTGTTATTATTGTTATTTACCCGGAAGTGAACTCTTTCTGCTTCCTCCGTCCCGAGCCTCCATTCAGCGAAGATGGCGAGCGGAGGATCGTCCGTGGCTTCGCTATGGACCGAAGTGAACCGCTGCGGGCAGAATGGAGACTTCACCAGGGCCCTGAAAGCTCTCACTAAAAGTAGGTGCTCGTGTCCGTCAACGGCGGTTTTGAAAACAGGAGCAAAGCGGCGGAGAAACAGCGGACTGACGCCGTTTTTCTTCTGCTCACAGCTAGCATGACCGTATGTTAGCATACGGCTAAGCTAACGGCAGATATGCAGTTCTTAGATCTGAAAAAACAGCGAAGCCGCTCCCAGTATCAAACTACTGCTCAATGTAGTGTTTTTAAGAACTGTAGGTAGCAACTCAGCTGCTGTCTGCGTCTTTTGTGTCTTAAATGAATATTATTTTGCCACATAAGTGCACCGTTGGTCTGTGATTACTGACGTGTCCCAACCCTGACAGCTAGCTTATGATTAGCTAAGTCGCTCTCCTCAAGACTGGTTGAGTCTCAATAAAAATCACTGGACTTCTCTTTTTGTTTTGTTTTTTTTTAGGACAATATCAGTATTTTCTGCATATCGTAGAGTCCTGTGCAATATCTATAATTTAAACATAATTGAAGAATCTTGTGCATTTTACATATTGAAGTGTCTGTGTTATGTTTTTCTAAATACAGCCGATTGTGCAACATTAATACTTCAATGTGTAATATGTGCAAGCACTGTCTGGTTTCCCTTGTCACTACTGGTATATTTGTATTATTAAATTGTGTATTTATATTTTTGTAGTAATTTTTTATTATGTTTTTGCTGTATCCCTTTTGCTGCTGTAACAGTAGATCCAGTTGTTGATATTTGAATCAGTTTGTGGTCCATTTTTGTTAATTTGCATTACTGAGCGTGTTTCTGTTTTTCTCCAACAGTTTTGCACGAAAACAGGGATGACGTGACGGCCCTTCATTGTAAAATAGTTTGCCTTATTCAGAATGGGAGCTTCAAAGAGGCGCTGAACGTCATGAACATGCATGCCAAAGTGCTCGGCAGGTAAACAACATGCTGTCGCTCACCTGTGCTTGTTTTCTTTGGGGTATTAATAGTTGCTTTATTCATATCGAACTTCCCAACACACAGCTATGAGGTGCTTTAACGTAAAAACAAATAATCACAGAAATATAATTGGAAGCTTAAAATATAAATGCATTCATTATATATAAACCTGGTCGACCAAGAGGCAACTGCTTATTCTGAAATGTTCACCTGGAAGTAATGTGAGAACGCAGTATTATACAAAATTTAAGCTGGACGACTATTGATTAGTTGTGAGGTAGGCAGGGTCAAATAATGCTGGCTTTACAGAGCTCTTTTAATAATATGATCGAAGAGATTATAAATGCTGATAGAGCAGAAGCTAGCAATTGTATTTAGAATTATTTTGAATTCTTAACTTCACTCAAGCGCAGTTATGTGATTAATTAGCTTGTAGACTGGTGGAAAATGAATCCACAAAGTTGTAAAAATGAATTTGCATTTAGAGTTGCAATGATTAGTGCAGAAATTTTGGAAACTGAATAATTTTAGGTTTTTTGTTTTTGTTATTTGTAAGAAAAATTCCGATATATTTGCTGATTCAAGCCTCTCAAATGCAAGTATTTAATTTTCTGCTTTGTTTTTTATGATATTGAATTAAATATTTTTGGGATTTAGAATGTTACATGTAGCAGTGAATTTACTTTGAAATTATTTGAGAAAATAATCAGCAGATTACTCAAGAATTGTTAGACCATTTTGTCATAGCATTTTTTACATTATTAATCAAGCATTTGTTTTAGTTTCAACATCTCAAATGTGTGAATTTTTGCTGTGTGTAAATTGCTGTAAACTGACAGTCATTTGATTTTGAGACAGATAGTTTTACCCATTTGTAGACTAAATTTATCGACAGTTAAAGTTTGGTTGCGGAGCAAAGTGTTTTTCAAAAGCAATTCACAGGACTTTCCTAAAGCAACTCTCATGCACAAACAGCTAATTTAGCTAAACTAAACAATTATGTTTTAAATTTGACTTTTAAAACACAAATAAATCTGCTGTAAGGCTGTTACTTCATTGCACTGTCTCCAGATTTGGAATTGTTTAAATCTATGTACATTCAAATGCATATACGGCAACAAGTAGTTAAGTGCTTTATAGACCAGGAGCTTAATGTCCAGATCATCTTGACAACCAGAACACAGCCAGTAGAGATGTTTGAGAATCATAATGACGTATTCAGACTCAAGACATTATCAGCACATTAATTTCTGTTTAAATTATCCATTTACTACAAACCGTGGCATTTAATATTATAACTGCGTACAACTTTTACGGCATTCCTGGCTTGCTTTTCCTGTGATGTTCTCCCCTTTTAAGAACATTATTCATCTTTTTCCTCAGTGAGGTTGTGTTTGAGAAGGCGTACTGCGAGTACCGGCTGAACAGAGTGGAAAGTTCTCTGAAGACCATCGAAGGAGCTCCTGAGCAGACAGACAAGCTGAAGGAGCTTTACGGTCAAGTGGTGAGTTTCACCAAATTCTGATATTAGTGTCTTCTTTTATTCTTGTATATTATAGTGAGTATTTTCTGTTTGGGTAAGAGGAGTCAGTGTTATTGGCGACCTTCCTTTCAAAGAAGCACCAAAACTCTCTGTAAAAATTAGTGTATCACTAATGTGAGCCCTTCTAAGTTGCTGATTATTGATGTTTGCATCATATAATATTAAGCATCATGGCTTTTGCAGCGTCAGATCTCTTACTATATAAAAAATATAGAAATGAAGTGCTGTAAGATACAAGCAAGTAACTAATATAATTTCTTTCAGAACAATTTGGAATATGGTGCCACTGTAACACAACATGATTGCATACAAATAGATCAGTGGTGCAGTAGAGGAACAACACTGAAGATGATTAATATTGTTGTTCTTCATCTATCAGCTTAATATTTTGAGTTTTGTAACTGTGTTCTCACAACAGTTCTTGTTTTGAGAGGGTCAGAACATCTGCTGAGCTGACCTGGCTGTGTTTTTCCTGTCTAGTTGTACAGACTAGAGCGCTACGATGAGTGCAAGTCTGTCTACACAGATCTGATCAGGAACTCCCAGGACGAGTACGAGGAGGAGAGGAAGACTAACCTCGCTGCTGTGGTGGCTACGATGAGTCAGTGGGAGAAGGCTCCGATGGTACACACCTCAGTCTTTAATCTGATGCTCTTCTAAATCCAAAAGAGTAGACACGTCTTCACTCAGAACTGGAATCAGACTGGGTTTTGATTTGAATTTTTCCTGTTCATTTAAGATTGTGTGTTTTGTTTTTCCACTGCAGGAAGATCTGGGTCTTCCCGAGTCCACGTATGAGCTCTGTTACAACACTGCCTGTGCTCTGATTGGCCAAGGACAGCTTACAGAGGCCCTCAATAAACTACGACAAGCAGAGGGTCAGTCCATTTACGTTCAGTCTCCTGCGTAAAGCTGCTGTTTGGTCCAGTTTTTTCAATGATGTTTGACATGAAGTGATTGTTTCCTTTGACAGAGCTTTGCAGAGTCTCACTGGCAGATGATTCTGTAAGTGTTTGAATTTCATTTCTAACATTTCCATCCATAAAACTGTGAAAATTGTATGTTTTTGTGAATAAATATGAACTGTAGGATTTGACGAGCTTGTAAAAGGCACAGTCCAGTGTAAATATTGTGTTGTCTGTGAGTGAAATTGTGCAGTGAAGTCTTTCACTTTCCAAAAAGATTCAGGATGTTTTGAGTTTAGCTGTAATGGAAGAATGCTGATATTACAAGAAACTAGCAGTTAAACAGCCGGTTTGTCCCCATCAGGATGTGACTGAGGAGGACATCGACTCGGAGCTGGCTATCATCCATTCACAGATGGCGTACATCATGCAGTTACAGGGTCGGACAGACGAGGCTCTGCAGCTCTACAACCAGGTCATCAAGCTCAAGTGAGTCAAGGTTGCATTACGTCAGATTTAGTCCCAGCAGAGATGATGGAAATGCTGTGGCAGAGAGCATTGGACATACAGAGGGGCGTTTTTTCTAGTTTTATTTCGTATTATGATGTTAAATTTGTACAAGAAATAAATAAGACCGTTTACCAGGCGTCCAAATTAAATACTTGCTTCATAGCGTGCTGTAATTGTCTGCTTTAATTTCAGGCCATCAGATGTGGGTCTGTTGGCTGTGACCGCCAACAATATCATCACAATAAACAAGGTGAGTCAAGAGCTCGCCAGCTTTAAACTTTCCTGACATCAGTAGCATTTAACAGCAGAGGTAACATATGCTGACTCAAGCCAGATATTCATTGCAATTTTGCATACTCAAGACTTGCTTGTCTAACATGATAAAAGACTTGACTTGGACTTCATGACTTCAGACTGGACTTAGTCTTGTAACGGAGGACTCCAAAGGACTTGAACTGTTATTTTTCATTGAGTATGTGTATGTCAGGAGTTGTAGTGTTTTTGGATGATCAAGTTTAAGTTTTTCTAAAAGTTTCTGATATGCATGAACTGTATGTCGTTGTTTTAAAGCTAAAGGTTAGTTGGTTTGTAAACATTTTAGTTGAATACATGATATTTCCAACCTTTTGATCACCGTAAAGCAGCCTCAGGATCAAAAATCATCCCAAACTCTATATTTTTGTGGGACACTTCAAATGCAACTTTTTAAAACATTGCTATTCATCTGACTCACCATCAGTCCTGGTGTGTTTGCCCATAATCATATTTTTACACTATTTTCACACCAAAAGAGGTTAAAAAGGTGTGACCCTCCTGAAACGAAAGTTGGGGCAGGAGGCTTAACACTGTGGTGTTAATTATTTTGGTTAATACTTTTCACTTTTGACACACATCTTATAATTTCCAATTTGCAGCCTCTGTTGTGTTCCTTTAAGAGGCTTGGTATTATTTCCTGCCTGAAACTGACAAATATCAATCATTAAGTCTCGTAAGATCAGCAGGCTGTCAGTTAATTTTTGAAAATACAACTCAAATTTTGTCTTTAAGCTGATTTAAATGTGGAATGTGAAGTGAGTCATCAGAATATCGTATGACGAAATTTCGTGTGACTCGATTTGACTGATTTTCACCTCAGTAACTTGCTTGTGACTTGAACACGCACAAGTTACTCTCACCTATTTTCAACAGTAAATGTACTTCAACATCAGTCAAGTCACGATTCTTAATGCTATATCTCTCCGTCTGTCTTCCCTCAGGACCAAAATGTGTTCGACTCAAAGAAAAAGGTGAAACTGATGAGTGCTGAGGGCGTTGAATACAAGCTGGCAAAGAAGCAGCTGCAAGCCATCGACTTCAACAAAGCCCTGCTGGCCATGTACACTAACCAGGTGCGGTTGTAGCATGAAACCATCTGTGACTTGAAACATTTCTATCATTTTGCATTTTAAAACTGATCAGTTTTTGTTGTTGCTTTGCCATTTGCCCGTCAACAGGCTGACCAGTGCAGGAAACTGTCCTCCAGTCTTCAGTCTCAGAACCCAGGTCACCCTCGGCCGGTCCTAATCCAGGTGGCTCAGCTGTGTAGGGAGAAGCAGCACAGCCGGGCCATCGAGCTGCTCCAGGTATCAGTGACACACTGTTGCTTGTTGTCAGGCTAATTTACATTCTCCATCTTCAGTCTGAGCTTGTTGCAGTCCCAGTTAGGCAAAAAAACAGCAGTGGTAAAAGTACCCAAGTATAAATGTGCTTAAACAGGAATGAAAATTCTTAGCAGTTTTCATAATCTTTACTGGGCAGTGTTGTTCATCAGTAATTGATTAACCAATAGCATGAACTGATTACAGTGTTACATTATTCCACATGCTGATATAGCTATTATTGATATGAGCTGCTAAAATGGCGTATTGCATACAGCATTTGGGTCATAGAGCGCTTTCCCAGCAGAGTTCAACTCATTTAGAAGCTGTGAACTCTGCCCAGTGGGTATTAACTATCACAGAAGCTATCAATTACCTGTTAATCACTAACTTGACTAGGTGAAAGTATTAAAGTAATCATGTCAGTAGAATGAGCCCTGTAACTTAAACACTATCATATACTATACTGTTCATTTTATATTAGTGTGTAAGCAGCTTTTTATTGTTGTAGCTGGCTGATTTGGAGAAGATTTTGACATTTTATTTTATTGATCTGCTTCATTTGTTAATTTAGTTGTAGTTAAAGTTGATTATTGTTTGTAAAAATTCAGAAAATACTGAGAAATGTTAATTTTTCCTACGTTTGTAAAAGTCCTGCGTAAGGATTAGCAGTAAATTGTAATGGAAGTATCAAAGTTTTAAAAAACATAGCTATATTAGCTATTGTGTAAAATCTTCCTCTCAAAAGTAACTAAAGCTATCACATATATGTAGTGGAATGGAAGTAAATGAAATGGAAATAGTTAAATACCTCAAAATTGTGATTAAGTGCAGTACTTGAGTAAATGTTCATATTTTTGAAGTCACTCAGCATTTCTCACTATTTTCTGTGCACAAAATTGAAGGATGCTTTAAAACACTCAGCAAATGGTTGAAAAATGATGACGTTGTTGGTGAAATTTAAGCATTGTTTGCTAATTGACTTTTGTTTTCCAGCAATTCTCAGATCAAAATCCAGAGAGTGCATCTGGCATCAAACTGACAATGGCACAACTCTATTTAGTACAAGGTAAAGACACATTTTGATGCTTTTAGACTGACTCTCTGAGGACATGATAGCAAATGAAAATGTTAACGTTTGCAGCTTGCTATAAGAAACACGTTGATCTTTATTTGAACTTGTTTGTCAGTTGGTGGTGTCCCATAATCATTAGTGCTAAAATGTTCATAAACAAGAAGTACAATATGAAAGGGAAAAGTTTCTATACCTTAAAACTGAGTTTTATCAAAGTCATTTTGATTAGATTAGCTTTTTCATGCTTTTTTTTCTGGTTTTTGGTCTTTAGGTCATGTAACAAAAGCCTGTGATGTTCTGAGGTCCATTGAAGAGTTCAAGCACAAATCAGGGATGGTAAGACCACAATAAAAACTGTATTATACAGAAGTTTATCACAACTGTTTCCACTATTTTTGTATTATTATGTTGTGTCTGTAACATAACGGCTTGTTTTATCGCAGGATCTTGGTTACTATCTGATGAGTTTTTCTCTCAAGCATCCATCTAAATTATGTTTTTGACTTTTCAGATCTCAGCTCTGGTAACGATGTACTCCCACGAAGAAGACATCGACAGCGCTATTGATGTTTTCAAACAAGCTATCGAGCATTACCAGTCTGAACAGGTTTGTGTTCAGCATTTTCTGAGTTGATTTAAAGTTGTTTTCGAAAGAAAATCATCGTCAGCACATTAATAACTTTGTAGAATTTGTAGCAGAGCTGTTGAATAGACTGTACAGCTCTACTAAAGGTGCTAAAGGTTACACTGCATATAATATTTTCATTTGAGGAGGCAGCAAACACACAAACTAGTGTCACATATCTGAACATATTTCAATGTGTTTCTCCTCCACAGCCTGGATCTGCTGCACACTTGGCTCTTGTACGAGAAGCTGCCAATTTCAAACTGAAGTACGGACGGAAAAAAGAAGCCATTAGCGATCTGGAGCAGCTTTGGAAGTGAGTTAAATCCTCACAAAGCACTTGACCAGCTCAGCATATGTGAAGTTTGTTAAAGTTAAAACAACAGAGCTGCATTTTGTCCTTCTTGCCAGCTAATGTCAAGCAGATCAAATATTTATCAAGCTCTATCAAATACTGACAAATATTTTTTATGGTACATCTTTTAAATACATTTGCATTTATTCAGTACATCTGTAGCTGTTTGACCATTCTATTTTCTGTTTTCATTTTTTTAGAATTTGTTCTTTACAGCAAATAAACTTACCTTTTTATCTGTCTTAACACAGACAAAACACCAATGACGTCCACACACTGGCTCAGCTCATCTCTGCCTACTCCCTGGTGGACACGGACAAAGCCAAATCGTATCCTTTCACCTGAATAAGTGTTTCAAATGGAAGAGCTGAAACGGTGGCAGGTGCTTGTTTGTTTTATCGTAATAAATAGCAGACTTTCTCTGATTTTTAAATGCAGAAATTAAATGTTTTTATGTGTTGAATTGATGGTCAGATAAAAAAAAGGTGGTAAAAATGTCACCTTGATCTAATTTTCCACAATTTGTTGCTTTTTTTGTTTGTTTTAGACGAAAAAAAAGATTAATCATAAATTATTTAAAGTACAAACCAGTAATGAAAACAAGTGCTTCCCTAGAAGATCACAAACACACCTATTGTAGATTGGTGTGAAATTCAGAAACCTGCTGTTAGGTCCAAAAGGTGAATGAGCAATGCAAAAATCATTAGTTTATAGAAGAAAGTGTTCCATCCTTAGCGCTGGTCTACAGCCTCAGCAAGCACCTACCGTCTGCAGACACCATGTCCTTCAACGTGGACGTGGACGAGCTGGAGAACTCCCACGGAGCCACATACGTCAGGAAAAAAGCTGCTAAAGTTGTAGGAGAAAGCCTTCCCAAAGAGCAAGGGTAAACCCTCGTTATACTACATTGGTTTTGCAATGTCCACATTTCCTTTTAATGATCAGAGAGGGAAGGAGGAGCTTAGGTTGCTACATATTCAACTTTCTGCTTCTCTGTTGTCTTTACAGCCAAGACGAAATCAAAAAGAAGAAGAAGAAAAAGAAAGGTACAACTGTGCTTCAACTGTGGATCAAAGAATTTAAGTAAAACAAATGATTAGTGTTCAGAAAGTCTTTGTTTCCTGTTAACAGTCTGAATTCCCAAGCAGTTCCTTTACTGTCACATTTCTCCTCGTTGTGGACTCATTTGTCACTTTAAATAAAGTCCTGCACCTGTATAGAAACAGAACAACAATGACTAGAAGTAAAGGGGACTCAAGTCTGTCTTTTGTGCAGAATGGCACCGTTACAATGCCATAAAAATCATCAAAAAAGGAAAGTTATGAACGAGCATTGAAAAAAAAACTGGAATGAACATGTGCAGGTTTTTTTCCGAATAGCTACAGGTGTTAATACTGGAAAGAAATAGTGACTCCACATACTGGAGATATTGTACCACTAAAGGATTTTGATGAAATAAACTTAGGTTTGGCTGTTTTTCCTGTCAGCACAGTACATTCACAGAGTGTTGAAAACTTGAAAATCTGGTGATTCTTCGTGTTTGTACAGTTTCAGACTCTGATAGTTTTTGTGTTTGTTTTTTATTTTAAACCCACTGTTAGTTTTTGGTTGTTAAAACTGTCAAAATGACATCAAAAAAGTAGTAGTGGCTTTAATTTTTTTATTGACACTTTAATGATATTTTACTATAAAATCTACCTTAAAAAAGAGGTGCAATATAATAATGTGTGACCACTGTATTTTTCTACCTGATGGGTAGAGCAATGTATCCAGAACTTTGTAACTCTTAGAGAAAAGGTGCCTTTTAGAAATATAACACACCTTTATCCTTTGAGACGACCAACTCTTTACTTGCTCTTCAAGTTATTTCATGTTTGTAGTTATTGACTTACTAACTGCCTCATTGACCTTCATTTTAGGAAAATTACCCAAGAACTACGACCCCAAAGCGACCCCCGACCCCGAGAGGTGGCTTCCAATGAGGGAGCGGTCCTACTACAGAGGCAAGAAGAAGGGCAAGAAGAAGGAGCAAATCGGAAAAGGCACGCAGGGAGCAACCGCAGGAGCTTCAGCTGAGCTGTGAGTAAACTAAACAATCACATGCAAGTGCAAACAGAGCCGTTTTGTAATTGAAACCTAATAATTAAATCCACTAATGGTGATAAAGTCCCTGAGATCGTTCTGTTGTTTCCCTGCCAATAAAGCCTCCAGAAACAGCTTTCCTGTTGTTGTAGCTACAGTATAAATATTTCTCAGTCTCACCTGGAGGAAAAACTAATCTGACAGAACTCACTAAACTGCTTTGACATTAGAATGTGAGGGAGTGTGGTAGTGTCGGTTTATCTCATTTCTCAAATCAAGACACCTATTAACTTTGGTAGACACCACTTTCCAGATGATTATAATGAAGTCTTCAGATCATGTCAGTCTTCGGTTGTTAACCCTGTAGACCCCAGCGTAGCAGGGGTGCTATGATTGCATATTCATTTTTGATTGGCGGTAGATTTAATACCAGATAAGATCGATCTTTCTTTTTTCATATAAAATCTGGTGAGTTAAACTAATAATTCACATATTCACCAGGTCTCAGAGCGCTTTTTCGTTGCAGTGATGGGTTTGTAAAAATATGCATTAAAGCGAACATAACAAAAACCTTCGAACAAAAAAATGTTTGTTTGGTTTTTTTTTAGGTTTATTGCACTTTTAAGCAGTTTGTTGCAGTTGTTAAGACATAAGTCAATACATGTTATTAAAACTTGGGATGTAAGGGTTATATTGATGTAAAACAAGTGAAAATACTCAAAAATTGCACTACAGTATGTAAAAATGTAAGAAAATGTCCCGGTGGACTTGCACAATGGTAGGTCTTTAAGGGTTAATGATCCATGAGCCATGTGAAAATCCTCTTGAATAAAGGTGAAATGTCTTCAAGAGCCAAATATGAGTTTCTCTTGCTTACTACTGAAGATCTTAGGATTTGCATTAAACCTCTGAAGAGACAGAGACAACTTCTTCTCAGTGCAGCTGTTGTCGTATGATTGCTGTTTCACATCTGTACAAACTGTAAAAGAAGAGAAAAACTACAGACTGAAGGAAAAATGACTCTCTTAAAGGTCATAATGGCCTTTAGACAGACAGACGCTGCAGGAGATTACATATAGTCTATTCTGATGTGACTAAGCAGACGAGTTGTCTCCATATTGGTCTGTAATCTAAATCTGACCTTCTCCTAACTACAATATATACCCAAAGATCAGAGAGAATCCTCAGAACTGATGCTGGCATTGCTTGCATGTACTGCTGCTCTGTTAGTGTCACTTCTCCTGATATCAGTAAACCTGAATCTCACCCTAACCCATCTGAGTTTCCAGCGTGTCTCTCTGTGTCTGCCTCGCTCAACTTCCACAACACAGACTACAGCAGTTTGAAAACAAACCTCTAAGAGGAGTTTGGTATTTTCTCTCTTCAGGGACGCCAGTAAGACCGCCAGTAGCCCCCCTACCTCCCCGAGACCAGGCTCTGCGTCCGGCTCATCTGCAGCCCCGGCCAGCGTGGTCCCCCCACGACAGCAGAAACCCGCAGCCTCGGGGGCCACCCGCAAGAAAGCACCACAGAAGAAGAAGAAGGGAGGCAAAGGAGGCTGGTAGTCGGAAGGAAACGACGTGAGGAGGAGTGGCTGAGAAATCAGAAGCTTTTTGTTTGTTATTTTGTCTTCTCTGTTCGGGTCATTTTGCAAACACGTGAAACCAAAATCTCCCCATCGCTCTTCTACACCATTAATTTGTAATATTTTGTGAAGTACAGCAGAGAGAATATTTAAAGGACAGTTCCACTGAAATATTAGAACTTATTGTTGCTCTGCAGGAACAGTTTTTGATTCTCTTTAACTTTGGTGTATTGGGGTCACAGTAAAATGATACTACAGATGCTACTCATGAATATTTTTCATTAAATTTGCAATGAATGTTGTTCGTTGGAGTATTTTCAGTGACTATACGACTGTTTTACTGTATTTTACACCTTCTTCAAGGGATATCCAGCAGCATATGTCTATAACACATTTCAATGTTTGAATCAAGTTCTTGAATAATGTCACTTCTGACATTTAGATCATTTTGTGGGACCTTTACATTTTAGTTACACTTTAGGAAACTAAATCCAGTGTTACGTCATTATTGCATTTTTAGAACATGAATTATTTACTTTAAAATAACTACAGTCAGGATTGTCTGAAAACTGCTTCTGCAGAGTAATGTGAAGTTTAGAATTTTGGGGGAATTGTCCTAAAATATGTAAGAGTCTGAATATTCAGATGTCGAACTCTGGCTGTCTGCGTCATGTTTCTTTAATACGTCCCTTTTATTTTCAATCAGCTGCAGAGAAGTAAAAGATATTTATTTTTGAATCCCTGTGTTGACTTCAAGCGGAAGAGTTTTAATTCTGTCAGATGCATGTTTTAGAAAGACACTATTTTGGCCAAGCAGGAGTCCCATTTTGTTAAGTCTTAATAAAACTCTGAACAGCGACATGCCTCCTGTGTTTCCTGTAATCATCTAAATTGAAATTTAAAATCTGGTTTAATGCTGATTATCTGCAGGTCTCAGAGCCATAAGAGGCACTGAAAGCACTCAAGTTTCCTTTAACAAGATACTAAAGTTCTTTTTTCTTATTTCTTAAAGTTTTAAGCAATGTCTCAGCATTGTTTTGTTTTTTTAAGTATGTTTTGATCGGTCAATCAGTCAAAATTGTCATTGAACATAATGTGTGACAAGAAATGTTTTAACCAAGCACAGGTTAAAAGCTAAAGCAAATGTTCAGCATCTTTATATAAGATTTTGTTGCCACTTCCTTAGATTATATGCAAAGGAAGCATTGCAACTCATGTTATATTGATAATATAGGAACTATTGTTTAAAGCAGCTTTAAATCTGAAGTAATAAATACATTTATTGCATTTTATTATAAATAGTTTTCTGGGAACCATTTCTTCACCACTTGTTCTCTTGATTCTGTATGAATGACATGATGAGAAATATCAGTGAAAATATCTGACTTCTATACTCAGTGGCTCCTGTTTAAAATTTCAAAATGGAGAAAAAAAAACGTGTTTAAGCTGTGCAAATTTTTTCAAAAATTATCTCGGAAAGTACTTAAATATCCATGGTTTATGATAAACAAAAAGTTCCAAGCAAATCTGACATTCTGGAGCAGAAGGCCCCTGATGATTTGGAGTAACCTCATCTCATGTCAACTTAATGAGAGTTATGTGTGTTCACTCTGAGGGCTGTTTGGTTTTGTGGTTATTTTATCTTTTTGTTGTGGGGCACACAGTCCATGCATAATAATCATTATTTAAAATATGTTGATTAAAAAAATGCTCCCACAATTACAAGAGATATCGATGAAAAAAAATACAACCAAAAAAGGAGATTTAAATTTTATTTTAACTGTTTTATTTGAGATTCAGTTTGGTCATCAGGGGGGTGGGACAAGAGAACAACATCATTTTAGGGGGAACTCTAGACTTATTTGGTATTAAAAAAAACATATTTAAACATTATTTTCTCCTAGTTTTTTCGATTTGGTCTCAGGACAAGTAAATTTATACAACAACTGCATGTTTTAGTATTTTGTACATGAATTATTTGAAATTTGAAGTAAAATGTCCAATTCTGGAATGGTCCATTAACCTAATTGGTTTAATTGATTAGTCATTAATTCCTCCTGCCACTTGTGGGCGCTGTTGCTCTGTAATTATCCATGTTGACACACACCTGCAGTGTGAACACCTGAGCAGCATCATCATTCTGTACCTGCCGGAGCTCCAGGAGACACCATGCCCCATGCGCCGCCTCCTTACTCGGACTTCTTCGACGAGCTTCTGACGGAGGACGTGGAGGAGCTGCTGGGCCGCTTCCAGCTCTCGGACTCGGTCAGATATGAGGTGTTCGCGGACATCTGGAGGCAGATGTGCTTCTCGGATGTCTTCAGAGGAATCCCCAGCCTGGCAGAGCTCAAGAGATTCAGCAGGGTCGCTCTGGCCACAGCCGTCAGCTACTTCCTGCCTCCGTTCAGCTTCCAGATCAGAGTGGGAGGTTTGTACCTGATGTTTGCTTTCTACCACACGCAGCTCTGCACACCCCCGGTCCGGATCAGGCTGGCTCTGAAGGACTGGGTCTACATCAAGAAGTTCCTCAGAGATTGTGCAGACGCCGGGCACCACGACGTGCTTTACGTCTACCGGAAGCTGGATGCGGCCAAAGCCTTCCACTACACCGCCATGCCGCACGTCCTCACCTTCCAGAAGCAGCGCAAACCCAAGAAGGCCGCTGTGTGTGCGGAGTTCCTGGGCAGAACGACCGCAGTGCAGGAGTTCATGTGTGCGGACATCCTGGAGGAGCTGGGCAACCTCCAGGGCCAGTACGAGCAGCTGAAGGAGGCCTGCCCGGAGGTGAGAGGTCAGGCGGCCATGACGCACCGAGACCTGGCCTCCCGCCTCACAGACTGCGTGTCGGAGTTCATCAGCTGGCAGCAGAAGAGCTTCTCCTCTCTGTGCGGGAAGGAGAAGAAGGTGGCGGGTGAAGATGGAGAAGAAGAGTCCAGCCGCGGCAGCAGCAGAGCCAGACTGCTGTCCTCCATCAAGCAGAAGAGCTACAGTTGCTACCAGGAGGCGCCCAAGTCTCGGAGGCACCGGCAGGCGGAGACGGCGGAGTCGCCGAGCTCCGGGTCCGAGCAGCTGCAGGAGCCCGCCGCAAGGCAGAAGAAGAGGCCTCCCTCTCTGCGGGCCCGGACCCAGCAGAGCCTGGGGGAGAGCCTGGGGGACAGCAGGACGCAGGCCTGGCTGCTGAGCGTCCCGGAGCAG
The DNA here is from genome assembly GCF_022539595.1 of Amphiprion ocellaris. NCBI lineage: Eukaryota > Metazoa > Chordata > Actinopteri > Pomacentridae > Amphiprion > Amphiprion ocellaris. The sequence goes on along the minus strand of NC_072778.1, from coordinate 5,907,948 downwards.
AAGGAGAGGCTCCCGATGAGGAGGACCAAGCAGGCAGCGGCCCAGTACGCCTGAGGACCAGGGCAGGATGTTCTCCTCTTCTCTGGTAAACAGACAACCTTAGTTTATCTGGTTCATTATAACCCGCCCAGTTTCTGTTTTAACTGGAATCATTTGTTCATAAATTTAATAATAAATCGTTGTTAAGTTCTTGCACTTGTTCCACAATTTTTTATTAATCTGATTAAGTTCCAAAAGCCCAACCAGTTGGCGTTTGAGTCTTTTCTTCAAGTCAGCAAATTACTCCAATGTAAACCGAGTTTTACAGGACAACAAATATATTCCTCTCCTTGTTTTGTTGCAGTTTTGAGCCAAGTTATAACAGACTCCAAACACATAACAACCCCAAAAATGGATTTTTTTTGCCGAATGGGACCTTTAATATCCAGCACCTTTTAGACATACACTCCTTTCTAATAATTTGGCAGCAACTAATGTGTCTGATCTATTCCTGAGTGAGGGGCCGGGTAAGAGTTTTTGGTAAAAGTTGTAACAGTAGTCGTACTATGTTGGACCTAGTAATATTTCTGTATCACTTTTAACACAACACACAACTAAAACATGGTATCTGACCTCAAAGTCTTCAGTTTGCAGTCTGGATTCTCCAGAAACCCACACAGATGCTTCACTCCTGAATCTTGCAGCTTGTTTGCACCCATGTCCAGAAGTTTCAGATGGGAAGGGTTGGACTTCAGAGATGGAACCAGAGAATCACCACTGACCTCTGACAAACTGCAGAGCTCCAACCTGAATAAAGAAAAAAGCATGTAGAGAAAATCATTGATGATCCAAAGATGTGTGAAGCTCAACATTACTATAAACTGTCAACTCTTCAATTCACCTTTTTTTTCCATGTCATGAATCACAGAGAGCAGACCTTTCAAGAACTTAGCTAGATGTTACCATCCTTGTTACTAATGTTGATCAAGCCTAGACAGGTGCTACACCTCTAGAGCATTACTCCAGCCAATACTGGCTAGCAGTCATGACACTTGTGTCAAATAAGTACCCCAAAAGGGACTGACATAGTGTCGCTCGTCATTCAGATTCCTCTGACACAGCTTCAGCTACCTGACCACTGATACAAGTGGCTAGCTTGACAGTACAACTAAGCTTGTTAACAGCATGGCTGCCAGATACTTTAAAACTGGGTTGGACAGAATGTATTAGATGCCACCTAGCACATAGAAGTTAGTGCTTCAGTTTTTTTGTTCAAAGTAACAGCAATGCTACAGCGAAAGGTCATTGAGGAGCACAGTAGTAGGAGTGATGCAACCCACCATATGTCACTGTAGCCTACCGTGGCTGTACAGCCCAGACTTAACTTATCGTTAAGCTATCTACACCAAGGTAGGTGGAACAGAAAGCAGACTTTCATTCAGATTTTGACCCCATGGTTGCAAATTTTCAAGTTTTGACATTCATGATGTGTGCATACCCAAGGATAACATCGAGTCGGCCACACATGGCACCTGCTAGGGCAACAAAATGGATTCCTTTCTCCCACTGATAGACGATGCTGAGGCTAGCTGCAAGGCTGTTATGTTGGAAAAGATCAAGGCCAATGAAGAGCTTCTCCCTAATTTCTTCACAGGAGTGTTACAACAGGTAGTGTTGGGTGAAGAGGACAGCATCCCCCTCAGGTGATCTGAAGAGGACAACGTTCCCTTCAGATCACCTGGTGGAGTCTCCTTGGAGGGAAACTTTTGTTCCCTCCCTCGGCTCATGTTTATGGATCACATGAGCACAGCTGCTCTTCCTCTCTGCACTTACAGGAAACCACACGTTTATGTTACATTATTAACTTTCACATACTATTTGAGTCAAATTTGACCCATTTTGACATTTGATTGCAGTAAAGAGATGAATTTTTATAATGTTAGCCTAAAATTTGGATGAATTTTCCCAAAGTAACCCCTAATGAATAGACTGTATATACAGATGTTTATATATAAGATGCTTATATAGGCTGTTCTCTCTAAGCTGCGCGCGTGCGCAATTGCACACTGCAGACACGGTCTCCGCGCACAGAAAATCTGCGCTGCACAAAAAAATCCAACCTAAATTGTAAATAAAATAAACACGTAACAATTCATTCTGTGCTATTTTTCAATGTGAGTCAGTGAGTGATCGGTGACTGGCTGCTGCAGCCAATGATGCGATTCACATACGTATTTACCATAGACTGTATATAATGGTATTTACGCAGCTAATCAACGTCAGGCGTCCTTATGTGCAGCTACCGTTGTTCTCATAGATATGAATGAGTAGATAGGACACGCCCCTTTGAGCTACGTGCTACAGCGAGGCTAAGCTAGTGGGTGCAAAGTTTTAGTGCATTCCGTTGATGGAGACGGCGTGAAAACGGAAACAAGAAGTATGCCGGCTCACTGTGCTGTATACAGTTACACACTGCGTCGTACGATTGAGACAAGGAAACTTGGAATGACTTTTCATAGGTAAGAATAGTTTTTGGCTCTTTTTTCATTATGAAATCTTGTTGAGAGCTTCCAGTCTATGAGAGCTAACTAGTTAGCCACTAGCAAAACGCTAAGGCGAGCTAGCAGCTTGACAAGCAAATACCAGACAATTAATAGTAGCTGTAGTATAGTTGTACAAGCAGTAGTAGTAATACTAAAAGTACAAGCAGCAGTAGTAGTATAAACAGCTGTCAGAGTCGTAGAAGTAGTATCAACATTTGTAATAGTATTACAAGTTGTAGTAGCAGTGCCAGTATCAGCAGCAGTAGTGTACTATCACTACTACTAGTAGTAGTCACATTGCTATTACTACCACCAATACTACCAATAGTAGTTATAAAGCCTAACTCATGTATATCCAGATTACCATCTATGTTCTTCCTCCAAACCCATTTTATGATTGAGATTACAGGCAGTTCTTTAGGACTGCTCTCAAATAATTGAAATGTTACTAAACAAGGTTATACTTATCAAATTAAATAGCTCTGGTCTCCAGTATATTGGCGAATTTGGTTATTTGTACTTAATTTATTAGCATGATTTCTTTTTAATATGTTGTGTACAGACTTAATTACTTCTCTGTCTACTTTTCTTACTCCATGTAGATTTCCCAGAGACTATGGGTTGAGGAGGAATTGGAAGTTTGTCGGTTTAGACCTGGTGTCATTCCATCAGTGTTAAACTTCCCGGCTCATCTTGGAAGAGTACGTGCCAGAAAGACCACGACCAAGCAGCCTTGAGATCTTAGGCAGCGTCTCCCTCAGGTGGGTGTTGACGGTGTTCACGGTCAGGTCTGTAGAGGGGGGAGGCCGCCACCCACCTCCCCACCTACTCTCCGCCCTGACTCCACCCAGACTCCGCCTTGGCTCCACCCATGTGGTCACTTTATTAACTACGATGCCAAAGGGACGACGAAATTACTTCTTTTCATCTGATCTGTAGCTCAGTGAGTTAAGGGTTTACCTGTAGAGCTGCAGGTCGCTGGTTCAAGACCAGACCCTTCTTAAATTTTATCAAAATCCTGACAAAGACAAAGAAAAATGCCAGTAGTGGGTCTTGAACCTACTACCTTCCACTTGGTAGTCTCTCTTCCTATCCCCTGAGCTACTCGCTCAGATACTAATTCTTCTTTTTTTTTTTTTGTATTTATCATCTATTTTTTTTTTTGCCATTTTCGAGTTTTTTTTAACTTGAGTCTCGACTCGACCGTTTTTCTCAGGAGGTTGGACTTCAGCCTTTTTGCTGGAGGGTTGAACCCTCAGTTCCAAGACTTTCAGAGCCTCCAGACCTCCCGAGTCCTCAGGACCTGAGCTTTCACACAGTCTGAGGGCTGAAATTTTCTAAGTCCCACAGTAGTTCTCTGTTAGATTGAATTTCCAGACAGTCCAAGGACTGATATCTTCTAAGTTCTTGAGTAGTTCTCTGTTAGTTTGAACCTTCACACAGTCTGAGGACTGAAATCTTAAAAGTTCTTGAGTAGTTCTCTGTTAGTTTGAACCTTCAGTCTGAGGACTGAAATTTTAAAAGTTTCTCAGTACTTCTCTGTTAGTTTGAACCTTTAGACAGTCTGAGGAATGAAGTTTTAAAAGTTTCTCAGTACTTCTCTGTTAGTTTGAACCTTTAGACAGTCTGAGGAATGAAGTTTTAAAAGTTTCTCAGTACTTCTCTGTTAGTTTGAACCTTCAGACAGTCTGAGGAATGAAGTTTTAAAAGTTTCTCAGTACTTCTCTGTTAGTTTGAACCTTTAGACAGTCTGAGGACTGAAAACCTAAAAGTTCTTCAGTAGTTCTCTGTTAGTTTGAACCTTCAGACAGTCTGAGGACTGAAATTTTAAAAGTTTCTCAGTACTTCTCTGTTAGTTTGAACTTTCTGGTTAACAGAAGCCTTAAAACTTGTGACCATGAGTCTTGATTTCACATTTAGACCATCAATCTGAGGTCTTCTCAGACCTTCACCTGTGGGTTTTTAGAAATCCTCAACAAACTGATTCTCTTCACTGTACAGTAAAGTCTGTGGAGATCAGAAGGTAACATTAGTTTGATAAATGCCTTCAACTACTAGTAGACTTTATCTGGAAAGCAGTTTTCTGAAATGAGTTCTTAGTAAATCTGTCCACAATCAAACCAACAACATAGAAAGAGGAAATGTTTGAAGAAACAACTTGATGCTTTCGTTTCAGACTAGAAAACGCTTTAAGACTTTTAGATCTGTTTTTGCTCTTCTTGATCGTTTTATTGTCTCTTCTGTTTAATTTGATCTTCTAAAGTCTAACTGGTGTCTTTTGAAATGTTTCATCTTTAGTTTGATTCTTCTTAAACGTTTAGTTTTGCTCTTTTCTCACCTTTTATTCTTTTCTAATGTCTGATTTGATTTCCAAATGTTTTGTCTTTTTAATGTTTAATTGTTTTTTCAAATGTTTTATCGGCTTGTTTGAGTTTCTTTTTCTTTCCCAATACTTAATGTTTCGATTAAATCTTTAAGGTTTTTCTTTTTAAATGTTTTACCAGCTTTTAATGTTTAATTTTCTTTTTAAATCCTTCATTGTATTTTCTGTGTAATTCCTATTTGAACTTTTATTGTCTTTAAGATATAATTTTCTAATTAAACATTTAATTAAATGTTTTGTCTTTGTCAGCTTTTTATTGGATAGGCGTAGTGAGAGACAGACAGGAAACGGGGGAGAAAAGTCGGGAGAAGACTTGCAGCAAAGGGCTACTAGCGGGACTCGAACCCGGGACGCTGCATCGGAGACCAGCCTCTGTACATGGATCACCCGCTTAACCCGTTGAGCTATATGGGCACACATGTTTTGTTTGTTTAAGGGTTTAATAATCTGATTAAATGTTTTGCATTTTTTAAACCGTTCAACATTCTTCTTGTTTAATTGTATTTTCTAAATGTTTAATGATGGAAAATACTTTATCTGTAATTTCTAATATTTGTATTTTAAAAATTTTGTTTAATTTCATAACGACATGTATTGTACGTTGTTGAATGATCTCATTCAATATTTGTCTGTTTAATGTAATTTAATGTAATTTAATGTTTAACTCTATTAAACAGACAAAATATTGAATGAGATCATTCAACAACGTACAATACATGTCGTTATGAAATTAAACAAAATTTTTAAAATACAAATATTAGAAATTACAGATAAAGTATTTTCCATCATTAAACATTTAGAAAATACAATTAAACAAGAAGAATGTTGAACGGTTTAAAAAATGCAAAACATTTAATCAGATTATTAAACCCTTAAAAAGACAAAACATTTAATTAAAAAATTAAATGTTTAATTAGAAAATTACATCTTAAAGACAATAAAACTTCAAATAGGAATTAAACAGAAAATACAATGAAGCATTTAAAAAGAAAAATAAACATTAAAAGGTGGTATATGTATATATAATTTAATTGTATTTAATGTTTAACTCTATTAAACAGACAAAATATTGAATTAGATAATTCAACAACATACAATACATGTCATTATGAAATTAAACCAAATTTTTAAAATACAAATATTAAAAATTACAGATAAAATATTTTCCATAATTAAACATTTAAAGAATTAAACAAGAAGAATATTAAACATTTTAAAAAATGCAAAACATTTAATTAGATTATTAAACCCTTAAAAAGACAAAACATTTAATTAAAAAATTAAATGTTTAATTAGAAAATTAATTCTTAAATTTCCTAAATCTTTTTAATAATAAAACTTTTAAAAAGTTTTATTGTATTAATTTTTTTCCTTTAATTGCTTTTTGTTATGTAGTTTATTTCTTTAATCTTCTTTTTCTGTCAAGATTTGAACCCCAACCTTAAAAATGAAATAAACCCTTAAATCACAATGAAAATACTTCTGTTGTCACAATCATGAGTTAGTCAGTTATTCAGTTTATCAATTCAACTTTATTTGTTTAGCACCTTTTACACAGATGACAAAACTAAACAAGCAAGGAGAAAAAAAATATGCTAAAACTTGGATTAAAACTCAAACATTTAAAAAAAAAAAAAAAAAAAAACATTTAACATGGCAATAACATATGTTGTGTCCAGGGGATGGAGGGAGTTTATTGAAGTCTTCTTGGGCTCACATGGTAAATCATTTAACATATAAACTTGATATTCAGTCTCAGGAAACTGGAAACTGCAGAGTGACAGAAGAAGCAACAATATCTCCTGTTTTCTCCTTTAATAAGTCAACTCTTCTTGTGCTTTCAGACCAAAGAACTACAGATTCTTCACAACCTGCTCAAACTCTTGGTACAGGACCTCACCACATGGGTCAAGAAGGTTTCCGTCTCATTTCTACTCTGAAGCTCACCTTCTCCTGCTCAAACTGCTGACAAATGTTTCTGCTGCTCTAAAGTCTGGTCTCCAGAACTTCCTAAAAACTCTCAAAGGCTCTTCTGCTGCAGGTTGCTTTGTAGAACTGTTCCAGAAAACCTCACTAAACCACATGGAGGGGCCTCAAGATAGTCGTCCAAATGAAACCATACAAAAACCAAACTAGAACAACCCAAACGCTAAAGTCTCCTGTAGCCTACCAGAGAACCTCTGAGAACAGAGAATCAGGACAGGAACTCTTACCTTCTGGACAACCAACATTGGTTCACAAACAAGAATACAGAATGTGTCTGACCAAAAACCTCTAAAGACTCACGACAGTCAAGATAAAGACACAACTCAGCTGCACCAAATCCACTAATCACTGCAGACATTATCACCATGTGATAACTGTGGCTAAAGAACCTCATTTACCAAGACAACTATCCAGTACAAAGCCCTAAAACACACCAAGAAACACATTAAAGTCTATTTTACTGCTGGAAGCTGCAAGCCAACGCCTAAAGAACAAACTAAAGGAACAGAACCAAACCCGGTTCAGTGGTGGAGAGAAGCAGAGGAAATGTTTGTCTGCAGCTAAATAAAGCAGGAAGACACTGAGCTGCTCAGGTGTTCCTGATAACACCAAGCAGCTACCTGGACAGCCAATAGGAACACAGCCACCTGGACAGCCAATAGGAACACAGCTTACTGGAAGTCCAGAGGGCTGGCTTAGTGAAGGAAATTTAATTTAAAGTTGAAGCAGAAAGTTAACAAAGAAAGTTGAAAACCACCTTCTGATACCTGAAATCTCTGAGTTTTCACACAAAGAACACCTGAACATGTCAAACTGGTTCCATAGTAGAACCATCATTGTAAAAACGTCATAGTATGGTGTGTTGCTCAAAAAACATTAGGACCCGGCTGTCAGGGGACAAACATGTAAGAAACATGAGAACAGAGAGAACCCAACCAGTAGGTCACAGTTTATCATCCCCCAGTCATCTCCTGAAGTCCATATGGTGAGAGACATCAGTATCTGGTTGTTCATTTACCAGAGGATGCTTGTAATGATGCTGATGTGGTCTGTACTCTACAGTATTTTAGTGACTCAATAAATGCCTAAGTTGTTTTTTTTTAAATACTTTTTAGTTTTTAATAAAAATTTAAGAGCCTATATGTAATAAATAAACGGCCTTTGCCTATCTTAAGAAAAATTCACTCAGAACTCTATGTTAACAGTACTAAATAAGTCAATAAATACATGCATACACACATAAATAAGTTAATACATTAACTGTGTTAAGATAAAATTTAGATTTTAAAAAAAGTTGTTTATGTTTTTGCAGAATCCAGTATTACTCACTGGTTGGTCATTACATTTTGTTAGTTTGATTTCACTGTTTAAAATGATGCCACCTCTTTTCAGACAGAACCTGTGATAATAAAACAATACAAAATTTTTAGGTCCGTGTTAATAAAGCACTTAAAGCTTTAAGTATGGCTAAATGCTTTTTTCAGAATTAAATATATCACTCCTTAGGTGGTAGTGGCCCCAAGTTCAGTAAAGTTGGAAAGATATTCACAGATTCAGACTTCCAGCATCAATAACTCATTAGATATAGGTTGTCAAAACATAAACGGTGCCTCTTTCCCATTGTTGCAAGGCAGACAATGTGCTACAAGCCCAGTTTTATCAAAAGTAGCTTTCTTTCAAGCTACAGGAATAACATTGGTGTCTATGGAGTGAACAGGATCCGTCTGCAATTTGCAAAACCGCTGCAACAGTAAAGAGAGACAAATATTCAATAACTTCACTCTTATACATTGTAGTGTTACTAAAATCACTGCAGCCTTCAACTGGCTCCTGTTGACAAAGTGTTTTAACAGAAATGTAAATGCTGTAATTTGATTCTTTTAATGAACCATGTAACTTGAATGGATGTGATGCTGGTGTGACCACAGTGCACACGTCTGATGTTGCTCACAGTGGTCCAAGGAACGCTCAGGGAGTTTGTGTGTTTGCTCAGACTCATGAAAAATTACAGGGAACATTGCTTATATATAATGATGTTTGTAAACATCTTTATATGTAAATATATAAAGATGTTTATATAAAAATGTTTTCGGAACACTGTAGACTGTATATTAAGATGTTGACATATACAGAAGTTTATAAACAAAGATGTTTATATACAAAGATGTTTACATATAAATATGTTTATATATAAACATGTTTTTATATAAAGCTGTTTTATATATGAAGATATTTTATATATAAAGATGTTTATATATAAAGGTTTTGGGGATGCTGCAGACCGCACATAAAGATGTATAGTAAGATGTTTATATATAAACATGTTTTATATATAAATATGTTTATACATAAACATATTTTATATATAAATGTTTAGGAACATTGCAGACTGTATATAAAGATGTTTATACATAAATATGTTTATATACAAACATTTAGGAACATCTGGCGCCATCTGGCGGTCGGTTTGTGAAAGTGCATGAGCGGAAATATCGTTGCAGTGAGTTCCTCCGGAGCTTCCTGCCTCTTAATCTACTTGTTGATCGGAGCAGGAGGCGGTCTGCGACTTAAACCTTCACTCAAACAGCTACAACAATGTCGGAAACTGACGGATAAACGGCGCCAGAAACGCAGCAGCGCAGCCGGCGGTGGAGCACCATGTTCGGCCTGAGGGAAGCCGCAGTCCTCGGAGCCTCCGCGGTCCTGGCGGGAGGAGTCGCTTATCTCATCTGGAACTACGCGTCCTCCTCCGGGCACCAGAAGCCCGACACACGGCCGGGAGAGGACGGAAGGCATTCCGGAAGAGGAGAGACGGAGGGGAAAAGAGAGGAGACTCCTGTTGAAGAAATTGTTTCTGCTGCTGAGGCTCCCAAAACATCACAGGTAAATAAAACTCTTATCACCGAGCTGCACCTAAACACACCTCTGCACCGCCAGATGTGACCGTAAGATCCATAATAAGAGAAAAACAATGTTTGAAAGGACGTGTTGTAGCAGTTAAAGCTTTTACTAGATGATCCATTTGCATTTTACTTCTTGTGTTGGATGTTTGCCATCACTCAGCTACACACTTTATATTAAACAAACTGCTCAGTGTAAATATTCATCAGTAACTCTTCTCAACCTGTTTAGACATGTCCTCTGGGGTCAAAGGAGGAAATGCTGGGAAGTGTAGGTCATTAACAATTTTGTCCCTTACGTAATGGTTTTCGTAATTTAAAATATCCTAAAGTGTCCCTTGTTGTACTTTGTTTTTGGATTTAGACATTTGAAGATGTCACTTTGGTCTGTGGGAAACTATAATGAGATTTTTATTTCATAACACATATCTATAAAATATAGAATGGAGTATCTTTATTGTCATTGCACAACAAAATTGAAGGTGCAGTCCTATCGTAGGTGAATGGGGTAAAGAATTTAAAAACTGTAATAAAATATAAAAGAAACAGAATTAAAAGAACAAAGTGCCCAAAATTCCCTGGAGTGCAATTGAGAAATAAAACAAAAACATTTCATTCCCACATAAACAAATTTCACATCATTAGGTTGTTGCACGTGTGATTATTATTACATTTGTATTTTGTGTTAATATTGCACAAAAAACGTTTCTTCGTCTGTTATATATGTATTTTATGTATAATAAGTTTTATTTTATTAATTAATTAATTTTTTACAAATTTCTGGCATTTGACTAGTCAAATCAATGGAAAATGACAAATACTCAATAAATTAATAGAGACAACAATATTTTGTTCATATGTTTTACAATATTTTAACTTCATATTGACAGAAATTTCCAAATTGGAAGAGCCAGAAACAGCCAATACTACACATTTTTTGCTTGAAAATAATTATAAACTTCCTTTATGTGTCACCATTTAAAATAATCTTACAAGTTAAATTGTGAAAAACAAGTTTATTGTCCAGTGGACTAACAATAATCAAAAGATGCTGTTTCTGTATGTCCAAACTGCAGTTTCTTTTTCATTATCATCCATCAAAAGCAATATATCTGCAATTAAATATTGTTCAACTAACTCAATACTTTTTTCCTTTTTCATACTGAGATTGAACAAGTTATTTTATTGTTCAATCGTCAATATATGTTTATATTCCATAAGTAATGAAAGCGTTCAGAGAAGCCTCATTTTAATATCAGGATGAATGCTCACCCCTGCTCTGCTCTGTGTTCCAGTCCTGTTCTGTGGAGTCTCAGGGGACACAGGTTCTGGTTCTGGGCCTGGATGGATCTGGGAAGACCAGCCTGCTGCACTGCTTTTCCTCGGGCAGCCCGGAGCAGGACACGGAGCCGACGGAGGGCTTCAACGCCGTCTCCATCAACAGAGACGACCTGCACATCGAGTTCCTAGAGAGTAAGTCTGTTTGTAAATCAGGGAGTCTGTAAGATTTAAGAAGCTCGGAATAAAAGGCCTTAGAAGGTGTCAGAGAGTGTTTTCTTCCTGCTTGTTGTGACCTTTTTTACATTAATTTAATAAATAAATCATACATAAATCAAGGTTGCTGCTAAAGTAAATATCGCCTCCATCCCTGCAGTGGAACCGCACTAGTATCGCTGAATATTATACTGTAATATTAGGAGATGTTGGTAATTTTGAACTCTGTATTTGTATGATACAGACGTTTGAGTGATTTATTTTACATGCAAATAGACTGTGGATGCTGGCTGCAAAATGGCTAAATAAAAGACTAAATATTGGTGCAAATTTAACACCTTTGTCACTATATCTTAGCTAGAATTGCCACTGTTGAGTCTTGCTTGCTGTCCTCCGATTGGTTCCCTTGTCTCGACCAGCTGTATCCTCCTCTACCTCCTCCTCTTCCTCATCATTGTTTATGCCATTTCTGTGATCTTCCTCCTTTCTTGGTCCTTCCTGGTGTTTTACTTCTAAACATTTTAGCAATATATTATGAGCAATTATCTAAAAATCTAACTTGCGGCAGGTTGATAAACATACACCTGTATTAGTGTGAGTAAATCACCCAACAATGAGCGGAACAATATTTGTGATTTTTGGTGTAATTTGTGAAAGGAATTCCTATTCCAAATTCGGATTCAGAATTTTTTATTAAAAGAAATTATTGCTATTGTTGTGAAAGTTGCATGATGTCAAGGCACACACAGAGAGACATGCAGGAGACTCAGATGACTTAGGCTGCAAACAATATTTACCGATATCAGGAGAAGTGACACTGATAGAGCAGCAGTACATGCAAGCAATGCCAGCATCAGTTCTGAGGATTCTCTCTGAACTTTGGGTACATATTATAGCTGGGAGAAGGTCTGATTTAGATTACAGACCAATATGGAGACAACTCACCTGCTCAGTCACGTCAGAATAGACAATATCCAACTTCCTGCAGCGTCTGCCTGGCTATTGGCCATTATTATGACCTTAGAAAGTGGAAAGAGTCATTTTGCCTTCACAGCTGTGATTTAATAATAAATTTGTTTCCCCATAGCTGTTTTTTTTTTTTTTTTTATCAGACTTCCACACTGTAAAGGCATTAAGTAGCATTCTATATTGTATTTAAAACCCTGTAAACGACTGAGATGCTGAGTTTGAGTCATAACTTGTCTGTCTGTTAGTTGGAGGTAAAGAGGATCTGCGGCCGTACTGGCAGAGGTACATGTCCAAAGCTCTGCTGCTGGTGTTCGTGGTCGACTCCTCCGACCCACAGCTCTTCCCGGTTGCTAAGAAACATTTACACGAGCTGCTGGCCTCACACCCCCGCCTGCCTTTAATGGTACTGGCCAACAAACAGGTGAGCATGACAGGAAGACACTCCAAAGTGTTTAAAATTAGAGACAGCTTGAGAGTCAGTCAAAATAAATCAACTGAAACCACATGATTCACTGAGCTGCCAAAATAAACAACAACAAAGTGGGTTTGTATTGTTAATAGTGGTCATAGTCTTTCATCTGTAACCTTTATGATTAAGTTTTGCACTTTTATTAGAAGTCCAGCTGTAGTTTTTCTCTTGTGATTGGTAAGAAAAAGTTCCAGAGTTGTCATGTAACCCTGTTTATTCATGTAGCACATTTCAACAAGCAGATCCCAATGTTTGATTCCTTCTATACTGCTGTTTAAGTATATTTATGTAAGAAGAGAACTCGCTGGTTCGAAGGTGCCATTTTTCCGTAATGTATTTTTTTACAGGCATTTTGAAGTTCCACATTAGAAAGAGTTGATGATAAACACGAATGTGGAAAATTCATCCCCATTTTTGCAAGTTTTTACACTGGCTGAAGGTGGTTTCTTACTTTTTCAAACAGAGTTCTTGGGCATAATGGAAGACGAAAACATCTTTATTGAATAAGTTCAGTTGTTGCTGTTTTTTTCTTTGTGTTCATCTGCAACTTTTCTGATTGAACACAATTTCTAAACAGGTGACTCCATTTTCTCTCAAAATTTTGTTTATTTTTCTGAGTTGACAAATGATTGATCTTGTTTCTGGCTTCTTCTACTCTACTACTGACACCTTCTAATGACACTTTGCTGGGACATTTAAAAGGTTTGCTGAAAATTGGCTAGACATTTTTATGGAAACACGGCTAATGAGCTCAAACACACTGTCCGTATAACCAGAACTTTTATTGACTGACTAAGACCATTATCAGGTTTAAATTCTGCGTGTAACCTGTTAAAATGGAGGCTGGAGTCTGAGAGCATTTCCAAAGACTAAATGATTAATTATAAGTGGTCATAGATTTGATGTAGCCAAATCCTAGACTTTATTGCTGAATAGTGATTTTGGAATGAATTTAAAAAGGAAGTGATGCAGTGTGGAATTTTGCCAATTAGTGTTTTATAGATAAACAGGAACCAATGCCTGTCTCGCCTTATACAATAAGCAGTGATGAGTGGAATAGCTGTCATGGATAATAAATCTGAGTACTGAGAGATAAACAGAATCTAAAGCCTTCAGAGTGGAAGTAGAGGCGTTTCTGTCAATGCTGTCTCCATTATCTAAGACAGACAAGAAGACTGCTTTGATTATTTGTTTTCTACAAAATATACGAAAAGTAGCTCTGTTTCTGGAAAAGTATCCAATTTTGTGCCATAGCTTGTAGACTAACATTTCAATATGATTTTCAAATGTGAGTTTTTGTTCCAGATAGACATCTAGAAACTTAGATTCTGAGACTCTCTCGGCATAATCTTTATATTTGGACATCCAGGATCTAAAAAGACAAATTCTGTTGAAGTCCATCGGGTGGATTCTTGTAAGAAGTGTGAGAATATCTCACCTTATCTCCACCCTGACGTCTCCTCATGTTGGTCTTCTGTCTCCAGGATCTTCCAGGTTCCTGCAGCATCACTGACCTCCATGACACCCTGTCTCTGTCCGATGTTGGGGACCGCCGCTTGTTCCTCATCGGTACCCACGTGAAGAAGGGCGAGGCGGAGCTGGGCTCAGGCGTTCAGGATGCTCGGGACCTGATCGTCCAGATGGTTTGTGACGGCAGATAAAGCTCACAGTTGGTGATCGTCAGTCAGTCCTGTGTTTCTGATCAAATTTAATGCACTTTTTTTTCTCTCTTTACTGTTTCCACTACACCGGGTCGGCTGAAACTCCTTTATTTATTTGTGTTTTGGTACGTCGCAGTTGGGATTAGAAAAAAACCTCAGTGTCGTCATCAGAAAAGGGCCAGATCTTATTGTTTATTTCCTGATTTTTACTTAAACTGGGGGACAGTTCTAAAAATTTAAAACAAAGAAAACATTTTTCCAATTTGTCTCAGCAGAGGATGGATAGAGCCATGAATAATACACTTTGCAAGACTGTTACTGTGTGTTCGAAAGCTTTAAAAGCATTGTAATGTTATTTAGTGCTGCATTTTAAGACAGATCATAATGCTTTTCATGTGTCATAATCAATAGAATCTAAAACATCTTGACATATGAGACTTCAAGCTCATTGTATCGGCTTAGAGCAGACTTTTATGTTACTTCTATTTCAACGAAAAACAACTTAATTAGCGTCTGTTATAATAGAAATACATTTTTCAGTCAGTAGCATCTTTCTGCCATGTGGGGACACCAGTGTGCAAACTTTCAAGTGCTTCAGAGTCTTAGTTACCAAATCTGGGGTCCGTTTCATGAAGCAGGTTTAGTGAAAACTCTGAGTTTGTTAACCCTGAAATGAGGGAAACTCAGAGTTTTCCGTTTCACAAAGGGAGGTAACTCAAACCCGAGACAGAGGGGTAACTCTAGCCTGTTTCACAAAGAGAGGTAACTTAAACTCTCGGTCAGTTACCGTAGTAACAGACTCTCTGACTCTAACCTGGTCGGGACCAGGTTTTTCTCAGTAAACCTCGAGTTTCTCTCAGTCTCCGCCCTCTTTCAGCCACACGCCATTTCATTTCCTCATTCATTCAGTCAGCTGGCGAGTTTTGGCGAAGTCTAGTTCTGCCGTGTGTCAAAATGACGTCCTTTTATTAACGATCCAGTAGATGAAGGAGCAGCATTACTGCACAGAGAATTAAATATTCGTCAGGAGATTGTTATCAGACCGTGCATAGATGTTCTCGCATTTCTCGACAAGTATCTTTTAGAGCAGTACCGTTTCACGTCACAGTCCATAATCTACATCCAACCTCATCCGTCCTTATATTTACAACATGACCAACCACAGTCATGCTCTCACATCCCAGCAGATATTGTGTGTTGTGCTGCGGTTCTTTGCAAATGGAAGTTTTTTTTATATAATGTAGGAGATGCAGAGCACTTCAGTAAGACAACTGTATGCAGGACGGTCAGAAAAGTGTGTCTGGATCTGAAATGACTTTTACCATCTTTGTGGTTTTCCCTGGACATAAACCTGTCAGAGCCATCAAGGCTCTCTCTCTCTCTGTGTATATATATATATATATATATATATATATATATATATATATATATATATATATATATATATATATATATATATATATATATATATATATATATGTATATATATATATATATAGTTGGCTGAGTAGAAGTCTGTCAGTTTAAATAGGCTTAATTATTTAACAACATGATATGGATGCAGACATTTAGGCTGTGTGTGGGATAAAACCACTGCATACTTAATATTTAGGCTACTTTACAATGTAAAACATGATCAAAACGAGGTAGCTCCATGAGATTATGCCGACTTCTTACCTGTTTTAAAAATGTTTTTATATTTCATCTTCAGCTGCTGCCACATGTGCTTCTCCCCTGCAGGATTGCACCTAAATGAAATAACTTAATAGGCTACTATTCAAACAGTTTTCCTGTAATATTATTGTGATTTAAACTTACGCATTGACCCAGGCAGCAATGTTCTCCCACACCGTCTCCCTCTCTTTTGCAGCTGCAGGTGTTGCACTTCTTTCTAAAAACGTGCTCAAACTCGCTATATAAGCGCATTAAGATTTCCAATTCAAACGATGTAGTCCTCTGCTTCCCCGTTGCCATGGTGACTCGTCGAATCGGCGCTCCATTGATACTGGCTTTTCAGAGTTGTGGTGCACTCGCTTAACTCCGGGTGAAACTACTCCGAGTTGATTGAACCAGCTCAAATCAGCCGTTGTGAAACTGAAAACTCAGAGTTTTCTATCTCAGAGTAGATCAACTCAGAGTTCAGGGTTAAACTCAGAGTTTGTTGAACCTGCTTCGTGAAACGGACCCCTGAAGACTGTTACAGCTTTAAAAACACACTTCTATGTTACACGTTCATTGTATTTGATGTGTGTTTTCTGTTAAACCTGTTAAAGGGAACTTGCTTTATCTTAATGGAATAAAAAAAAAACAGGATGGTTTTTTGCCGTTCAGAGAGATGACTTGCTTTTTTTTCGTTTAAATACTGTCTTATTGGAGGAAATCTGTAACTGCAAACTGTGGGATGAAGCTGAACTACACTGTTGATGTGTGCAACGTCTTCACCTGTACCATTTCTGAGGGATGTAAAGCATTTCAAAGAGCACATTTACAAAAAAATACCAAAATATCCACTAAATAGTAAATGTGAACAGTTTGATATTTACTGTTTTTTCATATTATAAATAAACTGTTTCCACAAATTTTTTCTGGTGTTTTTATGGTGATTTTAGGGTTTGAACCTTTGAGCTTCCACGTACAGGACAATCTCTGTCTCTGTTTATGGGTATAAAATGAACTTATCTGCCTCTAAGCCTCATCCTAACATAGCTCCTGTCATCTACACGGCATCAAAGCACACTTATATCTCCAGCAATACTCTGCAATCACCTCCCGGCTGACCTAGACGTATCACTTTCCTTTTAACATCCCGTGTCGGAAGTCTTGAGTCGGTAAGATGGATGGCGAAACCACACTGACTCCTGTTTCAAGGAGTCCTCAGGTGTGGAGCTGGTTGCCAAGGACTCCCAGCTCCATAGCAACAGCAGGAGATTATTGACACCATCAATGGGCAGCGAGCCGACATATCCAAGCCTGCTGCGGCTGCAAGGTGACATGGTGTCTGGAAAACAAGGTAAATTTATCATTTCCTCTCAGTCTTAGGATGCTTGGGAACTAATATTTTTAATCTGTTAACTCCTTTTGTTGTTGGTTGTTGCAGGAATTCAGTCCAGATTTGGTCCATCGAACAGGTGAAGTTATTTTTCCAATGCATCTAGTGTCCTCTATCGAAACTTTTACTGTTCTCTCGCTTATTCCTCATATCACAATTAGTTAACATAATCAGAATTCACAAGTATGCGCCCAAATTTCCTAAGTTGCTGGGATAAATATAGACAGTAATGGATGAACTCTTTGATTGGAGGGCTAAAAGTAATGAATGAAACCATTGAAATATTTGGCCAGAGGTAAGACTAGATGAAATATGTATTAGAGTTATGTAGGGAATAAAAAAAAATAAGATAAATGCAGCAAAGTTAAAGTTAAAATGCAATTTTGTGACCACAGTGAGGTTTGGGGTTCAATCTGAAGAGTGACACCAGTTTTTAGAAGCTGGAATATAAAAAAATCCTCAGCAAAGATGTGAAACCCCCTGAGCTACTGCATGTTCCCACTGGGCCCTGAGATACCCTCGTATTGAATGCAGTTTTCTGCTGTTCTCTGAATGTTATATGATTTGGCAGAATCTTGGAGCTGGCGCAGCATAAAACCTCAAAAACAGTTTGGGCAACGACTCCTTGGTGAGTAGCTGTGTCACACAAACTTCCCTGATAACCGCAAGAAGAATCACAATGGCCTCTATTCAGCACATGCCGGGTCCTGAACATTTTGAGAATGGCAGGGCCAGTTCTGTTCCAGCTGCTACATCATATAAGATTCCATGTTTGTTCATTGATCCAATGTGAAACTGACTCCAAGAATCCAGGAGCCAATGTGGTCAGTATTTCCTTCTTCGAGTGCAATTTCCCTAAACTACATAGTTCAAAGCAGATGTCTGGCACACTCTGAATGTGTGTTTAAAAGGGAAATACAATGGAGGCATGAGCAGAGGTCATAGCTGATTGAAGGTATCATTTTTTTATTTGGTAATTGCCCATTTGGAAAATATTTATTCTGCCTCTCCACTCATATTTTCATCATTGCAGCTTCTTACTGGAAGCTTTCCATGTTTTTTTTCATTGATTAGTGAGAAGCTGAGCTGGGGCAACCAGGAGCCAATATGGCCCATCTCCGCTTCAGCGCTCGGAGCCGCTCCAAGTGCAAGAATCCAATACCTAGCCAGGCACAAAAGAGACTTCTCAGCAAGGGAGGACCACCGGAGGTAACTGTAGCCTTTCTGCACCTCCAACATTATTGATGACTCTATCAAAAAGGCATGAGCGGGAGGGTTGTTTGTGTTTGTGCTGTAAAGCCGAGCACACAAGCTTTTTATGCCGTGCTGCATCGACATATTTGAGTGGAAACGTTTGCAAAGCTCTTTGGCACACAGTAGATTCAGGAAAGTGATGTTCAGGACTGATGCCAGCTGATCAGAGGTGATCACCCCAGAGAGCTGTCAGGCTCAGTTAGTGGCTGGAAAGATGCACTGGTAGTTACAGCTGCAGAGGCTCTTCTTCTGATAAAACCAATAATAAATCACTGTTATTAAAGATGACAGCTGGTTTGGTCCAAAGCCATGTTTGTTTTTCCACATTGGCCTGCAGACTGCTGATTACATACATATAGATAGATTTTATTCTCCATTGGTTTGCTGGACTAAATTAGAATTTGTTGTGTCTGATAATTACCCTGCTGGTCGACATCTAATTACATCAGTCTGCAGTCTAGAAGTCTAGTCCATGTTGTTAATTTTTAATCCAATTAGTTGTCAAAGTATTGCACAAAAACACTCTAGTCTGACTCCACTATTGTTTTTTAGAATATAATACCTTAATATCGATAGTGTGATAGTGCTAGAGTGTGGTAGCTGGACCTTCAACCGCAAATTTAGCTCAGGTGTGCAACTGATTACTTCCAATTATTCCATTTTATATATAAATATACTCTACCGTTGAAAAGTTTGGGGTCATCCAGACAATTTCATGTTTTCCATGAAAGTCACACTTTTATTCATGTGCTAACATAACTGCACAAGGGTTTTCTTATCATCAGTTAGCCTTTCAACACCATTAGCTAACACAATGTAGCATTAGAACACAGGAGTGATGGTTGCTGGAAATGTTCCTCTGTACCCCCAGGGTTTCTTCTACATTCATTCGCCGCTGCTGAATCCCAAGTTTCTTCTTCTTTTTTTTTTTTTTTTTTTTTTTTTTTTTTTAATCGTCGCAAACACACCACCGCCGCATGTCTCCACCTTCACAGCAGTCTTGCAGTGTCGGGTACTCACGACTACTAAGGTAAACTGCAGATAATTATCTTGCTCAGTATCTACTCTTTGATGCGTCAGGTGGGGCTGCACAGTGGAGTAGTGGTTAGCACTTTCGCCTTGCAGCAAGAAGGTCCCTGGTTCGCGTCCCGGCTTTCCCGGGATCTTTCTGCATGGAGTTTGCATGTTCTCCCTGTGCATGCGTGGGTTCTCTCCGGGTACTCCGGCTTCCTCCCACAGTCCAAAAATATGCTGAGGTTAATTGATCATTCTAAATTGCCCGTAGGTGTGAATGTGAGAGTGCTTGTTTGTCTTTGTATGTGGCCCTGCGACAGACTGGCGACCTGTCTAGGGTGTCCCCTGCCTTCGCCCGAGTCAGCTGGGATAGGCTCCAGCCCCCCCCCCCCGCGACCCTAGTGAGGATTAAGCGGTGTATAGATAATGGATGGATGCGTCGGGTTGGCCGAGAGGTGCAAACCAAATTTACATAATGCAAAACACTTTTACAACCTCCAAGACAAATTTACAAGCGACAAAACACTTTTACAAGTTCGAAAACACTTTTACAAATCTAAAAACACTTTTACATAATGCAAAACACTTTTACAACCTCCAAGACAAATTTACAAGTGACAAAACACTTTTACATAATGCAAAACACTTTTACAACCTCCAAGACAAATTTACAAGTGACAAAACACTTTTACATAATGCAAAACACTTTTACAACCTCCAAGACAAATTTACAAGTGACAAAACACTTTTACAAGTTCGAAAACACTTTTACAAGTCCGAAAACACTTTTACAAAGCCAAATGTAACCGGAAAGGGAATGTCCCAACTCAGGGGTTGAAGCGGAAGTGACGACGAGGAGCGGCTAATGCAACGGACAACGAGCGGGTGATGTTTTGCCCGTTTTGTGGGGAACATATAAACCGATTGACGCGGTTTTGTTTTTTGTGTGGTCGGTCTTTAGAGTGTTTAAATGGCGCAGATCAGACCGACAGAGTGCATTAGCCGCTCCTCGTCGTCACTTCCGCTTCAGCCCCGGAGTTGGGACATTCCCTTTCCGGTTACATTTGGCTTTGTAAAAGTGTTTTCGGACTTGTAAAAGTGTTTTCGAACTTGTAAAAGTGTTTTGTCGCTTGTAAATTTGTCTTGGAGGTTGTAAAAGTGTTTTGCATTATGTAAAAGTGTTTTTAGATTTGTAAAAGTGTTTTTGGACTTGTAAAAGTGTTTTATCGCTTGTAAATTTGTCTTGGAGGTTGTAAAAGTGTTTTGCATTATGTAAATTTGGTTTGCACCTCTCGGCCACCGTAGTTATAATAGAAATACATTTTTCAGTCAGTAGCATCTTTCTGCCATGTGGGGACACCAGTGTGCAAACTTTCAAGTGCTTCAGAGTCTTAGTTACCAAATCTGGGGTCCGTTTCACGAAGCAGGTTTAGTGAAAACTCTGAGTTTGTTAACCCTGAAATGAGGGAAACTCAGAGTTTTCCGTTTCACAAAGCGAGGTAACTCAAACCCGAGACAGAGGGGTAACTCTAGCCTGTTTCACAAAGAGAGGTAACTTAAACTCTCGGTCAGTTACCGTAGCAACAGACTCCCTGACTCTAACCTGGTCGGGACCAGGTTTTTCTCAGTAAGCCTCGAGTTTCTCTCAGTCTCCGCCCTCTTTCAGTCACACGCCATTTCATTTCCTCATTCATTCAGTCAGCTGGCGAGTTTTGGCGAAGTCTAGTTCTGCCGTGTGTCAAAATGACGTCCTTTTATTAACGATCCAGTGGATGAAGGAGCAGCATTACTGCACAGAGAATTAAATATTCGTCAGGAGATTGTTATCAGACCACGCATAGATGTTCTCGCATTTCTCGACAAGTATCTTTTAGAGCGGTACCGTTTCACGTCACAGTCCATAATCTACATACAACCTAATCCGTCCTTACATTTACAACATGACCAACCGCAGTCATGCTCTCACATCCCAGCAGATATTGTGTGTTGTGCTGCAGTTCTTTGCAAATGGAATTTTTTTTTATATAATGTAGGAGATGCAGAGCACTTCAGTAAGACAACTGTATACAGGACGGTCAGAAAAGTGTGTCTGGATCTGAAACAACTTTTACCATCTTTGTGGTTTTCCCTGGACATAAACCTGTCAGAGCCATCAAGGCTCTCTCTCTCTCTGTGTATATATATATATATATATATATATATATATATATATATATATATATATATATATATATATATATATATATATATATATATATATATATATATATAGTTGGCTGAGTAGAAGTCTGTCAGTTTAAATAGGCTTAATTATTTAACAACATGATATGGATGCAGACATTTAGGCTGTGTGTGGGATAAAACCACTGCACAGTCAAACAGCCACCTAATATTTAGGCTACTTTACAATGTAAAACATGATCAAAATGAGGTAGCTCCATGAGATTATGCCGACTTCTTACCTGTTTTAAAAATGTTTTTATATTTCATCTTCAGCTGCTGCCACATGCTCTTCTCCCCTGCAGGATTGCACCTAAATGAAATAACTTAATAGGCTACTATTCGAACAGTTTTCCTGTAATATTATTGTGATTTAAACTTATGCATTGACCCGGGCAGCAATGTTCTCCCACACTGTCGCCCTCTCTTTTGCAGCTGCAGGTGTTGCACTTCTTTCTAAAAACGTGTTCAAACTCGCTATATAAGCGCATTAAGATTTCCAATTCAAACGATGTAGTCCTCCGCTTCCCCGTTGCCATGGTGACTCGTCGAATCGGCGCTCCATTGATACTGGCTTTTCAGAGTTGTGGTGCACGTGCTTAACTTGGGGTGAAACTACTCCGAGTTGATTAAACCAACTCAAATCAGCCGTTGTGAAACTGAAAACTCAGAGTTTTCTATCTCAAAGTAGATCAACTCAGAGTTCAGGGTTAAACTCAGAGTTTGTTGAACCTGCTTCGTGAAACGGACCCCTGAAGACTGTTACAGCTTTAAAAACACACTTCTATGTTACACGTTCATTGTATTTGATGTGTGTTTTCTGTTAAACCTGTTAAAGGGAACTTGCTTTATCTTAATGGAATAAAAAAAAAACAGGATGGTTTTTTGCCGTTCAGAGAGATGACTTGCTTTTTTTTCGTTTAAATACTGTCTTATTGGAGGAAATCTGTAACTGCAAACTGTGGGATGAAGCTGAACTACACTGTTGATGTGTGCAACGTCTTCACCTGTACCATTTCTGAGGGATGTAAAGCATTTCAAAGAGCACATTTACAAAAAAATACCAAAATATCCACTAAATAGTAAATGTGAACAGTTTGATATTTACTGTTTTTTCATATTATAAATAAACTGTTTCCACAAATTTTTTCTGGTGTTTTTATGGTGATTTTAGGGTTTGAACCTTTGAGCTTCCACGTACAGGACAATCTCTGTCTCTGTTTATGGGTATAAAATGAACTTATCTGCCTCTAAGCCTCATCCTAACATAGCTCCTGTCATCTACACGGCATCAAAGCACGCTTATATCTCCAGCAATACTCTGCAATCACCTCCCAGCTGACCTAGACGTATCACTTTCCTTTTAACATCCCGTGTCGGAAGTCTTGAGTCGGTAAGATGGATGGCTAAACCACACTGACTCCTGTTTCAAGGAGTCCTCAGGTATGGAGCTGGTTGCCAAGGACTCCCAGCTCCATAGCAACAGCAGGAGATTATTGACACCATCAATGGGCAGCGAGCCGACATATCCAAGCCTGCTGCGGCTGCAAGGTGACATGGTGTCTGGAAAACAAGGTAAATTTATCATTTCCTCTCAGTCTTAGGATGCTTGGGAACTAATATTTTTAATCTGTTAACTCCTTTTGTTGTTGGTTGTTGCAGGAATTCAGTCCAGATTTGGTCCATCGAACAGGTGAAGTTATTTTTCCAATGCATCTAGTGTCCTCTATCGAAACTTTTACTGTTCTCTCGCTTATTCCTCATATCACAATTAGTTAACATAATCAGAATTCACAAGTATGCGCCCAAATTTCCTAAGTTGCTGGGATAAATATAGACAGTAATGGATGAACTCTTTGATTGGAGGGCTAAAAGTAATGAATGAAACCGTTGAAATATTTGGCCAGAGGTAAGACTAGATGAAATATGTATTAGAGTTATGTAGGGAATAAAAAAAAATAAGATAAATGCAGCAAAGTTAAAGTTAAAATGCAATTTTGTGACCACAGTGAGGTTTGGGGTTCAATCTGAAGAGTGACACCAGTTTTTAGAAGCTGGAATATAAAAAATCCTCAGCAAAGATGTGAAACCCCCTGAGCTACTGCATGTTCCCACTGGGCCCTGAGATACCCTCGTATTGAATGCAGTTTTCTGCTGTTCTCTGAATGTTATATGATTTGGCAGAATCTTGGAGCTGGCGCAGCATAAAACCTCAAAAACAGTTTGGGCAACGACTCCTTGGTGAGTAGCTGTGTCACACAAACTTCCCTGATAACCGCAAGAAGAATCACAATGGCCTCTATTCAGCACATGCCGGGTCCTGAACATTTTGAGAATGGCAGGGCCGGTTCTGTTCCAGCTGCTACATCATATAAGATTCCATGTTTGTTCATTGATCCAATGTGAAACTGACTCCAAGAATCCAGGAGCCAATGTGGTCAGTATTTCCTTCTTCGAGTGCAATTTCCCTAAACTACATAGTTCAAAGCAGATGTCTGGCACACTCTGAATGTGTGTTTAAAAGGGAAATACAATGGAGGCATGAGCAGAGGTCATAGCTGATTGAAGGTATCATTTTTTTATTTGGTAATTGCCCATTTGGAAAATATTTATTCTGCCTCTCCACTCATATTTTCATCATTGCAGCTTCTTACTGGAAGCTTTCCATGTTTTTTTTCATTGATTAGTGAGAAGCTGAGCTGGGGCAACCAGGAGCCAATATGGCCCATCTCCGCTTCAGCGCTCGGAGCCGCTCCAAGTGCAAGAATCCAATACCTAGCCAGGCACAAAAGAGACTTCTCAGCAAGGGAGGACCACCGGAGGTAACTGTAGCCTGTCTGCACCTCCAACATTATTGATGACTCTATCAAAAAGGCATGAGCGGGAGGGTTGTTTGTGTTTGTGCTGTAAAGCCGAGCACACAAGCTTTTTATGCCGTGCTGCATCGACATATTTGAGTGGAAACGTTTGCAAAGCTCTTTGGCACACAGTAGATTCAGGAAAGTGATGTTCAGGACTGATGCCAGCTGATCAGAGGTGATCACCCCAGAGAGCTGTCAGGCTCAGTTAGTGGCTGGAAAGATGCACTGGTAGTTACAGCTGCAGAGGCTCTTCTTCTGATAAAACCAATAATAAATCACTGTTATTAAAGATGACAGCTGGTTTGGTCCAAAGCCATGTTTGTTTTTCCACATTGGCCTGCAGACTGCTGATTACATACATATAGATAGATTTTATTCTCCATTGGTTTGCTGGACTAAATTAGAATTTGTTGTGTCTGATAATTACCCTGCTGGTCGACATCTAATTACATCAGTCTGCAGTCTAGAAGTCTAGTCCATGTTGTTAATTTTTAATCCAATTAGTTGTCAAAGTATTGCACAAAAACACTCTAGTCTGACTCCACTATTGTTTTTTAGAATATAATACCTTAATATCGATAGTGTGATAGTGCTAGAGTGTGGTAGCTGGACCTTCAACCGCAAATTTAGCTCAGGTGTGCAACTGATTACTTCCAATTATTCCATTTTATATATAAATATACTCTACCGTTGAAAAGTTTGGGGTCATCCAGACAATTTCATGTTTTCCATGAAAGTCACACTTTTATTCATGTGCTAACATAACTGCACAAGGGTTTTCTTATCATCAGTTAGCCTTTCAACACCATTAGCTAACACAATGTAGCATTAGAACACAGGAGTGATGGTTGCTGGAAATGTTCCTCTGTACCCCCAGGGTTTCTTCTACATTCATTCGCCGCTGCTGAATCCCAAGTTTCTTCTTCTTTTTTTTTTTTTTTTTTTTTTAATCGTCGCAAACACACCACCGCCGCATGTCTCCACCTTCACAGCAGTCTTGCAGTGTCGGGTACTCACGACTACTAAGGTAAACTGCAGATAATTATCTTGCTCAGTATCTACTCTTTGATGCGTCAGGTGAATATGACGTTAATTATTCGCGAGAGCGCAGCCTTGAAGGTGACGTCACGTCAAGCAGCCAGGCACCAGGTCAGAGAGTCAGAGGAGTGTCGTCTTGGAAAATACGTCAGCGACTTACAGTTAAAGTTATTAGCTTAAGATAACTCATAATAGATTTTACAAGTTAAACAGACATTTGCATAATAATGACGTCCAGGTAGCGTTACGTAGCATATCGGTAGCTTCAGTTGATTGGACCCGGTGCTAACTCAGTGTCACTAACGTGAGTAAACTATCGATAGCAATAAGCTAATATCTACACACCATGATGTAACTGCTAACTGCATTTTCAGATGAGCTTGTTCAAATATATATTTTTTAATTTTAACATTCAGCCTTTAAAAAGCCATTTTCAACTGGCCATTCAGTAAATAGGGTGTACAAGGAAAATCTGCAGTCACGTGTCATTTGTTTACGTCGCCATGGCTCCCTGCCGCTGCTGCTGAAAAAAATCCTAGAGGAAACACTGACCGCTATGTAGATATTCCACGAAAAATTAGCCGTTTCCAGCTACAATAGTCATTTACCACATTAACAATATCTAGACTGTATTTCTGATTAATTTAATGTTATCTTCATTGAATAAAAATGCTTTTCTTTCAAAAACAAGGACTATTTTAAGTAATCCCAAACTTTTGAATGGTAGTGTATAAAATTTAAATTGCAGTTTATCTAAGAAGACAATGGCCCGAAGCACATTTCAAAGCTGTGCAGAGATTATTTGACCAAGCAAAAGAAATCTGGAGTACTGGAACTGATGGAGTAGCTAAGTCAAAGACTTGAATCCTATTGAACAGATCAGGGATTTAGAGAGACTGCACAAAAGTTTCATCCAAAACAAGTCTCTGGGAACAGGTAGGAACTATTTGGAACTCAAAAAGAAATAAGACTGTCAAAAAGTACATAAAAACAATGGCAGCAAGAATGCAAGCTGTTATCAGGGCCAAAGGAGGTCATACAAAATATTAAGATGTTTGGTTAATATATGTGACTTATCTATCTATCTATCTATCTATCTATCTATCTATCTATCTATCTATCTATCTATCTATCTATCTATCTATCTATCTATCTATCTATCTATCTATCTATCTATCTATCTATCTATCTATCTATCTATCTATCTATCTAGTCCAAACCTCACATCTCATTGCACCATCTTGAGTGTTTACCAAAATTTCTATGTTTTTGTGGGTGCATACTACTTTTCCACTGAGGCTTAACACTTTACCATTGTTCTGTATTTCCCCTCCTCCTTCCTTCTGGCTTGAGACGATCTTTTGTCCCAGACACACATCACAACATGTAATGGATGTGATAATAGCTTCCATTTTCCTGCAGGAAGGAGGTGGAGGAGGCGGCGAGCTTCTTCAGTACGAGCCGGCGTCCTTCCTGTAGGACCTTCCAGTATGAAAACATTACGCGCTTGTCAACACCCAAAACCAGGAACCGGAGTTCCCAGGAAGCACGGTAAAAACCTCATTAGATGCTAAACTTGAACCAAGCATGAATCAAGGTTGTTCGGATGCCCATTATCTAGTTTTACCCTGACCAGGCTGCATTTATTTAAACATCTTTTAGACTCTGAATGTTAGATGATAAGATATGTAACCTAAATATCTTAACAAACAATCCCCTTGCAAGCCCAGTTTTACGCTCTGGAGTTTAGATCACAGACTATACACCGATCAGCCACAACATTAAAACCACTGGCATAACATTTGCGTAGATGTTTTTCATGAACCAAAACAGTTCTGACATGTTGGTGCAAAGATACAGCATCTCTGGTGGTGTCCAGTGGTGTCCAGCATCAGGAAGCTGGCAGATCTTTTGGGTCGTGTGGGTTGCTGGGTTTGACTTTGGCTTCGATGGATTGAACTTGTTTCCTGCAGCTTGCCATTGATGAGCCACTGGATTGGGATTTAGGGAGTTTGGAGGCTGCAGCAGTGCCTTGAGCTCTTGGTTGTGTTCCTCGAGCTGTTCTTCAGCAGTTTTTGAGGTGTAGTGGGGCACATTGTCTTACTGTGGGACTGTTGTTGCCCAAAAGGAGTGTTCTTGGTCTGAAGCAGTGTTTAGGTAGGTGGTACTTGTCAGAATAACTTCTGTCCAGGTGACCCCAAACTTTTGAACTGTAGCGTATGTTACATATGTTCTAGTATATATAAGGAAAAAAATGTGTCATTACCTGCAGCACTAAATGAAGCTTAACTAAGCAGAGGTCAGTGTTACCCAGTTGTAGTTGAATATTAGTTTTTTCACATTATTATGTTTTCTCGGTTTGAAAACATATTCACTATATAAAACCACTCATTACTGTCTTACTGTTAGGAAATGTTTAAAAAAAAGCTGTCTTTAAAGTATCTGTTTTAGAGATTATTTCCACATCCTGCTCTCCAGTTTGTCACATGTCAAACTCCAAAGCGTTCATTGTCTCTGAGGAGACCCTCATGCAAACCAAAGTCTCGAGTTTAATCGCAGCAGAATGGAACAAATCATAAAGTTAAATATGAGACAGCAGAGCGGAGGCTCCGGTCCAACACTAATGTCTCCACAGTGCACGAGGAAGCCAGCGTTCAGACATCTGTTATTTCAGTGTCAGACTGTGGGAGAGCAAAGAGCGGAGACAATAGAGCTTATTGTCCAAAGTTCAGCACTCCTGGGACACTCGTAGTCGGCCGTGGAAGTCTTTTTATAAATCCTCCACACAGCAGCAGCTGAACATGTTGTCGGGCATGAAGAGAGATTCATCCAGGGTTTATTTTCAATTCAGTGCAGCAGCAAGTAGACGTCTTTGTTTGTGATTTCTGTGACAGCCATCACACTGATTGCTGTTTTAATGCTCTGTACAAGAAATAATCAGTCGAGACTTAATCCTCTCGTGTTGTTGCTCCAAAAAAAAAGACAGACGGATAAATAAACCAGACAAAACAAGGCAGATAAAAATCAAATACTTTTCCTTCTGAAATTAAACTGTGGAGAAGAAAAACTGTTGCATTTTTTCACCTGCTTCCAAAAATACTAGTATTAAGATAGATAGATTAAATATTAGCAATTATATAACAAACCAACAAAAGAGATCAAAATACTGCAATATAAAGGCAGTAATAACCAATAACAATCATACAAACACTAGTTAATAACATATGAAACAACGGTTTAATAATAACAATGACATGATGCACTAATAACATCAAATTAATGACAGTTAACTACCTTCAACATTTAATTGGGAACTTAACATGAACATGAAGAAGTTGAAGTACCAATGGAGGCACAATATCTGTAGTCTTTTGTATTTATTTTAATTTAATTTTTGTTTTACACTGTGACATTGAAGATGACAGCCATTTATTTTGTTCACGTCCACTGATCCTTCACATTGGGATGAGATTGGAAGTTCCAGTATAAATACATTATGTTTAGAATATTAACAATTCCCATCACATGTCTTCAGAAACTTAAAATCCTGTACGTAGCGGTACAACAGAGGACTGTTGGTGCAGCGATTTTAGGATTAAGTTGTAAAATTCTGAAAATAAAAGCATGTTCTTGCAAAGACAAACCATAATATCACAAAAAAGTAAAAATTTTAGAGCAACAAGGCAAAAAAATGTAAGAATCACAAAGCTTAGAAAGTTTTTTCCCTCTTCCAGTGTGTTTAAAGTGCTGTGTGTTCGTCCTGCAGGCCTCCTCACACTCCTCACTGTGAGAAAAACTGTCCAGTGTGGCACGTTGATGCCAGAGTGAAATCTGCTGCGATCTCTCCTCGACTGCTGCAGCTCTCCAGCCCCAAACGGATGCATCCTGACTTCCAGAGCAACAGGGAGGTAAAAATCTGGGTATCTGTGAGCCAGAAAACTGCTCATTTATACTATGCCTGCTTTAACTTGTACTGCAGTGCACCTCGTTCATACTTAGTATCTCCTCATTCAGTCATCCCAGAACCATGATTCTGACACAAAATATATAATCTATGAAAAAAAATAATTATCTGGTAATTTATTGACGATAGAAGTGATGGGAAACCAAAAGCAACACAGGCTACATGTGAGAAACATGGAGAAACAGAAGCAGAACTGATTGAATAAAAGTGATCTTTTTTTTATAGCAAATTGATCATGTTTCTTTTTATTCTCCTTGTGTATTTTGAAGACTTTAACAGTAGAAATGTTTTAATAGGTTTAAAGGTAAAGGATTTATTGATGTGAAAGAAAATCTAAACTTATTCCATTAAATAGCCTTTAAATAGTTGTAGTAAAAGTATAAGGGACCTTTACAAGCCTCTAATTTCATATTTGTAGTTTCTAAGAGGCTTATAATTCTGAGACATGACAGATTCAGTTTTGGTTAATTAGCAACTTGCAGATTCTGGTGTCCACACACTGCAGAAAAGACTTAAAGTAGACTTTTATCTAATCTTTATGACTCTTTGTGTCATTTGCTGCACCATTTTTCACAGGTTTACTCTTCAGGATTGTGTTGGCAGCAGATTGACAGGAGCTCAACTCTCCTCAGCCACAGCTGGGATTCATTGTGACAACACAGGTGAACATAATCTGAATATCCTTTTCCTGTTTGTCTGCAGAGTGTTTCTTCAGTCGTCTCCTTTGCATCCAGAACAGCACGAATCTCTAAGAGACTGGTCCAGTTGTCACTGCCCAAACTGAGAGAGAGCAACATCTGCTACGAACTGGGATGCCCAGAGGAATCCATCTGGACTGTAAGAGCGCTCATTAAGGCCGCTGTTAGGATCAGTTTGTGTTTTTCATCTCCACATGGGTATATGCGACGTAAATGATGTTTTCCACCCAAGTGCACGACAGTTAGGGCTGAAAATTTGTGACCGAGCAGCAAAAGAAATGGTGCTAACATGGTGGTACAGCCCAGTCTGTGACCAGCAGCTACTTTTTTCTACCTGCGAAAAAAGTCACAGTCTTTTAGAAACATCCACGTCTTTTTTCTCTGTTTTCAATGTGAATGGCAGTGCAAATGTCTGTGTAGGCTACCGGCATGCATCTAATGTAGTATAAATAGACCAAAATGGATGTCACTAAATTCGTAATACTGTGTAGGCCTTTCCAGACTGAAGGTCTCTGCTCTGGAACCAATAAGCTGCCTGGTTCTGCTACAACTATTATGGACGTTGTGCTTTATTTTGTGCATCAAATATTGAAGAGTTTGGATTTTTTAAAACAGAAACATCAGCGTCGCTGTGATGTACAGTTTTGAAGTAAAAGTGTCTATTTTTGTAAGTTTTATTGTGTGTCAAAGTTCTGACTATGTCAGATTTACAGAATATAGCATTCTTCATTGTGCTATTACTGATTAAATTTAGGGATGATGTTCAGATGTAAATTTCAATGAATAACTTAAGGTCTAAAGCAGAGGTGTCAAACATACGGCCCACTTTGGGATGACTTTGCGAAGTGTAAAAATCACAGAGAAGACATTAACTGCAAATTGTAAATTAGTAAAACTGTAAATTTAAATACTTTCTAGATCTACTATATCATTCATTTCCAGATACTTGTGACTAAATGTCTTGTGCTTTTGTAGACACACTGTGATCTGTAAGTTTTAATGCACATGTGTACAGTAGAAAAGCACTCAGAATGCAGTACTCCGCCAAGGCTGCTCAGTCATTATATCATTTCTGATGGCTGAAATCTTTAAAAAAGTTGTGGATCCAGACGATAAGCCACATCAATGTCAAAATTCAATCAATTGGTCCTTGTGTCATTTCTGACCTTCCCTGAAAATTTCATCCAAATCCATTCATCCATTTTTGAGTAATGTTGCTAACAAACAGACAGACAGACAAACCAACGCCAATTGTCACATAATTCTGCCGAGGCTCTGCCTCCTTGGCAGAGTAATGATAAACTGAGGCATAATATCGTTGAAACTGCACTTAGTTTGCTTTAAAAAAAAATTCAGGTTCATAATGTTCAGAGCTGTACTTTTTTTGCACTAAAACAAAGGGAAAAATTTGGAATTGTTGATATTAATAGATTGTTATGCTGTGATTTTACTGTTCTGGCCCACTTGAGGTCATATTGACCTGCATGTGGCCCCTGAACTGAAAGGAGAGATTTTGACACCCCTGATTTAAAGGGTTAATGGTATCACATAAATACCATCTGTGTTACTCGAGTCTTCTATAACTCTTTAAATGGGAACAAACACAAAACCAAAGAACAAGGCATTCTTCTCTGACTGTACGCTCAACATCACACATTCAATTAAAATATTTTCCAGCTGTCTGAACCGGTTCTCACATGATGAATACATCTTCTAATTAACTGTGGAACTTTCCAATCCTTACCATCGTCAGGCAAATGACTATTTGATGAATCCGTTGCGTGTGCATAAATTACAGACATTTATTGGCCATCTGTCCTCATGATCTGTTGCTTTGCACTCTGCTTTTTATAATTTGATGGATGAAAAACATCATGTAGGACTGAACAACATAACAGCAGCTGATCACCAGCTTGTAAGACGTGTTTGGTTCCAGCATTTTTAACATCTGCCAGTACAACCACGATGTATTGAATGTCTGAATCTCTTTAATCAGGTTTCAAGGGCAGCGAGGAAAGCCACAGCGAGCACTCGTGTTGAGATGCTGGCATCACCAAAGCGACTGTCTGAGGACTACATCCCTCCACGAGAACCGGAGTGGAGCCGGAAAAACGCCCAGTGCAGCTGAGCATCTGTCAGCATCCTCACCAGGTCAGTGTTATTCTAGTTTGTAACCTTTGTTAAACTAATTCCATTCCTGTCTAAACCAGCAACGTTTAAACATTACGTCATGGCAAAGTAAAATTCAGACTGAGACTCAAGCTTTGAAGTTGATTTAGATCAAATTTAAAAAAAAAAAAAAAACAAGCTGTTGATTTAACTTCTTTGTGCTTTACTTCCTCATGTTCAGTATTTTTTTTTTGAAATCTTTCTGAACTAATTATCGCAACGTTTTTACTTGCTGACAGAAAAAAAATAGTCAACCCACAAACCAGACAGAGAGAAGCCCTACATCTCAATGCAAACTCAAAGCACGAGGAAGACAAATCCAAATGAGAAAAGATGCCACAGCTTTTTATAACATGTCTTGACGTTTGTGAATTGAATCCAGTTATTATAAGATGTGAAACTACCACAATAAAATCCTCTCTGAGCAGCTGGAAGATTTTAAAACTGCTAAATTCCGACCTCGGTTTGAGAGATCTGGAGGAGAAATGATGTTTCTGTTGATATCATTAGCATGTCCACGAAACCTTAAATGATCCAACTCTGGACTGTGATATTACAGCCTAATTACAATTATCCTATCTGTAATCTTTTGACAAAAAAGTGAACAATGCTGGAATTAAAAACATAATTGTGACTCTCTCCGTCTACGATCTGCAGCTTTTAACTGAGCCTCGGTATGATACAGTGATCCACATGGTTTATCCTTTGCAGCTGAGCTGGATTCTGCAGTTTTATTGCAACCATGTGTGCATGAATCCTTGCACTAAGACACTTCCATGTCACAGAGTTTCATTCAGTGTGTATTATAGGCTTTAAAAAGCACATCTGTGAAGTTTCTCAGTGATAGAAGGAAGGCAACTTGACTTTCTTGAGTGTCTTCAAGACGATCCATGTCTCTTCTGAAAGACTTTTTCAGGTGTAACTGACTGGTGAGGAGTCCCAGGTAGTGAACTTCCTGTGTGTTTTTTAGCACATTGAGAATTGTTGAGGTTGCATGAAAGTTATTGATGCACCTAGCCATCATATGACCTGTTAAGTTCCCCTGACTTGAGCTGTATAAAGAAGTTAAGCTACCTGAGGAGGGATCTTAAGGACTGCCAGTGACTGATGAGTGGTTTTCTCCATTCAGTAGTGGTCATTCAAGTTTGGTATAGATGGCTTCTTTCACTCCTCATTCCAACCACTGGTGTTTCCAGACCTTAATGTATATACTGACCAGGCATAACATTTTGACCACCTGCCTTATATTATGTTGGTCCCCTTTATGTGGTCAAAAATGTGCTTTTTGTGCCTGAACCAGAGGACCTTTCAGGGTGTTGGAGCCTGGACCAGGATGTTAGCAGTGGATCCTTTGGATGCTCTGGGTTGTACAGTGGGGTCTCTGGGAATCAGACTTGTTCCACTGCATCCTGTTGATGCCTGATCAGAATGGGGTCTAGGAAGTTTGAAGGTCAAATCCGCATCTTGGGCGAGTGTCATGTTTCTTAAGATGTTCCTGATTGTTTGATGTGTTTGCGATGTAGTGGGGTGCATTTTCCTGTGGAGGTAGACCTGTTTGCCATTTGCTTGAAGGAGTGTGCATGTTCTGGAACAATGTTTATTTGATTGTCTAAGTCTCATCAACACAGATCCCAAAATCCAAGGTTTTCCAGCAGAACACCACATAGTACCAATATGATCAATGTTATTCACTTCACCAGTGATTTTAATGTTGTGGCTGATCGCTGTATACTGTTGTCCTCTGAGTATCATTTTAGAACTGCTGAATGCAACTGCTTGACCTGAGGCTGTCCTGAGTTGTGCCTTGTGAAGCGGCTGTTTTGTTTCCTCGAAGTACATTCTGAGAGCGCCACACTTCAATGAACTGTGTACACTATATTACTCTGCTTATGCCCGAGTGTTTTGTCCTTGGGGTGAACAAGCTGCTGCCTCAGCGTGCGGTTGGGTTTGAAATGCATAGTAATGTGGTTTGTTTAAGATCCTTCGGAGTTTTTCAGATCCTCCTGCAACACAAGGAATAACAATGTTGCTCTGGTAATTGTTCTTTTCCTCTCTGTTCTGTTTCAACAAAGGCCCAGTTTGGGTAACCACATGTGTTTAGTGCTTCTCTGATGTCTTTGTGCTCATTCTCCGTCTACTTCGTCACTTGTTGGAGGCAGTGTGTGGCCACAAGGCAAGGAACAAGATCGTTTTCTTTCTTTCTATTATTGTTTGTACCCTGGGGAGGACATCTCTTGTTTGTATAGAACTGTACTCCCCAAGATAGACAAGGAAAGAGTCAAACTCAGACCAATCACCACCACATCAAAGCCCTGGTAACATAAGATATCACTTAAATCTTAACATGCATTCCGACACAGTAAAGACTATAAGGAAGTGATTAGTACAGGACCTACTCTGTTTAAACTGCTCATCCTCTGCCTGATGGCCACCTACTTCCAACATAACGAGGGCTTCTTCAGACGGATGTGTCATGGGTCATCGATGTCTCCAATCATGGTCAGTATCTTTACGGAGGTAAACATGTAGAGTGGAACCCTGATCACCTCTACAGGAACTGTTCTCACCTATTGTGTAGGTATGCAGATAAAACCAAAAAACAGAAAGTTGTAGCTTTTACAGCATACATCGATGCAGTAGACACCAAAAAGTAGACTCAGGAGGATGTCAGAGAAAATATTCTGAACTTCTCGGACTGTATGGTGCATACTGAAGATGGCAGACACCTCAATATCAAAATATACCCACAGATCAACATTTACTATTTGATTCTCTGCTTCCACTAGTTTTAGAGCCCAAGACCATCAGGCTTACAGAGGGGAGGAAGCACAACACACCAGAGAAGCACATAAAATGTAAATAAAGTGTTTCAGATTAGACAAGAAATGTCTTCAAGAAGTAATTAAAGCTGCCTTCTGTAATTTTTCCAATCATGAGAGAATTAAATAATTGACAGCCATCAAAAGCTGCTCTTTCCCCCCATCAGCGGTCATGACTTGTTGAAAACTTAACATTCTGGCATCATTTAGTTAACAAAGGCATCAACTTGAAAATCCGCTGTAATCCCTTTTACACTGCTGGGGCCCGTAAGTGAGTGTTACATGAAAAAATGGACACAGTTGTACTTCGGGCGACGGCGGCCAGCGTGGTTCTTAGATCAGCGCAGGTTTGTGGGCCGACTTCAGGCAGAGGCCAGCCAGACATCAAAAGAGATTGAACCTACAACCCGCTGGGAGGCTAATCTGGGATTAGCCTGCTGAGATCGGGAGGTAGAGATCAGGAGGAGGAGGTGGGGAGATAAGGGAACAAACAATGAGAGAGAAATTAAAAATAAAAGACAAAACATGCAGTTGTAGCCCAGTTGTGGGTGAAATTATAGTTACACCACTGAGTGACAGAGTCTCTGCTCATTTTTTGCACCATTTATTGTTGTTAAAAGGGGTTGAGTCACTCTTTTTAAACTTGCAAAACCCTTTTTTGAGCTTTAGTTAAAAGAAAGCAAAAAAATGTAAAATTTCTCCCTCTTTTTCTCCATTATCACATTTTTACTGAATCTGAACTTGATAAACGAGTAGATTCCAATTACCATTCAATGTTTTATTAATCTATAAAACATGATCAATGTTTACTGTATTCTATTGGTAAACATTCAAGACATTGAATGATTCACTGCTTTCTTCACATCCAAACCACATCACACACAGACCTGTTCAATCTGGACTAAATTAGATTTAAGATTCAAGACTTTTATTTGCCATATGTGTGCACACAGGCAGTCCAGGCACAAAAAAAAACAAGAAAAGGACTCAGAGAGTGCAGTACCCTGCCAAGGCTGCTCATTTGTCATTTTTTAATTCTTTCTTTTACCAGGTAAGCTCAGTTGAGCTGATGTAGTGTTCACTTGTTGTCATGGTTACAGTGACACCGTGCCGCTATTTCGCAATGATACAGAAATCTTTAACAAATCCGTGGATCCAGACTATAAGCCGCATCACTGCCAAAATCTAATCACTTGGTCCTTGTGTCATTTCTGACCTTCCCTGAATATTTCATCCAAATCCATTATTCCATTTTTGAGTAACGTTGTGCACACAGACAGACAGACAGACAGACAGATGGAAAAATGTACGGCAATCGTCACATAACTCCGCCGTTCCTTGGCAGAGTGATAAACACCAGTCAAAACAAGAAGCACAAAACAAAACACTCTACAAGAGTGGTAATAGATAAAATACAAAAATATGATAAATAAATGTGAATGCTACAAGGAATTAGCAGTGTACTAACAATTTTCCAGGAATATGTAGGGGATATTGCCCAAACATCACCTCATATTGCATGACAGGTAGAGTGAGGGGTTATTGCACAAATGTTTATTTAAAACAAAGATATTTAAAATTAGTTTCAGGTAACTTAAATCTCTTTTCTGTTTGTTAACATGCAACAAAGTGCTTTTTCACAGCTTCTTTTCACATCAGACCGCAAGACTAGATCTAAAACCACAACTACATCATCCCAGAGAAGATGAAGACTGCTTCAAAAGATTTATAAAATCTTTATTCAAGCTGCACAAAAATGGCAGATTTCCCCGCTGCTTTGTTTCTGTTTCTATCTTGTGTCAGATTGCTTCAGTCTATTTCTTCATCACCTTCCTCAGCAGATGTGTGGCTAAATTCTAACCGCATGAAACCACCGACCGCATGCTTGTGTGCTTCCAGAATGAGAATCAACCAAAAGGCCAGCTTTCTCACGGACAGAATCAACATTAGTGGTGGGAAAGAGCCACACATGGTGTTCCTATTGTTTAGTCCACATCTAATTGTTTTATTCACCTGCACAAAAGGTAGATGAAATTAGAAAAAAAATTCAAATTTTTAGCATCTATTAGAAAAACACTAATGACAGCTTCAACATTTGCCATAAAATTAACTCAACATTACCAAGGACAACATTTTACCAAACAAGAATGACAAACATTTTCTACTGCCACCTTCAGAAATGTGAATATCTCTGAATTTAGACTGCTGGCTGGACAAAAAAGGACATTTTAATATGCACTGCCTCTGTAATATTTCATTGGACATTTAGCTCTGAGAACAGCACATATTCGCTGTGGCATCGTTTCAATAAGCTCCTGCAAAGTCACAGCATTTATTTCTGTTCAGAGTTGCATTAATTTTCTTCCAAGATCTTATATTGATGATGGGAGAGTCAGACAAAGTCTTCTCCAGCACATCCCAAAGGTTCTCAGTGGGGCTGAGGTCTGGACTCTGTGGAGGCCAATCCATGTGAAAATGACGTCTCATGCTTCCTGATCCACTCATTCACAGTGTGAGCCCCATGAATCCTGGCATCATCATCTTGGAACATGCCCGAAAAACTCCATTGATGGAAAGACCTGGTCATTCAGTATATTCAGGTAGTCAGCTGACCTCATTCTTTGGGAACATAACGTTGCTGAACCTGACCAACCCCAGATCATAACCTGAACCCCCACAGGCTGGTAGACACTAGCCATGATGAGTCCATCACTTCATCTGCCTCTTTTCTTACCCTGATGCTCCCATCACTCTGGAACAGGGTAGATCTGGACTCATCAGACCACGTGACCTTCTTCCATTGCTCCAGAGTCCAATCTTCATGCTACCTACCAAATTGAAGCCCTTTCTTTCTGATTAGCCTGATTATACGTGTGGAAATGCTCTTACTTCTACTATTAAACGTAGCCGTGAGTTCGACTGTTGATTTCCTACGATCATCTAAGAGTTTGTTCCGACCACATTTGTTCCTCGAAGATGATGGTTCCCCACTATCCTTCAGGTTTTAATAATACGTTGGACGGTTCTGAACCTGATTTTAGTAGTTTCAGAAATCTCCTTAGTTGTTTTCTTTGCTTGATGCAGGCCAATAATTTGACCCTTCTGAAACAGATTAACATCCTTTCCACATTGTGTTGTTGGTGATACTTTAAGTCAGTTTCCTTTGCAGTCAGAGCTGAAGTTCTCTGAGTCTTTGCTGTGTTTGTGTTTTACCCGTCATCTGCCACTTGTGGTTTGTGCCAGCAGCCTCACGCCGGATGTCGCTTTGCGTACAGTCGGTCCACACCTTCTGCTAAACACAGGAAGCAGATAAAGCAAGACGTTCTCCTGTTGTGTCATTTTGTTTTTGAAAAGCTGTGAATGAAAAACTAATAATCAATAGCACAATTATTAGGAGCAGTCAGAATTGGTACAGATAAAAATGCACAGATTTTGGGAGTAGAATAATCTCTGGTTTAATATTTGAACTCTGCAAACAACTGCGACAGGGTGGAGTTACAGGAACTGTCTCCAAACAAAACTACATATTCCCCTAACAGAGAGGAACTCTGCTGCTGCTGCTGTGGTTTTAGACTAATAAATCTGCTGGACTTCACTCTGCAAACCCTGTATTTTCTTAATTAACCACCATTTATGGTGCATAAGATGAGGTAAAACCAGAACGTCCATATGGTTTTACTTCGGTTTATGCGTTTGAGGAAATGGTCCAGAACAGGAGAAACAGACGAGTGAAAAGAAAAAAAAACAGACTTCTTGGGAGGAAAGGATGTCAGGGTTTATCCAGAGGTGTCTGGAAGTGTTTCATAAGTTGAGGGATGGTTGAGTTTAAGTTTAAAAGCAGCTTAAAGGACCGCCTGCATGTCTAAAGCAGCTCCATAAGGTTGTGTAATTCTGCAAATGGTCACATTTTTCAAGTTGTGAACAGTTTGTTTAATGAACTAGTCATCTCAGCTCTTCTGCTTCACTTTTTAAAAGTTAGAACCAGCAGCTTGAAACTAAAACTGAAAATCTGAATCTTCAGAAATATAAAGATGAAAACAGCTTCAGGTGCAGAAACAAAAAGTCAGCCACCAAGACAAGAAGACTCATCAGAAAACTAAATTTGAAATGAAATGATCGGATCAGTTTCCCGTTCAGCGGAACAGAAAGTCAGGCTGCAGAAAGCAGACTGACAGATTCCTCACGTTCTGCAGCGTCCTCTTAGCAACACACAAAACCAGACTCCATTCAAATTCTGAACACACTCGCCACAGTCGCATCGTCCGTCCGCTGCTGTGACTCTGGACCAGCGGGAACTTTTTCTCTGACAGTCAAGATCAGAGCGGAACATCAGCGTCGTCACGGCTACATGACCTCTGACCTTTTATCATCCATACTGGTCAGGTTCATCTCTGCAGGCGCGTTTTTTTGTGTTGACTGCAAATGATGTTTTTCATGTTCTGCTTATTTGTTAAAGTGAGGTCAAGCTTTTCTATTTGACTATGAGTTGATGGCCACAAAAATCTTATTTTTAAAGATATTGATGTATATTGAGGATTGGAAAAATCCTAATTAAGATAAGACAACCTTTATTGATCCCTCACCAGGGAAATTCACGCTACAGCAGCTGGATACAGAAAGAAGCACAACTGGGCTAAAAATAAAGATATAATAATAAAAAATAGAAAAGATCTCACTGAGAGAATACACCGGGCATGATGAATCTACATATGGATATGTACATTATGATGCAGTGAAATGTACATATGGATAAATACAGTTATATGGTGAATTTACATATATACAGGTGTGGCATAGAGGATAATGTACACACAATTTTGTTGCAGTAAGAAACATTATTGGTGGAAAAGACCATTCGTTAACGTGATATTATTACATATGATGAGCTGTAGAGACCAGTGTTATATCTTGCACAGAAGATCTTGTAAAATTACAGAAAAAAAAGGTATTCATTTACACGCTGGATGCAAAAAACAAACAAAAAAATGTACACAATGTCCACACCTGTATTTTACAAATTATAATTTGTTCTTTTAACCTCTTTTATTACATATTCTTTTTTATTATTAATAATTTTTACTGTTTTTGAATGCTACTTTATTCCACCACTTTTTTTAACATCGTGTTTGTGACACTGATGCCTGCAGAATTTCAGGTTTTTCAATAGTTCACATGACTCCACATCACTTTTTTTTGGTCTGTTATGTGCAATATAAATGACAGTGACTTTACTTACTACTTACTATCCTGTATTGTGCTACCAACAAGTGTAATGGTAGTGTGATTATTATCATTTATAATAATAATAGTAATAAATGTAGCTTTAGCCACATCTCCAGCCTACAGTTCTGGTAAATCAACACTTCTAAAACCCAGTATAAACCACATACCTCATTACAAAGACCTATGTGGGAATAAGACAATATTTAGTCATTTGAAAGGATTTAGAAATTTGAGTTTGAACAGCAACACCTTTTAATTTGGTAACTACTAGTAATATCCCCTTTAAGCTGCTTTACCATCATTTCTTTTTTCATTCTTTTTTCAGCTGTCACCTTTAGTACAACAAGTCCTATAGGTGACAGTTAAAAAAAAAAAAAAAGAAAGAAAAATGTCCCAAATAACTGCTGAAACCAGTTTACCAAGTGAAGCAATCGAAACTGTGAGAGTGAATGATGATTTATGAGCGAGCAGGAGAGGGGCAGGGTCCCAGATATAATGCGTGTTTTCAGCAGGGACTATAAAAATGTTTTTCTTTAGTGGGTGTGACTTTTTTTTTCTTTTTCTTTACCCTCAGCTGAACAGAGGAAAACACCCCCAGGCTCGGGAAACAGACACCAGCTCTGTGTGTGTTCTGTATTTCTAGACATATCCCCCAAAGTGAGGGGCTTGTGAGCAGCTTTGACTGTTCATACTGAAGTCAGATTCTGAGTAAACACCGAAAACGTGAGTAAACGTGAACAGGAGAGAGTTGAGATTTGAAAAGCAGCGCCGTGTTTTATGTG
Organism: Amphiprion ocellaris; assembly: GCF_022539595.1. Lineage (NCBI taxonomy): Eukaryota > Metazoa > Chordata > Actinopteri > Pomacentridae > Amphiprion > Amphiprion ocellaris. The sequence continues at coordinate 5,866,473 of NC_072778.1, read as the reverse complement.
CAGCTGAACTACCTGCTGGGTCGGTGTTGGTTTCTGTCGAGCTCGTTGTGCTCACCGTTCCCACGATCAGAGCGTTTTCACTCCCGGCCTGTTGGCAGGAAACCTCATCCTCTCCCCCTCTCCTCACCCCTCTCTCCCCCGCCTCCTTCAGTCTCTTTGTAGGGAGTGTGAGGCTTCAGGATGCTTTTTCTGTCCTGTCAAATGAGAAACTGTGTCCCTTCTCCTGCTTCTTGAGTCCCCTTTGTCAGCTCGGTTGAGTTAAAGGACACATTTTCATTCCTGCGCAGCACAAACATCCAACATTACAGCTACTTTATCTGGTTGAGTTGGTCTAAACAAGTCAGTTCTGCAAAACTATGTCAGACTCTTAAAACCAGTTTTCCTCAACCTTGCTTCATTTATTTATTACATCTCTTTGTGCTCAGAAATTCTGCCTTTCCTTAATGTTTGCTTGTAACCGAAGTGCGCTGCATTCGCCAGGAACAGCTGATTAGAGACGCAGGTTAAATGTTTGCTTCATCAAAACTTATTCAGAAAACCACACCGCAGCATACTAATCTAATTCTCAAATGGGAAACCTAATCACTCTGTTTATGTGTGTTATTGTGAGTATTCCAGCAAGACAGTTCATTAAATGTCAGCATTTTCATAATTGTACTTTTTTGCACTTAAACGGGGAAAATTTGAAATTGTCGTTATTTGTAGGTTATTGTGCTCTGATGTTAGTTGTCACTTGAGATCAAATTGGGCTGTATGTGGCTCCTGAACTATAATGAGTTTGACACCCCTGGTCTACATCTTTCTGATTGGGCCGTTGCTGTTTTAGTGTAGTTGGAACCCGATACAACAGGCCTGAAAATATGGGATGTTAGGATGAAAAACTAAAAAAATCCATTACCGACAGCTGTTTTTTTTTAAAGTGTTTCAGAGGTGTTCTTTACAACGAAGAAATCTTGAGATATTCTATATCTTTTTATGTCAACAAAGGTCCATTTATTCCTTCTGAAGATCCAAACGTTAGCTCAAAAATGTAGCATAATATAGCTTTTGGGGAACATATTCAGCGATGGATTAATACGCATTTGGTGCATTATATTAGTATTTGTTAGTTGCATTAAAACAAACTACAGTGTGCTTACTAATACGTCTTTGGACAACAACAGAACAGAAGAGTGACATCTATCAGGTTTTAATCTTGTCATGGGATTTGTTGACTTTAACAAACAAGTGGAATATTGGCAGCCTCATCCTTTAACCCTGTTTGAGGCCTAAAGCTCCAACTTTCTGGTGAGATCACGGCCTTTTTACAGCGCTCAGCCATGGGGAGAAAAAGGAACAATGAAATGACATCACCTGCCGATTGTGTAGCCCATAATGCCATTCACAGTTGGGCTGTGTCCTCCCTCTTCCCTCCCCTCCTCACCCATCCCTGTCTCTCTCACTCACAGCTACTGAAATGTTCCAGATTCGTCCCCACAAGTTCCTGATAGCCGATTCCAGCAGCATCCACTGTAATCGCGGCGCTTCCTCACATCTTTTATGTTCGAGCCAGGAAGCGGGCGTCCAGCTCGGCTCCCTGCTGACAGACTTGCATGTAAACAGAACAATGGAAACAAAAGCAGCCCCCTCGGACCACCCTTTATTAAGCTCGGCCCGTTATTGTATAACCCGACTTCCTCAGTGAATTTAAAGCCCACTCTAATGGTGGATAATGGCTCTTCAGTTCTTAAAAGCGCCGGAGGCTGTTCATTTTTTATTTATTTTTTCAGTCATCTGCTTTGGTGGAAAGTAAAAGCATGAAATTAAAGCTGTAACTACCATTTATTATTATTATTATTATCATCAAGTGAGGGGGTTAAAAACACAGTGGTCTAACTAATTTCTGTAATATCGTATTGTCTAGACTTTAGTGGCAGAGTGGTCCAACCCACAACCCAAACATAGCGGTACAGTGGTGCTTCGAATGTTAGACCATTCTTGAAAACACAAAACTTTGAACATGTTTTCACAAAAAACTACAGAAAGTGGGTCAGACCACTCTGCTTCCAACCCTTCAAATTGATTATTTGGTTGATAGAACATCAGAAAACAGTGGGAAATTTCTGTCGCAGCTACTCAAACTCCAACCTGAAATCTTGTAATCCATTGTTCAGTCTGACTAACAATCCAGAACCCACAATATTACATGTGTTCTAATAGAAGGAACCCAGAAGTGCTACAAACACCTACCGGTACATTTGACTTAACCTTCATGTCGTCCTGTGGGTCAAAATTGACCCATTTTAAAGTTTGAAAATGTGGGGAAAAAAAATATTTTCACAGTGAAATTCTGATGTCCACATTTTCAACATTTTTGGGAAATCTTTGAACATTTTTTGGTAGATAAAAAATGTTTCTTAAGAACATTCACAAAAAAATCAACCAAAATCCAGTGAATTTCGCTGGATTTTGGTTGATTTTTATGTGAATGTTCTTAAAGAAAATATTAGAAGTTTTACTGATATATATGGAATCACTTTAGATATTTTTAGGAATTTTTTTGGAAGATTTTTACTCATTTTTTGAAAATATTTACAAGAATTTTCTTGCCAAATTTGGGGGATTTTTTTAAAAATAAAACTTTTAAGGGAAACTTTTAAGGAATTATTGGAATTTTCTTCCTTAAGGTTCTGCAAATTTTCAGAAATTTGGGGAATTTTTTTGCTGAAATTTTGGATTTTTCACTCAGACAATGAAACAATATTTTTTGGTGCCCGTAAATGAGGACAACAGGAGGGTTAAAAATATGTTTAAAGCTTATCTGGTCCCATTATCATAATAGAACCAGATGAAAATAGTATTTTAAAGAACTTAAAGTCCTTTGGAGCACCATTTTTTGACAGTTCTTTGAGGCACCTTTAGGGGTTGTGGAACTAAAGTTGGTTCTTGTCTGCAAAGATCCTTTTCTGGTTCCAGGTAGCAGCTTTATTGTCTGAATGCAGATGCACAGTAGACTCAAAGCACACTGGAGTCACTTTAACTTATAATAACAATATGTTTATTTCCGTAAACATGGCGATTATACAGGCAATAGCGCACACACACAACTTCACATTCTGCAAGATAAAATAGCTTCATAGATACAAAAACAGAGATGGACAGCCGGAGAGGGAGGTGTCAGGAATCAGTTCATCCAGGAGGCAAAAAATGGTCATCAAGGAGCTTCAGGGATCCAGAAGGCGGACAGGAAACTTTAGTCCCACACCATTCCCGTTTCAGCCGGAAGACCCTCCGCCTGCCTCCACACTGCGTTACGTAGCTTGAACCATTTCTGCAGGGAAAAAGACCAACACAAACAGGTGAAGGGTTAGAAACAGGTGGCAGGAGGTTCTGTTCAAAGTATCTACTGCTGTAGAGCCTGAAACATGAGAGCGATGATGTAACCGGTTCTTCAGACAGAATACGGCCACGACATGAATATTCCTGAGAAGCTACACAGGTGGATGTCTTATATTGCCAAGAATTAAATACAAATGCAGTTCAATCCTCAGGCCACTGGCTATGTTTACTTGTAGACAATGATTTAAGGCTTGCCAACTGGACAGCAACATAATGTGATTCTCAAATAGGAAACCTAATCGCTCTGTTTATGTGAGTATTCAAACAACACACGTGAGATAAACAACTATATTGTTCATATGTGGAACTTCAGTTTAAGGAGTGAAAAGCTGCTATGACGCATTGGTTCAAGGAATAGTTTCACATTTCTGTCACACGGTTGTCTCAGTATAAGAATAAAACTGGAGAGCTGCCCATGATTGTCTGGCAGAAGAAAAACCTACGTAACATGCCATACCTTGTGTATGTAATCACACAAACAACAGATCAAAACAACATTTTGTGATTTTTAAAGAGAGTAACACAACATTAATAGCAAAATATTACATTATGAGCAAAGACTTCTTGCTTTTGTTACAAAAATATTTGATACGATCTGAGGAAACATGGCGGTAGCACATTAACAGCGGTAAAATGGCTACATGTGTTGACATACATAGACATTTAGCATTTAACATTTGGAATGCTTATATGAGTTTGTTATTATCTTGTAAATTTAACATATGGTGGAATGCGTGGAACATTTTGTAGGTCAGCAAAGTCAGCATATTAAGAACTGCTCTGACATTTAGCATTTTACATTTTACAATGCTAAAGTTAGCCTATTGACACAGATGTTAATCTGTTTAATTTAATATTTGTTGGCATAAAGTAAGTAAAAGCTAAAGTGAACATATAAATAGGTGTAGAATTTACCATTTGTTGATAATTAGCATTTAACATTTTAGCATGCTAACATTAGCCGAAAAATATATTTGATAACATATATTAAATTTAGCATAATCTGATTTATAGCATTTAAAATGTATCATTTTCGCATGCTAACATTCAAGTTAACATCTGCTGAATTTAACATTAATGCTAACATCTGTTAAATTTGACAAATGCTAGCAAATAGCAAGTGACATTTCAGCGCACCAAAAGTTAGCATATGCTATGAAATTCCAACACATGTCAAGATTTAGCAGGCTCAAGTTAACATATGAGCATCCATGCTTACAGCTTTACATTTATCATACATTGACATTTAGTAATAATAATAATAATAATAATAATAATAATAATAATAATACATTTTCTTTGTATAGCGCTTTTCAAAACACTCAAAACACTTTACATATAAAATCATCAAACATTAAAAACAGATATTTAATATTCAGCATTTAGCATGCTAATATTAGTATGTTAACGTATATTAAATTACATATGCTGCTACATAAAATTTTAGAGTACTAAAGTCAGAATGTTAACATCCATATTAACAGCTGTACAATTCAACATACACTGACATTAAGCATTTAGCATGCTAACATTAGTATGTTTACGTTCGTGCTAACATCGGTTAAATTTAACATATGGCCATAAAATTTAAGAAAGGCTGACACTTTTTATGCATTTTAGGATGCTAATGTCACCACGTTTACGTACATGTTAACAACCGTGAAATTTGACATATTCTGACAATTAGCATGCAACAGCTACAGTTAGCATGTATGTGGACATCTATTATAACATTTTAGCTCGTAAAATTAGCTTTACAAGTTATTTCATAACATCTATTAAATGTAACATGGAAATATAGCATTAAATATTTTGCATTTTATCATGCTAACATTAGCATGGTCGCAGTACAGTTTGGTAGTTCAGAATGTAATATGTTTGTTAGCTTATTACAGTTGTATTAGAAGTTTTTTGTACTTACAGTTGGTACATGAATTTTAACTACTAGTGTTTAGCATTAGTGCTGCTTATTTGTTGGGTTTCACAGAGAAATTTGTCATAGAAAGTGTGATACTGCATGAAATCATTTAACAGAAAAATGTACAGAAAGTCTTAAAGTTATGTTCTGAAAAATCAAATGAGCACAGAAGTCACTCTTTTTTTTTGTCAAGAATAATTGTTTAGTTAATGGTGTGACTAGAGTGTTGATTGTCAATGCAGAAAGATAAGCTATAATTAAACTATAATTAAATGAAAACTGTCCCTGTCTGACTCTCACAACCTTCACAGTCACATTGCAGTCACATTTAGTGCTGCATGTAAAAGTGGCTGCTGACTCACAGAGGCACAGCGGTGACCCTGAGGCTGAGTTTTATCAGAAAAACCACAGAAAGCGAATGTTTCCATCTGATTTTAAGAGAATGCAGGCAGTGACTGGGCCTGTTTCTCTGGGACCAGTTCCCTGCACAAGTTTTCTGCACTCTGACCGTTCAGCCAGCGACTGCTACACTAAAACTCCGACCAGATGACGACTGCATGGAGTGCCTCGACACACACCCGTGACCGGTCGCATTGCTGTTTTGCGGTTCATGTTGTCAAGGGACTCACAACAGCGCTGACGTAATCTCGATAACGCCAAGCGGGAAAGGGAGGGATTCAGGCCTCTGACACAAGACTAAAGCTGGATGTTTGAGCCGTGCGCCTGGCAGGAGGGTCGCTTTCCACGTTTTGTAATGACAACACATGAGATTTCCATTTGGAGTTGTCTGTGTTTGCACTTATAGACTAAATTGATTCAAGAACTATTCGCAGAACTTGGCTGTTCATGCTGATGTTTCACAACTAAAGAGCCCATCTGTAAAGTTGAAATTTTCTGTTCCTGGTTTTGAATGGAAGTTTTTTCTTTTTGTTGCTTTGGCACTTTTCTTTTTACAGGTACAAAAGACCTTTGAATCCCTTGTATAAGCAATTCATTTCTGAACAATAATAAACTGATTTATAATCCTGCCGACTTATACAATGGCGTTTGTGTCATTTTTTTTTCCTGTTGACTCGCGCTGCATTGCATAAAGGAGGTCTTTCAAACTCGACTCTGACGCAGCAAAGCAAATAAAACGCTGCATGGAAGGAGTTCAAACATGCCGCTGCAGAGGCCAGAGCACGTTGTAAATGTTGTTAATGCGAAACGGGGAGTGGTAGCCGGGGTGGGTTCCTTCAGCCGAAAAACTTCCAATGAGTTCTTTGTCAACAAATACGAAACACTCGACAGGATGGGCGGCAGGACCAAAGAGAAAACCAGGAAAAAAAAGGCATGAGCTGGAGGTTTCGTTGGGTCTTTTGAACAGAGGCCAGACCTTTACCTCACCCTGCCTGGACTGGGTTTAACTGTCAGGTCAGCCCGGCTTCTCCCACCTTTGTATGCAGTGAATGGAAACACAGAATCAGCCGGATTGTGAACGTCAGCCGGGACGTGACTGGCTAAAGACGAGGCTTGGCAGCAGTTTGCAGCAGTTAGCAAATCTTTCAAAGTTCAACATTTTCTTGTAGAAAATTCCTTTTTTCCACCACGTCCTGATACATGCGTGAAGTTCTGTTGCCAGAACAAAAACCAAGACCATAAATCACACGACTACCAGAATGAAGATAACCCATTTGGTTTGGATAACTCCAGCCTTGTCTGGTTAGCGTCCTCTGATCTTTAAAGGCAGGCTTAGGGATAGATTTTGTCCTAGATCTTTTCCAAAAGGAGTCATTTTACAGACATGAATGATTACATCCACCAGTAATCCTTCCGATGTGCAAGATTTAGTCTTTAAAGGTGAATTTTATTACCTGGAAAGCTACAAATTAGGATCTGTACTTGTCAGGGGGATTACTGCAAATTCAGAGATTTACCGTTCAAAAGTTTGAGGTCACTTAGAAATGTCCTCATTTTTGAAAGAAAAGCATATTTTTTCAATGGAGATCACATTAAATGAATCATAAATCCAGTCTAGACATTGTTAATGTGGTAAATGACTATTTTAGCTGGGAACGGCTGATTTTTAATGGAATATCTCCATAGAGGTACAGAGGAACATTTCCAGCAACCATCACTCCTGTGTTCTAATGCTACATTGTGTTAGCTAATGGTGTTGAAAGGCTAACTGATGATTAGAAAACCCTTGTGCAGTTATGTTTAGCACATGAGTAAAAGTGTGAGTTTTCATGGAAAACATGAAATTGCCTGGGTGACCCCTTCTGAACGGTAGTGTATACCTGGAAATTAAAGTCAGGATATCTTGACTTTTTCCAAGTTACCTACTCATGGAGGTGTAATATTAACATGGACAGAGCAGTTTCTAGGCTGCTTGCTGCTTTTATACTTGCATTTTGTGTAAACAGGTGGCCAAAAAAATCAAATGTTAGCTTTTCATACAGCAGTCTGCAACATCCAGCCTAGCAGATCATCTAAAAACAACAGGCTAACTTGTCTGCATTATGTTCCTCAATAGTTCTTGTGCTTAGATCACCAGTTAAAATATTTTCTGAAATCATATGGATATTGCTGCTCGTAAACTGTTTCTATCATTTCACAATAAAATAAGCGAGTAAGATGATTTAATATGCTACAAATGCTATCTGTTTATGCTGATTTAGAATCTGTTTAGGCTAATAAGGCTAGCAGGTAGAGGGCACTCAAAGATAACATGCAGATTTCTTCCCCAATCTATTGATTGAAAACTAAATATGATTTCAGTCTGCAAAAATTCTCTTTAGTTGAACACAAGATTTTAGTTTAGTTTTTTTTTTTGTTTTTGTTTTTGTTTTAGCTTTCATGCACTTTCTGTTGTACATGCTCAGTACTGTTTCCCCTGATGAGCCTGTCCACACGTTCCTGCTTGATATCATGAAAATAAAACTTTTTTTACTGGTGTTGGGAAAGTTTTACAAACATGAAGGCACACTGGGTTAACCCTCTGAGTTCCAAGCAGTTTTCTGGGTGTTTTATTAGCTGTTGTCCCATTTTTACTAGAATATAAAATCCAATATCTCTCTGGAAACAATAGCAATAACTAGAACAAAAAACGACTAAATCTGGAGTTTACATGTTCTGCATTTTTTTCAAGTCCCTACATATATATATTACGGATACTGGAAAGAATGGCAGCTCCACATGCTCTAGATGTTTAACCCCTATTGCACTTGATTTGTTTCCATACCTGTCTCTCTCTGTTGTAAACACTGCCTGCAGTTCAGCCAAAAAGTCAAAGGATTGTTGATTTTTGATCACAGCTGAGTTAATAATGTCTCTGCAGTTGTGCTTTGGAGCACAGAAGTTTTATTAATTTAATGGAAAAGGTTCATTTTTAATTTTTTTTGCTATTTCTGAAAAATGTGACTGATTTAGATTAAATAACAATTTTAAGCTTAAATTTGGTTAACCACACGTTACAGATAAGTAGTTTAGGGGCTGTTATAAAGTAGAAAATTTTTGCGTTTTTACAGTTTCTGGCTAATAAATGGTGTCATTTTTGAAATTTTTAAACATAATAATCTAGTTTTGGGGTTCAGAGGGTTAAAATCTCTAAAGAGACAAAGGAAAATCGGACCTTGTTTGCACTTAGAGGTATTCCGTCAACAGTTTTACAGACGTCTCTTGAAGTCTGTGGGGAAAATGCCTGGAGGGCCTCAGGGCATTTTATTTCATTATATCCATTAGAAAGGCTTGTATTGCAGAAGCATCCATCTTACACACATATGATGTAACTTCTCAAACAGTGCAGGCGTCTCTATGACAACGCAAAAGCATGTTTTAAGCACTTTGCATAATTTCTTCTGACGCTTGATTGTTGTTTTTGGCTGCATTAAAACAAAGACAGGTGTAAAATGTACTAAAGCTTCACATCTAGAATAAGTCTTCCTTCATTCTCAGTTTGAAAACCTGTTTACACACCTGCCAGAAATCTGCGCTGGGCGTTTTTGTGTTACCGCAGCACAGAGATATCTGGTGGAACTGGTTTGAGGTAGAAACCAGCAAGCAGCTCACATGTGATGTGTTCACTGGCGACATGTTTGCATGTGACAGCTGCCTGTTTCCACTCGACTGTCGGCCGCACCAACACAAACACGAGCAGGAATTTGCATATGAAACAAGCCTGATGTGGCGTCAATCCAAATGACAGATTTTACATGTGGGGCTTTTCCTCCTCCTGAGCACAGCTAAGCAAACAGCCGGGGCAGAAAGCTTGCTCTAAACTGAAACGTCCGCCAGTCTGGATGGCAGCTGGAGGAATCGGTGTGATCTGTCAGCGAGAGGAATGCTACTGGAACGTGGCTGCATATCTTCAGTGCGCTTTGCGTTGATATCGGTGCTCTGAAGCTTCACATCTGGCTGCTGATGTGACAGATCACAAACTTTACAGTAGGCCAAAAGACATTCCTCAGATAGAGAGGTGGTGGGAGTATTAATGTGTGGGAGAGAAGGGTGATGGAGACTAAACACCAAAGTCATAAAGTGAGGTTTTCTACAATTAAATGCCTGTTTTTCTACTTTAATTTATGACTGGGACATAAGCTTGCATGCTTTGTGCTCAACAGTTGCTGTTACTTATGTTTACTTCCTGACAAGCATTGCTTTCTCTTGCTTAAACTTTTCAATTTGGAAAATGTACAGTTTTTTCTTAGCTTAACATTACAGTACATTAAATATTTGTGGGTTTTGGAGATATGGTGACATTGCTTTGAGTGCTAGGAAGCTCTGATGGGCATTTATTGAGGAAAATAGCTGCTAGGTGCAGCCCTAATGAGCTCTAAGCGTGGGACTTCCCACATCCTACAAGGAAAAATAACATAAAACTGATGTTAAACAGACCCGGCTGCTGTTTATTTTTTAATGCTTGCATGCTTAGAAAGCATACTTTCAAGTTTGGGGAGTGGACTCATTCCACCGATGAGGATGTGGTTAAGAAAATAGAAAACAATGCTCACTGGTAGCATGCTTTCAATCAAAACACTGATTTCATGCCATTTTCCTTGATGGTTAATATGCCTAGTGACATTTAACCAATTTGTTTGGACCATAAAAGGCAAGAAGATCACAGTAAAATTGCCATTCAGTGCTTTTTTTTGGTCCAAAACCCAAAGATTTGCAGTTTACTGTCACATAATTCTTACATTTGAGAAGTTGAAATCTGAGAATTATTTACATTTGAGCACAAAATATGACAAATATTTGATTATCAGAAGTGTATGATTTTTTTTTGTCAGCTGACTTGTTTTTTCTCTCTGCATGTCAAACACAAGACGAGTTTCTCACATCCTAATGTACATTAATGCAGCACATACATGAGCAGCGCCCACATCTTTGACTACATCAACAGATAACATCTTAAAAACAACAGCCCCAGTCCCGCCCTCACTGTGTAACTGACAGCTTGAAGCCTGTACAGATGAGTTCGCGTGTTTGTTAGAATTAACAATAGCTGCACTTGAACCTGAAAAAAACAGCAGGAAACTCGCCTTCGTGAGGAAAAACAACCTGAAGCTGCTCCACTGATCATCAGTGAGCCGTTCCCTCCGTGTTCAGTGTCAGTTTACACTCAAATGAGGAATATTTCATCACATTGTGACGTTTTGACAGAAACGTTGGGCAGGTTCACCCTGAACGCTGACCTGCTCTTTTCACTGCTAATGGAGCTGATAGAGATTTAAAGCCTTGTTTTGCAAACCCTGCCTTTGTTCCTTTGAGCACCGTGTCACCCTGACACTGATAAACACTCAAAAACTTGTAAATTCTGTCCCAGTGAAGCTGTGACACCATAAAGTCTCATTTACTGAGTGTAGGTCTCATATTGTTTATTGTAAGCAGGTGATTTAAGTTCAAGGAAAGCAACGTTTGGTAAAGAAGTACAGCTGAGTACATTATACTTTACTGTATTTCAAGACTAATATGAAACATTTGTGTTGCTTAACATTAAACTACTCAGTGGTGCATAAATTATATTATCAAACTGACCTGGCAGAAGATGAAAATACAAGGTAGCAATTTTAATACAGTTTTATTTTTCACAAATTTCATTAAAATGTTATTTTTAATTAACGAGTAGTTCCACTGCAGACCTTTGTGTCCTCTAAGTACAGAAAATATATACAAACAAATAACAGAGTGATTATTTTTGACAGATATTGCCATTTTCATATGATTCTCAATTTCATAATCAGTATATTGTGACAATTTTTACTAGTAGCAAACGATTGGAGCTCCTCTGATTTCGATATTTTTGGTTATTTAGCCCCATTCCTTATTACTAAAACCATCTTCCATTTGTCAGCATGTTATTTAAAGTGTGCAAACAAGAAGCTTGGGAATTAGCAGGACTATAAATGACACTGAGATAAATTATGAGACCCAGGATGCTAATAAAGGATCAATCAGTGATCTTACTTGTCACTATCAGTCTCCATGAGTCACAAGTGAAGATTTAGACATAATAAATAAAGAATATATCGTAATAATTTAACCTATTCCAGCCTAAAAACCTGCTAAACAGCGGCTAAATTTAATGTGAAACTCCTGATCACAGGCAGGCAGTGAGGAGAGGGCTGAAATGTGACTCACTTGTGTTTCCTCCTCTGACAGTCCGCACTCCGCTGCGATCAACATGAGCGTCGTCTCGTCCGGATGCTTGGTGACTTTGTTAAAATTCTCCTCCAGCACTTTGACCTGCTCCTCCGACAGCTTCAGGCACTCCATCGCTTTAGAAGCCATAATCCCGTGTGTGTGCGTGTGTGTGTTCCCGCTCTCCAAAAGAGTTCAGCCTCGGTTGGTTGGAGCTCAGATGTGCGCACAGCTGGACGCGCGGAGCAGAAGGCGACGCGGTGCGTAAAGGACGCGGAGACGGAGCAGCGCGGTGCGGCGGTGCGGCTCTCTGACAGCCCGGCGGGAGTGTGCGAGTGTGCGTGGGTGTGTGGAGGCTTTACTACTGTCAACAGAGGCGCGTCATGAGGCCAGTCCCACCAGCGGAGCCCTCCCCCGGACACAACTGGAGGAGGAGGAACACAAACATCCCGACCGCAGAGCCAGATCCGACCCCGCTGTCAGGAATGTGATGGGGGTATTATGGGATTATCAGGGCAATAAAGAGGTGTAATTTATGAGGGGGCGAATCAGCCATGTTGGCCTGTGATGAGATGATGCCATAAAGTGATGTAATGTCACTGATACGTGGGCAGAAAGGCACAGAAAAATTTGTGAGATCTATGAGTAAAAGTGTCATGAAAAACAAAAAGATGAGAAAATTGTTGCCACTAGGGGGCAGAGAAATGAAAAATTTCCAAATAGTGTTAAATATTTCTGTCGTAATGCTACTATTTCTATTTTGGTAATATAACAAGACAAGCTGTTAAGCAATAACCAATATTTAAATCAGCAGCCTTGTATCGTGAAAACCAGGTTGCAAGAACACATCAGAACAACTTATCTATAGTCTGTCTGTTTGTCTGTGTGCAACATGACTCAAAAACAGACCAACGGATTTGGATAAAATTTTCAGGGAAGGTCAGAAATGACACAAGGACCAAGTGATTAGATTTTGGCAGTGATGCAGCTTATAGTCTGGATCCACTTGTTAAAGATTTCTGTATCATTGCGAGATAGCGGCACAGCGTTACTGTAACCGTGACAACAAGTGAACACTACGTCAGGTTCCTGCTGACGATCACAGGATTGCGATCCTGCCACAAATTGACCATTGCGGACTTATCAGCACTTATCCATCTGAAATGATACAAGGAACAACTGATTACATTGTGGAGGTGTTTCTGAGTCCCATCAATTCCCTCTGCCAGTTGCATATTTAAGCCACGTGATTCGGTATCCGTACATAACGTGCACATGCAAACACTCAGGCATATGGGTTCTGTAAAGCGTCTCGAGACAATTTGACTGTAATTGGCGCTATATAAATAAAATTGAATTGAATTGAATTGAAACCACACGTCATTTTGTTTGTGGGTATATCTATATTAAATGGCCACATTCTACAGTGCCGTGATTTCTGCCATGAATTTTTTCACAGTTTCAGCCGTCGGAAATGATACGACTGAGCAGCCTTGGTGGAGGGCTGTGCTCTCTGAGTGCTTTTCTTGTTTCTGCATGTAGCTGTCATTGCACTCCACATAGCTGCGACAAATGACCCACTGCCCCGACTCAAACCTATAACCATGTCGCTAGTCATTTCAACAGCTGAACGTGACTTGTAAAAAGCCTAAAATGGGTACACGCTTTCTTGCAAAAATATGGTTCAAAACAGTCCTACAATTAGTCTTTACTTAGAAGACTGTACATGTGTACTTCATTCAAGTGGAGCTACTTGATGTCGCATATAGTTAATAGAGCAGTGGTGGTTTCTTGTGGTAGCCTTTATGCTGAATTTGATGTTAATAGCGTAAAGGAGAAGATAGAGCAGAAAAAGGTGCTTTTTGACCTCCCAGATTTTAATCAACCAGCGTCTTGCCCCACCCAGCAGTTCTTCAGACCCACTCAGAATACCTACTTCACATTAAGTGCTTTGTTCTCCCCTGAAAACTGCTCTGACAGTGGTTCTACTGGGACGTTTCTCACGGTCAGAGCAAGGTTCAGGCCTGCTAGTTCCTACAGTGGAAAACGGCCAAATCAATCTATTCTGATGCACATTAGGAGACTGATGGAGCTCATTTCCCAAAAAGTAAAAATGAAAAAGCCCGTCAGAGACATTCTAAGAAACTGACCCGGATGGCAGGAACACAATAAGACACAAGAAGAAGGACAGAGGTCACCAACTGCAGCTGGATAAGCACACAGAGGGATATTATGCAACAGACGACTATAAAAATCTCACTGGTTCACTTTTAACTTAGTGCTATATCAGAGCCATATACGTATTTTATACTTCCCACAGGACAAAGTATTTTATTTAACCCTTACTTACAATGGAAACAAATATAAATAGTCCATACTGAAACCTGTCACTGTTATTAAATTGAATTAACACTGCTTTTGCCGCGACACAAACAATTTCAAAGAACAAAACCGAGTTTTTATGCTGCTATGCAAAGAGCCACAGCCTGAAAAACAAACAAAGGATGAAGGTATAACTCCCAGTTTTGCATCTTTACTTTCAGTTTAATCCGCCTGTTTATTTTAATAAGTCTTTTCCACTCTCTTTAGCGAACATGTTGATGGACTGGAGGCTTTGTTTTGAAGGCACCTGTTCAAGCATGACTATGAAAATAAAATCCTCCTCATTCACACACACACATGGAGAGGCTCTCCTCTTGTGCAAATGGTTTTGTTTCCACTGTTATGTCACCGAATTAAGTGAACGGATGCCCTTTGTCTACTGACTTCTAGTAATTTGCCTCCATCCAGACCAACAGTTAAGAAGCAGTAAATACAGGCACACACACACACACACACACACACACACACACACACACACACACACACACACACACACACACACACACACACACACACACACACACACACACACACACACACACACACACACACTCACTTCAGTTTCTTGTGGTGCTATATTTAGATTCTGATTAGACCTGTAATTATGTGGTACTCTCACTGAAAAGCTAGAGTCAAATGACTGCAGATCTTCCCAGATGATTTCCTCCCGCCTGCACAATTCAGCTAACCTTCCTAGCAGTGATACAAGCCGGGACTAGTCAGAGCTTTTACATCTACGTTAATACAGCCCCACTGTAGCATTAAGCATCGATTTAACGCCTATAAGCTCAGGTTTTTAAGGTATCTGGAGGCACATTAAACATGTGTGGAGAAATTTAGGCCCAGAATCGCTTAAAATGAGGCGGAATAGGTACTCATATCTTATACTTCAGCAAAAGTACCAGTACCACGGTGTAGAAATACTCTATAGCACTTTAAACAGTCATGTTTGGGGTCAAGAAAACATATTGGCAGAAGAGTTAGCATCAGTGTTTTTGAGTTATGACGACTTGTAATTAAATTATGTTCATAAAAAAACATTAAATTGGGAGAATGATCTTTTCTTGTGCAATCAAATGCATTAATTCCTGTATAAATTCAAGTTTTTGATTTGTTTAAGCAGAAAAATTGCAAGTTTGCATTAGAAAATGTATTTTTTAATATATATTTTTAAAATTTTGTAGCCATAGATTTAAATAAGTGGTTGGAAAAGGTTCCTTGAAAAACAAAAGTGCTCATTATGACGTATTTTATGACTGGATTATAATTATACAGTAGATGCATTCGTTAATGTGTTCGTTACTTAAATGTTGAAGCTACTGAAGATGATTTGCTACTTGTGAATTTCCCCTCAGAGATCAATAAAATTTTATTTTAATCTATAACTTTACATTCTAAGTTTTTTATTTTTTTTAATTATTAATCTAAATCTGCAAAATAAGTGTAGTTAAGTATATATATATATATATATATATATATATATATATATATATATATATATATATATAAATGTCTCTGAATTGGAGCTGAATGAAAATATAAAGTTGCAGAAAATACTCAAGTAAAGTGATAAATGAACATTGTACCGCTGACCTGAGGGGAATAAAAGCCTGTTTTCTTCAGCAGGACTGTGGTGATCCTTGTTTATTATGAAAACATAATCTGAAGCAATGAGAGGAAGTGACCCCAAAGGGTAAAGTCTGAAGGAAGCTGCTGTTGATATGTGATATCCAGCAGGTCCTCAGGCCTGGAGAGCTAAAACTAAATGAAGGATGAAGCCATTTTATTTAGTTTTTCCACCCAAATGATGTGGACGGGATTGTATGCTCCTGAATCCCAGTTGACCTTTAATCATCTCCACTAAAACACTCAGCAGGCCTTTTACAAACTCCTAATACTGTTATACTTCAATGAACCTGCAACTTATATACAGGCTCGTCTTTTTGGTCATTGTGCTCAAAGAAAATTTCACAAGCAAATGTATAAATTATTTGACCACTGTCTCTTCTTATGAGTTTATTTGTCACTGATTTTGGTTTCCTTTAGGTTTTTGTTTGTTTGTAGCGTACAACAAGTTTCTTTATCATTAGAAATACAGTTGAAAAAAAGACATGTCTACATTTCAAAATGTTTGACAAAAGAATATGAAAAAACACCTCATGCTCACATCATTAAACATATGACTGTAAAAAAAACACGAGACAGATTCACACTCAACTGTCTTTGAAAGCCGATAAATCGTAGAACATGATCCTCGCCTGCAGCTCAGCATAGAGTCACACTGCTGATAACAAGCTGTCCATTTATGATGGACAAATACAGTAAAGAGTTCTGTGGAAATGTCACTGTACATAAAGCTGCTGGAGCTGATTGGCTGCTGCCGATCGCTCAGTGATACGATGGAAAACTCCTATCAGGGCGATCCAAAGTTCACCGTCAGGCTCTGATATTTTTATCCAACGTTGGCACAAGTCATTAAATGTAACCTGCTGAGAGTATCCAAGAGTGTTTACAGTAGAGAAAGTAAATATGAATTAAGAGGAATATGTATGTTTAGACAACATTATTTGGGTTAAAGGGCGGATTTATGGAAAATGTGTAGCAGAACTTGAAAAAGGTTAATCTACAAATATAAGAATATAATCAGGATAATGTGTGGTGAAGATATAGAAGGTTTTGTTGTCATATGTTTCCGTTTTGTGTGAAATAGGTTGTGTATTGTAGAAAATGGCAGCTATAGCACCTGAATACACCTTTCAGCTAATAGAAAAACATTATTTTGTGTTGCTATGATGTGTATGTAAGTCATTTTATATTATTTGAGGCACTGAGACAGTTTTGCTCCCACTAATTATAATCCTTTTAGTGGTGTTTTTTATAAAGCATTTTGCAGCTTCATTCATAAACCATCTTTTAAAATTGTTTGTGATTATAGTTTTCTGCTGTAAAGTTTTCAGCTTTTTTTGCCTTGTTGTTTAATTGCTTACAGACTGATACACATTTTACAATTAAAACAATTTTATCTGTTATTGTCGAGCATTTATTAGTTGGACAAAGTTAAAAACACCATCTAAAGCAATTATTATTATTACTACCTGTGATAAAATCATAAAAAAACTAACAAAAAAGCAACTTATTGAATCATTCTGACTAGGCAAAAATAAAATTTACAGCAGGAGTTTACTATTAAATGTAGTTTAATATTCTATCTATCTATCTATCTATCTATCTATCTATCTATCTATCTATCTATCTATCTATCTATCTATCTATCTATCTATCTATCTATCTATCTATCTATCTATCTATCTATCTATCTATCTATCTATCTATCTATCTATCTATCTATCTATCTATCTATTGCGAGCCTGAAATAGAGGAACAAACTGATAAAGGTGAGTGGCCATGAGTCCACAACAGATAATATGAGGCTGAGTGGAGTAAAAAGATGACAGGTTTTATTTTCAGGTAGTGCAGCAAACACACACTGAGATTTCTGTGTCCTGATGATCCGTGAAGTGACACTTGGAGCTTTCATATTTATTTTATTTGTGCTTATAAAGAAAAAGAACTAGAGTATAAGAGTTGGCAACAAGGGTCAGTCAATAATTCTATATTATTTATAATTGACTTTTAGTGTATTAATGTGATCAGTAATGATTTTATTTGTTTTATTGTTTTAATGAGATTACTCATTCAAACCATCTTAAAAACTGAAAAAGATTCTAAATGTTTAAAAGCTGTCAAATGAAATGCAGTTTTACCCACAAATGCTTTATGTAATGCTGATATATTTATTTTTTTTAAAAACTGTCCAGGCTGCCTGTCATTATGTTCATTTGGGTTCATTTCAGTCTGAGAGACACAAAAAATAATTTCACTACAGTTCAAACTGGCTCCAAAAAAGTATGTGGACCATCAAACTATGAGCAGACATCCATGACGTTCATAATCTTTTGTTTTCATTTGTTATGTTATATTGTTGGTTAGCGACCCTCGGCTGTACGCTGTATTTCCCGGTGCATTGTGGGATACTTTCAGTGCAACGTTCGGACAGCACAACAATATGGCAACACACTCACAATTACAGAGAAGACATGAACTGATTTCATTTGGAAATTGCACATTACTGCATCTTAGTTTTAGTTTTAAATTATTTGTAATTCAGAGTCATTTTAAATGACTAACCACAGGCTGCTACTATGGACACTTTAAACTGAGACAATTTCAATTTCATTTTAGCTGCAATTTGTGCGTTTTAAAGGATGTTCTTTTTTTTATTGGATTCCTAGTGAAACACCATCTCATTTTGCCTGCTCTATGGTTGCATTTACAGCTAAATGACAGCAAAGAATGATTTGATTTGACTAACTTCTAGATCTTGACAAGTTGTTTTGATCATGAAGTAAAATACTACAATGTACTTTTTTGCACTAAAACAAAGGGAAAAATTGGGAGTTGTGCTTATTTATAGGTTATTATGCTGTGATTTTACTGGGCTTTATGTGGCGTTTAACACTCCTGCACCAAATAGTGAGGAGTGACTGATTTCAGATGCAACCAGAGTCTGACGCTGTTTCCTGATGACGGTTAAGTAGCTGCTCAGTTCTCCTTCGAATGCTGCTCTACTTGCGCCTCAGTTAACCTGTTCCTGCCTGCAGTCGTCTTCAGCAACCGTCCAGATAAGAGAGAAACACTCCGTCCTGTATTTAAACGGTCCCGTCTCACTCATTCACTGGAGATAAGCCAACGTTCCTCATTATTATCTTGTGTTGAAAAGACACTGAACTGCGGATATTAACTCAACAGCCAACTGTCGTTTACTTTAAAGAAAAAAACTGTTTGCATTAGCTGTATCTCAAATCCCTGATATGAACTATGTCTGAGGTGTGGTGAGTATGTTTTGAACTCACAGTGGGCAAAAAAAATTATCAAATGCTGCCAAAAGACAAAGAAATAAGTATAAAATCTTGACGCTTAGCGACTTGAAAACTAACTAAAAATTGCTGTTGGACACATGCATTGTACCATTTATGTTGGTATAATGGTTAAATAACTGCTAAATCAGTGCACAAAATGCAGCAAGTTGTGTTTACAAGTGGAAATAACAGACAGAGAAGCACTCAGTAGGAGTTTATTTTGGCGATAAACAAATGTCCTCCAGTAAAAATAATGACTTAATGACTTCCGATGTGGCAGTTTAATTGATGATGTCACAAATATTTTATCATTTATGTTGGTTTTTAATGGTTAAATCTGTATTTTTGTCCACTAGCTTCTAAATCAGTCTCTTTACATGCTAGTATCAACATTTTTGCTGTTTATTTTGGATCGATATTTGTAATTATATTTAAATTCCTGATATTTTATTGGTGTGTTTTGCTTATTTCTCAATTTCTTCATACTGTTAACTTGTTTTGTCTCATTGTTTTTCATTGCTGAGCATAAAGCACTCAATATAAGAAAAATATAAGTGTCATAATCTAGACTTGACTGATCTTTTGTTGCAGTTTTTTTTATAAAAATATAACTAAAATATGTGATTAATGAGCCTGTAAAGAGCAGATGCTAAGTTTCTACACTGTGCATTGGCTTATAAAAGAGCTTACGGCCTTATTTAAATTCAATTAAAGGCTGTTTGCTTTTTCGAATGTTGTTCTTTTTGTTCTTCAGCTGCTCATGAGCATGTCCCATATTATGTTCATCACACTCAGAATATTCAGATCTCATGCTTTAGCACATTAGCTGAGCATACGTCAGCTTTCCGTGAAGACATCAGTTTTATCTGGGCTGAGTGCAGCCTTGTGTTCCCTCAGGATGAGATTACTGCTGGGAAAATAAAACAGGCCTGAGGTAATCGCACTCGTGACAAGGTCTGAATCATCGTGATGCCGTGCAGCATTCCTGCAGCGAGACATGGGATCGCCTCCTCTCAGTCTGAAGCTGAGGCGGCTGATTGCAGCACGCAGGCCTGTTTTCAAGTGTTGTTTTTGCATGTAATTACAGACGCAAGTGTCGAAGTCCCGACATGAACGCTCATCAACGGAGCTGCTGTTGTTTCTCAGCATCACAGCTGTTTACTGCTGAGTCACAGGCTGATGTCATCGTACCGTCTGACTGACAAAACTACAGATCTGCACAGTGGCAAGTCACCTCTGAAGGCCTTGAATGATGGGAAACTGTCTGTCTGTACGTAATATGGGCTGATGTAAGGCATCACTAGAATCATGTCAATCCTGGTGAGCATTCATTTCCAAAATTCTGCATAGATTAGAACTTTTTCAACGTCTCTGTCTGTGCAATAGTCAATGAAATGCTCATTTCATTGCATTCTTTCATTTGTACACGGTAAACAGACAAAAACAACATGAAACTCAAACAGCGACAGAAAAATAGATTTTACAAAAACGTAACTGATCCTCCCAGAACTTAACTTGATGTCTTGAAATTGCTTGTTTTGTCCAATAAACAGCACAAACTCTCAATAGCCTTAATTTAACAGGACAGAAAGGAGAAAAAAAGCAGGAAATCTTCACATTTGATAGGTTGGAACAAAAAAATGTTTTCAGATTTAGGGCTAAATATTTTAGCTTCTCTATAAATTAGTGGGAAAATTATTAATAGTTAAATTGCATCATTCAGTCTCATTCATTTAGAGACTGTACAATAAAAAAGGGGAATTGTGTTGCAGAGATGTATTTCTTACTGTTTTTGAAGAATGGAGGATCAGAAAATTAACTTTTTCTTTTTAATTGCAGATTTCTACAATATAAGTTTACATCATTCGACTGTTAACAATTTCAAGACGTACATTTGAGAGCAGATACAACACAAGCAAGGATCTAGCCAGGAGAAAACAACCTGGATAAGAGCCACAAAACAAGTTCAAAGGACCGTGGTGCCTACAGGTAGCGCAGGAGTTAATAGGAATTAACTAACCTTTTTTTTGGCTATTTGCAACTCTGCTTTTGTGTAATGGCTTTGTTTTCATTAATAAAATCATCTGCTTGGACCAATATGTCACATCTGAGAATGTGAAAGAGGTGAGAACGCCACAACATTTTATAGACTTTTGTAATAATACAGTAACATGACAGCACAGCACCTGAGTGTCAGCTTTAGTGCAGAACATCAATATTGTGATAATGGAGAGCTTTGGTGTTGCAGCCAATGACTTTGTTCATGAATGAGGTTATTTAAAAGCAAATCCGGCTCTCTCCCTCTCTAACTTTCCTCTGGCATCTACTGAAGATGCCCACCTTTGTGACACCATCATCTCATTCGAATACATCAAAGACCTGAAGTCTATGACCATCAAAAACAAACCTCTGCACCAACTGCCAGGTATTACAGATGCACCAATACCAAAGGTATAAAGTTGTGTGTTTTTTATTTGTGAACATTGGCTCAAAGATTTGATGATGACACCAGGGTGGTTCCTACAACCAATCCAACCAAATTGCAGAGCTGCAGAAAGCATTAGATGCTTCCTGCCAAGAAATTCCAAATAACACAAAAAAGCTGAGAGGCAGAAACTCGCCAAGTCCATCAAGACCAAAGAAGAAGAGCTCCACTCTCTACCTCTCCCTCAATGACCATCCATGACTCCCATTCGTCCACCCTCATCCCTCCTTTACCCCTCTCTAGCTTTCCAACCTCACCCACCTTCTCTCACCAGTCTATCCCTGTCTCTAAGACAGAAATGAGGCTCAGTGATTGCCACTGCAGCCTCGCATTTGAAAAAAACATCTGAAAAAAACATTTGAAAAAAACATATTTCTGCATGTATCTGCTTCTCTGAATAAACATGAAATAATGTGGTCCGTGTATATTTTGGCAATTGGATTTTCCGTTCTGAAACGGGTATTGAAAAACAAAAAATGAGTGTTTATTTGATTTTCGTTTTAAAATACAAAAATTAAAATTGAAATACAAGGTGCTTTTCCTTTTCATGATCAAAAAGGGATATACTAAATTTTTAAAATGCTTTGATTTTCATTTTATATTTAGAATAACAAAAAAATAAAATCAGTAAGAGACAGAAACGAAAAAAGATCCGTTTTTCTTTTTCTGAGACCGGAAGTGGTCATCAGCAAGTGTGGAGCCAAACGACAACAAGATTCTCAGAGGGCGGAGCCAGAGAGCAGTGATTGGTCAGACTGACTGAGAGCCAGAGAGCAGTGATTGGTCAGACCATAGACAATATAGAAGACAGCGCGCTAGCGGAGCTCGTCTGCTATATGTATCTATGGTTAGCAGGTCTGGTAGCATCTCTGGCTGCTGTTGATCTTGTTTTTGGAGTAAAACACGGTAAGAAGATAAATACTTCTAACCACTAGCGTTGTTTTGTTGTACGTTAAGTCAGCGACTTGTGAAGAGTTGTGTTTTGTCGTGTTTGAGCAGTTGGTCCTGACGCGTTAGCTAGCTAAGCGGCTAAGTTAGCTAGCGGGCTAATTAACACAGGTGGCTAACTTACCGCTGAACACCTGTGTTAGTTGCTGCCGCAGCTGGTTTGAATTAAACCGCGCTGAATCTCCATAATTTCATTAAATTCTTTCTCTCTTCCACTGCTCAAGTTCAATCCAGTATATAAAGTGTCATTAATAGTGAATAAACTAACAACCAGCCATTGTATTTATTTATTATTGCATGTATTTGTAGTTAAACATCCTACTTTTGGGTCTAGAACTGCACAAGCCGTTCATTTTCAGTCATCTGACGAGTTAAACTCCCCTTTTTATGTGAGGTTGAAGCAGAAAGTCTAAGTTAACAAAGAAAGTGGTTTATTATTTGCAATACCTGTTATCTCTGACTGAGGCTTTAATTTTTGTAGAGCTGATTTACACGTAGAAACTTTGTTCAGGAAGATTTCTCAGTAGCTCAGAGGGCAGGCTGCTTTTTACACAACCTTGTAAGAGAATGTCTGTCAATGCTTTCAGCAGAATTTAGAAACAACACTTCCTAAACAGATATTTTGAGGCTGTGAGGTTGAACGTTTGAGAGTCTAAAAGTGTGTTTGTTTGTGGTGTTTCTGTTTCTAGGTGGAAGCTGAATTAGTGAGGATGACTCCTGCTCCTGTCATCTCTAAGCTCCTCACACATCTTTACCTGCATATGAGGAAAATCACTCCTGTAGAATGCAGGTATGTTTGTCATTATTATAAAAAGATGTTGCCTGGTGACCTGTCAGAAACCCATCATACAGAGTCAGCCAAAATGATGCTTACACACATCAGGAAAAGAAAAACTTGCATAAATATTTCAATACCAAATTTATTCAGACATCACAAGATTAATAAAAGTTATCTTTGGCCTCTACAATTACAAGAGGTGCTCAAAGTGGTGGCCACTGGCTTCCAGACATTTCTGTTGTGTTGTAGACGTCACTTGTTGATGCTCCATTCATGAGGGTAGCGCCATCTGTTGGGAAAACATCGTACAACAGGACACAGAGTTATCGTGATTTGATCAAACTTAGAAAGAGGAATCTATATGTATAGAAGTACTTATACAAATGAAATATTTATAAAAGTTTTTCTTTTCCTGATGTGGCTGACTCTGACTCTGAACTTAATGAGAACAAAACTGTCATTTAATTGTTGCTCTGAAAGCTTCTTCAGTGAAAACCAGCTGGTGTTCTGCTTTGAAACAAACTGCCGTTGAGGTCTGTGTTTTTAGGTTTAACGCCACAGTTTCTGAATGAACCGATAGTTGTTTTTTTCCTGATCAATGTGGACGTTATAATTGATGGTAACATTTACTGATCATATAATCAGCATGACAATATAACAGTATAACATTCTGACCACCTGACTAATACTGTGTTGGTCCCTTTATGCTGCTAAAACTCCTCTGACCCAGTGGTTCATCAGAACCTCTGGGGATGTCCTGTGGATTCTGTGGAATCCTGTGGGTTGCAGGGTGGGTCCTACCTAGACCAGGCTGATCCTGGACCATCCCACAGATGCTCAATCAGATCTGGATGTGGGGAGTGTGGAACCCAGGTGAACAGCTTAGCTCTGTCGTGTTCCTCAGACCACTCCTGAGAAGTTTAAGTTTGTCCTGCTGAGGGTGGCAGCTGGCATCAAGGACTGCTGTTGCCATGGAGACTAGGCGGGTTGTTTGTCCTGGCAGTGTTTAGGTGGTGGTACAGTCAAACATCACGATGAACGTCAAAGGTTACCAGCATGAACGGTTGCATTAGATATCAAGATGATGCGATGTTTGTTGTCCTTCAGCTTGTCAGTGTGTCAGAATGTTGTTGCTGATCGGTCGCGAATCTGACTCTGCCTGGTACCTCTGAACATCCATGAGTTATACATAAGGTGTTAGTATGTGTGCAGTGCAGAAGAGGGCAAATTTATACTTATTGTATCTGCAGGTTTTAGTAGCGTCCCATCAGAGGCAAAAATCATATTCCATATACAGATTTTATTTAATTCATAGCTTGTTCAAGTAAAGATTATAATAATAACTACAATCAGATTAATTCTTGGTCGCTCAGTTGAACTTTTGCAGCCTGAGAGATAGGTTGCGAAGGAGTTTGCAGTACCTTGGTTTTAGCAAAATATGTTTATAATAGAAGATCTTTTATTGTCATTGTACATGAAAATTATCTGCAAACCCAGCAAAGTGATCAGTCTGAGGTATCTAAAAATAAATAAGTAAAGAAAAATGCTTCTAAAGCCAATAATAAACAGAATATTTTGAGGGAATATATCTAAAAAGGAAAGAAAAGCTCCATTCTCACTCCTCTCAGGATAAACTGTCATTAAAATTGACTTTAAATTTAGCTTCAACACGAGATAAAAACATTTACTTTCATTACTGATGTTGTCAAGTTTTAATAAAGTTCATGCTACTTTTATAAAATGATGAAAGTGAATAAATTGTATTTCTGTGATCTGTGTTTGATTTCTGTCTTTTCTCCTGTCATCCAGATGTTCAGAGGGAGATGATGCCACATCTGGTCCAGCTGATGGAAGGTCTTGAAGTTCTCTGACTGGCCTCGACTGAAGATGGTCGTCTCACTGGATTTAAGGTTCAGATGCTCAGTAACAAACTCCACCAATGAGCCAACAGGGAAGCTTTAGGTTTATTAAATGTTGCTATGAAGGTTTCGCTGTTTTTCTTTGTGAATGCAATGTGCTCCAACTGAAACTTGAATTAGAACTTAGAAGTAAATCCTTCCATCTGAAAGGATTTAGTTGCATTAATAACCTCATAACATTCTAATTTTTATTCCAGTCTTGGTTGGAAATAGAATCTCTGTATTGATTCAGGTAAAAACTGAACTTCACAGCATGTTGGAGCAAAACAACCAGATGAAAACTGTGATGGTGTTGGATTGTCAGACCGTAATGTTGCAGCTCAAAGCAGCTTTTCTATCTCAGTTCATTCTGACATTCAGCTATGAATCAACACAGCAGATGGTGATCCATGCTGTGGAAGTCTCACATCTCCTGATTTAATGGAGCTGCTTTGCACTTTTTACACTGTTTATTCACCAACACTTTATTTAATAAAAGTCCCATCTAGTTTTTATGAGGAATGTGATGTTTTAATTTCTCTGTGAATAACTGCAGTCTAATGCAACAGCTGGAGTTGTAACATCTGTCCTGATATTGATCATGAAGTATTGATCAGAATACTTATGGTCAGCAGTCATCCCTGAAGTTTTACATTAAAATCTTTACTTGTGTTGTGAACTTTGGTAAGAAGCAGAAACTTTAGCGTTGCCATGGATACATGAGTGTTAAATTCTGTCCATGTTTCCATTTTGGGAAATTCAGTCCAGCAGATGAGTTTGTTTTTACTGCCAGCTACCATTCAGTCTGAGATATTAAGAATAAATAAATGTGCATAATGTGGAAATGAACAGATTTTATTTTTATTTATTCCTACAGCTGCTGCATGGAAAGTTCCAGAATGTGGAGGAATTTAGTCTCACAATCACAGACAATAAATATTATCTGAAAGTCGGGTTATTGTTGTTTATCAGCACAATACAAAAAGATTCATGTTAGAAATATTCCAGTTAAGACTCTAGAATATCATGATTTATGTAAATTTACCTCAATAATATGAATGTTCAGGTTAAGATTGTACAGTGATATTTATTATGTAAGTTTAGCTGATTAAAGTTTATGACTCTGCACTACAATTATTTATTATTTAAATTTACATCATTATTATAATATTTAGGGTCAGACCCTACAGTATTGAGATTAAGAAATCAAATATTCTATAAAATGTAAATACACTGAACTCATTTGGATATATTTAAGTGAGACTCTACAATATTATTTGACACAAATCTATCTAAATCAAAATTTTAATCATTTTTACTCCAAACATTTACTGGACTGATTTAAATATTAAAATCACTCCTTTCTAATCCTCTGCTGTACGTTCAAACCTGAGGCCTTAAATAGAAACACACAAGTATCTGATTGAAGGAACTTCTGCAGAGTCCTGGTTCCAGAACATGATGATAGAATTATAGACAAACTTTAACAAAAGCTGCCTGAGAGTTTACAGGTTTTTATGTTGATTTCTTCAGTAATTTAATGAGAGTTATCAGCAAAAATCAAGTGTTCATTTGATGAACTTCATTTCCTAAAACATCCAGAATTGGAGCTCATATCTTTGGCAGCTGTAAAGTTTCTGCTCCTTCAAAGTTCACAACACAATGAATGAATTCCTAAAACACTCTCAATGCTGGAGAGCGTTTGTGATGCTGAAGCAGTGACAGTTTTTTGTTTCTTCTCTGGAGATGCACAATGAGGGACGTCTGCAGAGACTGAGAAAGAGTCTCACCACATCCTGACATGAGGAAAAAGACTTTATTGAAGACTACAATGAGAAAAACTATCAGACAGCAGACGGCTGCATTCAAGGTGAGCTCTGAACATTTGATCTGGAACAGGAATTCAATAACGGCAGCATGAGCTTCATTTCAGTCTGTAGCTGCTGAATTCATGGATGAATCATCTGGCACTAGAGAGGAAGACCATCAAACATCCACGTCAGCTGATGGAGGTCCAAGAGTCTCACCAACAAACAACCTACAGAGTGAAGACCTCAATCTGATTGGACGGCCTCCTATTCAGCCACGTGTGAACAAATGCCTCTAAGCTGATTTGTTTTCTAAAATAAATCTAGTTTGAGTCCTAATCTATGCCTGTGTGTTTGCTTCTTTACACCGCTGTTAACAGTTTAGGCTGTTAGATTGTTCCAGATAAGACAAGTACAAGATTCTTCAGAGCCGTTCTACCACGAGCCTGACAGGAAGAACTCCAACAGCTACTGAATGTTCCTGTGGTTCCCTCAAGGCTACAGGAGGAGTCCTACGAGGACGAGCCGGTCCACCTGATGGCGGCCAGTCGCTGCGGTTCAAAGCCAACACCGACTACGTGGACTTCTACTGGACCACACGGAGGCCTTCAAACCGGACCAACAAGTTCCCCGACTCGTGGGTCTGAGGACGCCGCCGAGCCTCGGTCCAGCCGGCCTCCTGTCTGTGGGTGTTTGAGTGCTGAGAGGTTTGTGGATGCATGTGAACGTTCTGTGTTGAAACAGCAGCTTTGGACTCAGTAACGCCGGGAAAAACCAAGAGCTCCTTTATTTGTGACTTCCACTAAAAAAACTGATGAAAATAAGTTTGCCAGGGTTCTGACTGATAACAGATTATTAAATAATGAAAATAATCGTTTAAATATTCCTTTAAACAATCCTTTTAGGTCTACATTTCCTTTACACTGACTTCTTGGTATATGTACATGTATGTCGAAAAATGTCATTTTTCAACATGTTGTAAAAACGTGCCATATGATGAAATAATGTAAAGGAGGCCGTGAAAAACACCCCAGAAAGGTTTTCTTTGAAAAAAAAAATCATCATGACTTTTGGCGCAAAAAATGTTCATGCGTTCTTTGTGTAAAAACTCAGAGATTTCAGGTATCAGAAGGTGGTTTTCAACTTTCTTTGTGAACTTTCTGCTTCAACTTTAAACTAAATTTCCTTCACTAAGCCAGCCCTCTGGACTTCCAGTAAGCTGTGTTCCTATTGGCTGTCCAGGTGGCTGTGTTCCTATTGGCTGTCCAGGTGGCTGCTTGGTATTATCAGGAACACCTGAGCAGCTCAGTGTCTTCCTGCTTTATTTAGCTGCAGACAAACATTTCCTCTGCTTCTCTTCACCACTGAACCGGGTTTGGCTCCATTGCTTTAGTTTGTTCTTTAGGCGTTGGCTTGCAGCTTCCAGCAGTAAAATCGTCTTTAATGTGTTTCTTGGTGTGTTTCAGGGCTTTGTACCAGATAGTTGTCTTGGTAAATGTGGTTCTTTAGCCACAGTTAGCACATGGTGCTAATGTGTGCAGTGATTAGTGGATTTGGTGCAGCTGAGTTGTGTCTTTATCTTGGCTGTAGTGAGTCTTTAGAGGTTTTTGGTCAGACACATTCTGTATTCTTGTTTGTGAACCAATGTTGGTTGTCCAGAAGGTAAGAGTTCCTGTCCTGATTCTCTGTTCTCAGAGGTTCTCTGGTAGGCTACAGGAGACTTTAGCGTTTGGGTTGTTCTAGTTTGGTTTTTGTATGGTTTCATTTGGACGACTATCTTGAGGCCCCTCCATGTGGTTTAGTGAGGTTTTCTGGAACAGTTCTACAAAGCAACCTGCAGCAGAAGAGCCTTTGAGAGTTTTTAGGAAGTTCTGGAGACCAGACTTTAGAGCAGCAGAAACATTTGTCAGCAGTTTGAGCAGGAGAAGGTGAGCTTCAGAGTAGAAATGAGACGGAAACCTTCTTGACCCATGTGGTGAGGTCCTGTACCAAGAGTTTGAGCAGGTTGTGAAGAATCTGTAGTTCTTTGGTCTGAAAGCACAAGAAGAGTTGACTTATTAAAGGAGAAAACAGGAGATATTGTTGCTTCTTCTGTCACTCTGCAGTTTCCAGTTTCCTGAGACTGAATATCAAGTTTATATGTTAAATGATTTACCATGTGAGCCCAAGAAGACTTCAATAAACTCCCTCCATCCCCTGGACACAACATATGTTATTGCCATGTTAAATGTTTTTTTTTTTTTTTTTTTAAATGTTTGAGTTTTAATCCAAGTTTTAGCATATTTTTTTCTCCTTGCTTGTTTAGTTTTGCCATCTGTGTGAAAGGTGCTAAACAAATAAAGCTGAATTGATAAAATGAATAATTGACTAACTCATGATTGTGACAACAGAAGTATTTTCATTGTGATTTAAGGGTTTGTTTAATTTTTAAGGTTGGGGTTACAATCTTGACAGAAAAAAAGATTAAAGAAATAAACTACATTAAAAAAGCAATTAAAGGAAAAAAGCATTCGATACAATAAAAGTTTTAAAAAGAAAATTAAACATTAAATACAGTTCAATTATATTAAACAGACAAAATGTTTAATTAGATAATTAAACAGAAGATACAAAACATGTAATTCTGACAAACAAAAATATTAAACATTAAAGATGAAATATTTTTGATAAACATTTGAAAAATACAATTAAACAAGAGTAATATTAAACATATAAATAAAATACAAAACATTTAATTAGATTATTAAACCTTTAAAAAGACAAAACATTTAATTAAAAAAATCAATGTTTAATTAGAAAATTTAATCTTAAAGACAATAAAACTTTAAATAGGAATTAAACAGAAAATACAATGAATCATTTAAAAAGAAAATTAAACATTAAAAGGTGGTAAAACATTTAAAAAGAAAAACCTTAAAGATATAATCGAAAAATTAAACACTGGGAAAGAAAAAGAAACTCAAAACAAGCCGATAAAACATTTGAAAAAACAATTAAACATTAAAAAGACAAAACATTTGGAAATCAAATCAGACATTAGAAAAGAATAAAAGGTGAGAAAAGAGCAAAACTAACGTTTAAAGAAGAATCAAACTAAAGATGAAACATTTTCAAAAGACACCAGTTAGACTTTAGAAGATCAAATTAAACAGAAGAGACAATAAAACGATCAAGAAGAGCAAAAACAGATCTAAAAGTCTTAAAGCGTTTTCTAGTCTGAAACGAAAGCATCAAGTTGTTTCTTCAAACATTTCCTCTTTCTATGTTGTTGGTTGATTGTGGACAGATTTACTAAGAACTCATTTCAGAAAACTGCTTTCCAGATAAAGTCTACTAGTAGTTGAAGGCATTTATCAAACTAATGTTACCTTCTGATCTCCACAGACTTTACTGTACAGTGAAGAGAATCAGTTTGTTGAGGATTTCCTAAAAAACCCACAGGTGAAGGTCTGAGAAGAACTCAGATGGATGGTCTAAATGTGAAATCAAGACTCATGGTCACAAGTTTTAAGGCTTCTGTTAACCAGAAAGTTCAAACTAACAGAGAAGTACTGAGAAACTTTTAAAATTTCAGTCCTCAGACTGTCTGAAGGTTCAAACTAACAGAGAACTACTCAGGAACTTAGAAGATATCAGTCCTTGGACTGTCTGAAGGTTCAAACTAACAGAGAACTACTGTGGGACTTAGAAAATTTCAGCCCTCAGACTGTGTGAAAGCTCAGGTCCTGAGGACTCGGGAGGTGTGGAGGCTTTGGAAAGTCTTGGAACTGAGGGTTCAACCCTCCAGCACAAAGGCTGAAGTCCAACCTCCTGAGAAAAACGGTCGAGTCGAGACTCGAGTTAAAAAAAAAACTCGAAAACGACAAAAAATAGATGATAAATGCGCAAAAAAAAGAAGAATTAGTATCTGAGCGAGTAGCTCAGGGGATAAGAAGAGACTACCAAGTGGAAGGTCGCAGGTTCAAGACCCACCACTGGCATTTTTCTTTCTTTGTCTTTGTCAGGATTTTGAGAAAATTTAAGAAGGGTCTGGTCTTGAACCAGCGACCTGCAGCTCCATAGGCAAATCCTTAACTCACTGAGCTACAGATCAGATAAAAAGAAATAAATTCGTCGTCCCTTTGGCATCGTAGTTCCTGAAGTGACCACATGGGTGGAGCCAAGGCGGAGTCTGGGTGGAGTCAGGGCGGAGAGTAGGCGGGGAGGTGGGTGGCGGCCTCCCCCCTCTACTCCCCCACCTCCCCCCACCACCCACCACACCTTCCCCCGCCCGACGAGTTCTTCGAGTCTCCACGAGTTCTTCGAGTCTCCAGGTTTTCCCGAGTTTCTGGAGTTTCCACCAGGTCGGAGGCAGAACAAGTTGTCATGAAGAGGTGTTGAAGTCGGCCAGGATGGACTGACTTTTTACAGCGACTAGAAGGAAGACGACTAGAAGAGCAGGTCTTTAACCACCATCCATAAAATCCATGGAGTCGCTCCAGAGAAATGAAGGGAGGTCAACTTTTATCAACCTCCATCCAGATGTTCAACTTGATATCTTTACTTGACATTTTTAGCACCACAAACCTTTAGTATCACACTTTATTATCATTTATTAGGACTTTAATGGAATCCACCAGCAGATTTAGTTTTTGTTGACAAACTTTATTCTTGTCGTCGTGGGACTGCAGTATTTAAAACTGTTCCTTCTATTTGACCTCATGTTTATTAGTTTTAGTGGAGAAAGTTATTTTAATTGTCATTAGTCTCTTAAAAACCAAATAATAAATTGGATTAGTCAAGAGGTTTAAATTTCTTACTTTGTCATATTTTAAATATGACAAAAAAAATAAAAATAAAGTCTTGAGACAATTTGACCTGTAATTGGCGTTATATAAATAAAATTGAATTAAAATTGTATGTATCTTGTAATGTTGGAGTAATTCAGCCATATATGTTGGAAAACACATTTTCTTTGTCCATTAATCTGTTGATTGTTTTCTCCAGTAATTCATTTCTTGTTTTGGTTTATAAAATGTCAAACCCAAATATATTCAGTTTACTGTCATAAAAACCAAAAAGATTTACATTCATGATGCAGGAATCAGGCAGTTTTTCACTTTTTATCTTAGTTTAGTCAGAAAGATAGTTGATAATGTGTGAATTGTTGCAGCTTGTGAGCCGTAGAAGGTTTTAATCTTTGGGGTCGAGTGTCAGAAAACATTTAGAAACCAACATCAACAAAACACTCAACAAAGATTTGAACATCATTAAAGGGAAATCCAACTTTTGCATGACAATGTCTCATTAAAGGACATTTATTTCCAACGTAAATGTGTGATATTCATCCTCTGGAGCTTTCTCTTCACATCGTCTTCCACCTGGACTGCTTTGGTCGGGAGCATGTGCAACAAACATTTGAAAAAGTGCACTTTAACATCAATGAACGACACTGAAGTTTAATCTCTACATAAATGAGACTGAGTCTGGATGTGCTGCTCTGTCATTAACTCCTAAGATTAGGGAAAGTTCAAACAAAAGAGGACAGTTCAGATAAGACTTGAGAATGAGCTTATTTTGAACAAACATCTCAGACTTTCTGAGCTTCAGCACCTCTAGCAAGATACTTTAACAACAAGCAACTCAAGAGATCCAGAAGTTGGAGAGAATTAGCTTTAGCTGAGCCAAAGAACATGTGGGACGCTAACCTAGCAAACATTTCAGACTTTTCTCTGTGAATTCTGAGAAATAATTTACTATTTAATGACAGAGCTACACATCTTAACTCAGTCTCATTAAAACAGATTCTAATTCAGTGTCATCCATCCATATTAAAGTGCACTTACCCAAAATGTTTGTTGCATGAGCTCCAACAAAACCTGTCCAGGTAGAAGGCCACTTTGACAAACAGGAAGTGGAAGATTCCAAGCAGATTTATAGAAGGGGGAACCAGACTGTACTAAGTGTGGTCGAGTATAGAGGGGTGTTTTGTGGGTTTTTAAGGCTGATAATGATTATTAGGGAGACATTTGGAGTAGATATTCATTTGCAGTAAATGAAAGTATTTAAAATCTTGGAGTTAAACTTAGAAGAGCACAAATTCTAACAGAAAACTTTGTTGATACGTTTTTGTTTTGTTTACAGAGGTTAAGTTAAAGGAGTTTTATTCGTGACGTATAACCAATCAAATCACTCCAGAAGACAGAGCGACCACAGGTAGATAAAGGTTCAGAGCCAAAGTAGCGCTATTTTTAAATTGATTATTTATACTGATAATCAGTAAATCAGTCAGCCCACAATTACTACAATTCTACAATGTATGTCTCTTTTCTTTGACTTATTTGTACAATATACGATGTATATGATGGCGTTTTTTCATACCAAAGGCTATACTATGATGTTTTCTAAGAGACATACCATGCTATTCTGTTCTGGTTCTGGGCTGCTGCACTCCTCCTCTGTTGTTTTCTGGATTGTACTCAGCTGCATGCCTTCGTCCACCCGGCCTCCGTTGACTCGTCCCGCCTGCCGTCTCTGGAGCTGAAGCTGGATTGGAACAGACCAAAGTACAGTCCAATCACGATGCCAGCATCCTCTCAAAAGGCTCCTTCATCTGGCAGGTGGCACCACTTCTTCTGAGGGGAAGCTGAGCTGGCCTGGCAGAACTTTGGAGATGTGTTCCAGTGGTTGGTGGATGTGTGGGGAGATAGAGAGAGACCTTTGAATTGTTCAGAAAGGAAAACAGGGAACCCATTGGTAGTTTTAGTTTAGGGTGCTACTGCGGTGTGGTTTTGGGTTTTAAGAGGTGAACAGGAAGAGTTTTTTTCGTACTGATTATCTTTTACTTTGTTCCTGGTTGGAATACCCATCAATGTCAACTTGAAATTCACTTTTAGTTCTGTTTATTTTTATTTTACTAACACCCATTTGCTTTTAACCCCCTCACATGTTGTGTTGTTGTAAACTTACTCTTTCAAATAAATACTCATCTAACCCTCTGGAAACCAGCGTTTGGACTGTTTTTGTGTTGCTCCTCACCCACTTCAGACAGCCGGGACAAAACGTTTTGTGGACTAAAGGCTATTCTCTGACGTTTTTTGAGCGACATGCTATACTATGATGTTTTTAGAGCAACATGCTATGCTATGACGTTTTTTGGACCAAAATAGAAATAGAGACACTAAAAAGATGGAAGTTTGTCTAAAATCAGAATCGACTCAGCTGAAATGTCCCACAAAATGCTAGCAATACGCCTCATCTGTCAAATTATGCTTGACTGCAAAATTGTAGAACTTTCAATGTCACACGACAAAACAAATTTCTGAGCTGACTCATTTTTGTGTCACTATGAGAAGTTAAAGCATCCGTGTGTAGAGTACAAACGTGAAATATATCATCCTACACTAAGAAATATTCGGTAATCTTCTCTCTTCTCACTGACAGAGTAGCTGTTATCTGAATTTCTTAAAATCATGTTTCCAAAGGTATATTCTTCAGTGGATGGCGAATTGTTTGACAGCGCATAACTACACACAAGGAGGATGTTTAACCGGCGAGCCAAACCGCTGTGAAGAGAAGGGAAAGGGACAGAGAGCCAAAACAAACACTGGGTTTTGTGTTCAGAAAAGGAGTCTCATCCTCCTCGCGAGACAGTAAATCCACGGAGAATCAGATATGTGCTGTAGGTTTCTATTAATAAATCTCCGGGTGCTGTGGGAACCGGGGAAAAAAGATCTGCGGTCGTCTCATTGGCCGTGTCCTCCGTCCTCACCGTTTAACCCTCGTAATTCACGGAGCCTTGTTTTCATTTAAGAGGGGCTGCGAGTTATTACCAACGCTTGGAAGAGAGTATTCGTTATTGGCCGAGGTTCACGGTCGGCTCTTACATAAGAAGGCTCCCACCCACTCACCCACTCCCTCAAATAAAAACATCTGGGAGTGAAGAATCTAATTCACACTGGCCTGGCAGAGGTGGAAACATGCCTGCTGCCTTACTGGGAGCTTAAAGGGGATCACTGGAGGCTGGTTTGAAGAGTTTTTTTTCCCTGTAAATAGCAGATTTAGAAAACAAATAGTTGTCTGAGGTAAAAATACCCAAACTACACTCACACTCAGGACATTTGTGCTCCAGATTACACAATGTTAACATGAAGGCAGCCCAACCTGAACACTGTAGGCTCAGAACTAAAAATGAGCATCAAGGCGAACCTGAGGCAACCTCTGAACTAAAAGATCGTCTTTTTAAACCCCCCACCTGTCAAATGGTAACTTCAACACTCTGACCCTAAAGAGCTCCTCCACACACAGCTTGGCAAAGTGAAAACTAAAGGACAGAACCCATAGTGTCCTTTTACAGCCATTTTTGCAACTCCATGCTGGTGGTTGCCGAGGCTGGAGGAATGCGGCCTTGAATTAATTCTTGAATTAATTCTTGAATTGATAGTGGGCTGAATAAAGTAAAATAACCTAGTTTCTCTTTACAAAAGTTAGTGAGTAGAATAATTATATGATTCAACTAAACATTAATAATGGACCCAGAAGGACCCATGCACCAATATACTCTCTATTATCAGTTCTAGTTTCACATTGCAGGTTTCGTACTTTCTAATAATCGACTTTATTCTGTATTCTATAACACTGTTATTGCAAATACCACCAATTTGCACCTAAATACCAGCATTCATTCTTTCTATCTATCTATCTATCTATCTATCTATCTATCTATCTATCTATCTATCTATCTATCTATCTATCTATCTATCTATCTATCTATCTATCTATCTATCTATCTATCTATCTATCTATCTATCTATCTATCCATGTAAATGGAAACTTGACAGGCTGGTGGAGGCATAAAACCATGAGCAGCAACATCTGAGACTTCAAAGCAAAGTCAATATTGAAAAGTTTCAGTTCCTCGATTGTCCAGTAGAGGTTGGCTCAAAAACTAAGTCAATCCCCAAAGACCCCCATGTTGAAGGTTTGCAGCTTATCATATACAAAAAACATGTTTACAGCCTGGCACACAAAACTATTCTGGTCTCTATAGCCAATTTCAAGTATGGAGGGTGAATTTTAATATATCTCTCCCATTTTAATTGTGTTAAGACTTAAATTTATGCATAATTAAAGGCGTAGCAGTGGCCCACCTTAGCTACACTCACACGTCCCTATTTTGCTCATTTTTGGATTATCAGGGAGCCCAGCACTGTTGGGAAGGACATGGTCGGAGTCACCACACTGAGAATCAAAAATGGAAACCAATGGGTGACATCATGGAAGGTTCGTCCATCTTCATATACAGTCTATAGCTAAATCTTGTTTCACATTATATATCACACACATTACTGCAGACACAACTTTTTGTTTACATTCTTGTTCCCTGTTAGCAGTTGACCCCTGGCACTTCCTGCATGAGCTTTCATAGGTTGTGAGGTATTAATGGTTGAGTATAGTCGCTCGTGTGTCTCCACTAAGTCATGGCGAGAATAATAATATAGAAATGATGTCCATCTTATCTGACACCAAACGTCTAACCTGGTGTAACGGACTGCCAGGAGGCAAAGCTCTCGATTTACCAGTTGGCCTACATTACTCTCACCTGTGTTTATGAGCTCCGGGTAGTGACTAAAAGAATGAGGTTGTAGATACAAGCAGCCAGAATGAGGTTCCTCATAGGCTGGCTGGGCAAAAAGCATTAAAAAAACATAAAAACTCCAGAACATAAACGGCTGTTTCAGTGTTGGCATGACCCTTTTGTGCACATTTGGATTCAGGAACACCAACAGGTCCTTTAATTCTTGAGTAATACTCGAAAAATTTTCCTCTTCAGCTTGATTTCTCCAAACGAGCTCTACTTTGAATGTTTGTTTTCCTATCCAGGATGGCTTACAACACGAGAGAAGACATTTTTAGCATTTGATTGCTGAACTGTGCTATTATAAGCATCACGTTGAACCAATACTGGATGGTGAAAGAGAGATTTCTATCTCTGACACTCGGGCTGTTCTTAGTAGAGGAAGTGCTAAAGACGTCTCAAACAGCCAGAAAAGGAAGCCAAGATTTGACAGCAGGAAGCAACTTCCTGAGTTGCCGTGGAGATCCAACCAATACAGAGGAAGCAGAAGGCTTTGAGGAGCTGTTCTTCAGGCAGCAGAAAGGCAGGATCTCTTACGTAACCGGGTGGATTTATACGTTCCACGTCAAATGCCTGGGGCCCTCGGTAGGTAACTGCTCTGGGGAAGGGGCTGAGTCTGAGAGCCTCCTGATGCTGCCGGCCAACTACAACAGTCCAGAGGAGGAGAGCGAAGAACTGCCACCTATTTATGGATGAGTATTAAATGGGCTCAACTGAACTCCGAGAGGTTCAATCGGCCTTTTGTTCAGCCAGGCAGCCCTGAAAGCAGCTAATTCTCTGAGAGCGTTTCACACCTCTAGTTTGAACTCTTGTTTTTCGTTATTTCAGTTAATGCTGAAAAGACCTCCTGAGACCGTGGCTGGATGAACAAACAGTGGTGAAATGGTATGATTAAGGACAACTTTAGTGTACTTATAGTTGAGTTTTTGCAATGTGTGGAGAAAAATATAGTTCTTTTAACTACACTACATGTTTGACAGTTATAGTAGGTACTAGTTAGCTGCCTTGTAGGACTCTTTACTGATCAAGTTTTACAATAAAAACAGTGCTGATGAAGCTTTATGGTTTGTCACCATGACGTGGGCAGAAACTAATAAAGTAGCTCCAACTTGACCACAGTTAAAACAGTAACATGATTCTTAAGTATTAACGGCCTAATGATAAAATATGTAATACACAAAAGAGTACTCTTCTTTTTCATATTTTAAGTGTATTTAGCCAATGATACTTGGGTACTTTTTGACTTAAGTAGGTTCTAAATGCAAGACTTTCACTTGTAGTGAAACATTTTTACATTACTTTGCAAGTACTTGACGCTGAACTAAGATCCCAATACTTCTAACACCAATGAGAACAAAAATGTACGACATCTAGCCAGTAAAATCTGAAAAAGTCTTCATGATGGTGACGTTTTCTCACTTAAAAATCAAACTGCTTTTATAACCCCCTCCAGAGAAGCAACTATAACTGATATTTTGTACTCCTGATTGTGCAGCCCTGCATAGCTTTATGGAGCTTCGATTCAACGTGTTTCTGCACATACTACAGTCGTTGGTGAGAATATGTGCGCATTAACTAGAAAACACGATGGAAACTTGATGACAGCAGATGTTTGTTGTGTTTGACTAGACGACATAAAAAAGGGAAAACTTTGTGCAACAAGAAACAATGTCAAAGGGTGTAACAAACATAAGACGCATGCAACAAGAGGCCTGTCTACTTTTTCTGGCACACAGTCAGCGCCTTGTGTTCAGACTGTCTGCATGATCTCAAACTTCAGGCTGTTGTCTGCATAGATGAAAACAATT
This sequence comes from Amphiprion ocellaris, assembly GCF_022539595.1. Lineage (NCBI taxonomy): Eukaryota > Metazoa > Chordata > Actinopteri > Pomacentridae > Amphiprion > Amphiprion ocellaris. Next base: position 5,827,914 of record NC_072778.1, on the reverse strand, counting down.
ACATTATGCAGGTCTAGAGACGCAAAAATCACGAATTGGCCTTAAACTAATGACGAGCATCTAGTCAGATAAAGAATCAGATGGGGATGTTGATGAGGCATTTTTTAACTGATTGGTATTGGTTTATTGAGCGTGTGACATCCACTGTCACACAGGTGTTGAAAAGGGCGAGCAAGATTCTTCTTCTTCTTCGTTGGTGTTCGGCAAACCAGCTCAAAGGTGCAATATCTCCACTGACCGGACTGGAAGGAGAGCATGATTTGTGGCAGGACGTCTGCAGTGTAGAAATATTTCAAATTGTAAACCTAAAGCAATCCAACAGCCACATCTGTAGTATCTAAGAAGTAGACACTCAACAGAACACAGTGAGTTCATTCAGGTAACCCAGGCTGCATTGAAGCAACACACAGTGGCGGAGACTCTCAAGAGGAGAGAGACCATTCGCCAGGTTTCTTCCATCTGTGCCACATATTATTGACTGGATCCTTTAATAAAAGCATCAGAAATAAAGAATGACTTTGACAGATGCTGTTCAAAGCAGCAGTGACAGAGGTCTGTATTCATGTACATCAGTTTTTGAAGATAAGTGCCCCGCCGCCTTCAGGTCTTCCTTTTCCCCTCTGAAATCTAAACCAGATAGTCAGCTTATCTGTCTGTGATACGCCGCTCTCCAGTCTGTGGGACCTTCTTTGGGAGTGTCGTCTTGGCTTCACTCGAAAGCAGTTTCTGTGTTCGTCCTGTAAGCAAACAATGGGGCATTGTTGCACCGGATGTGCTTCAAATAGTCCTGGGCAGCAGTCAAAACATAAGAGAAGAGTTCTTTTTGTAGCCGGCGAGGGGAAACATTTGAGTCCAGATGAGGACCTCACATGCCTCCTGTTTGTCCCTGTGGTTCTCCTACTGAGCACTAAGACAGAAGTGCGGTTTACTCCAGTGTGGTTGCATGTTTTGTCTTTGTGAAGCAGACGAGCAGCAGTTTCTGAAGATAAATTTAG